>NC_055685.1:7895259-8263758 GCF_017639745.1 Melanotaenia boesemani
CTGACAAAAGTAATAATAAATGAAAATTCTATGAAATTTAACCAATGAAAGTCAGACATTGCTTTTCAGCCATGCTTCAACAGAATTATTAAAAAAAATAAACTCATGAAACCGGCCTGGACAAAAATAATGATACAACCAATGAGATGAGGATTCCAGCAGAGTTCAGGCTGGTCAGATTCATAGTTTTAATAAAAACTGTGAATTGTATTTACAATGGGGAGGGAGGACCTGACCTGTTTACAAACAGTTTTCAGAAAATTTCCTATGAATCACCCTTTTTCTAGTGTTTTCAACCTATGCTCAAAATAATGCATTCTGCATCGACATTGACTGACATCAGTTCAGTCACAGAATATTTAAATAAGGAATATTACAAAGAATTTTAAACAGTGGGATTTGCTAATATATATGAAATCATCGTACAAAAGTGAATGAAAACATTAAATCCATTTAAACTTACAAAATAGGTCAATCCAAAACAGTTGCAAAAATGAAGAGAAATTTCTTAACAAGTTATTTGAAAGAATTGAGATCAGGCACACAGCGTGACGGCCCCCAGGCTCACCACAGGATTCTAAAGTTATAAGCACGCATATTTTAACATCTAACAGATCAACAAAATAAACTTTCACCGTAAAAATATTTAAACTATGCTTTACCTTAGTTCTGTGAATGAGAAGACGACAAAACTCCGAGCTTTGGATTAATTTGAGCTGCCATGTGTCAGCAATGTGATGCTTTAGCATTAGCACACGGGAGCTAACAGTAACACAGCTATAGAGCTGATTAAACATACTTTCGGTTACTTTTAACCAGTAACCACTCAGATTAGATTGGTACCCCAACAGAATTGTCCCAACAAAGTGGAAACACAAAAACCCGCCTCTCTACTTTGTCTTTTTCCCAAAATCTAAAATGAAGAAAGATATTTATTTCCTATTTCATTACTACTTTCTAATCCTTTTTTAAATCCTGCACAGTCATGTTTCCCCCCTCATTACCAAAAGAAATTCTCTATCTCAGTAAGCAGCTAAACATACACCTTCCACAAAAATACCAATAAAACCTGTGTACAAGCAGCAGCTTCAGCCTCAAACCCAAATAAATTTCCCCTGATAGCCTCTGTCTCCCAACAAACCAATGCATGTCCATCACTTTAAAGGTTCTCCGCACCTTGTGTTTATGTTCAGGCACATTCCCAAGCAAGTTATTTGTCCTTTCACTGGCTTTAAGTTTCTATAGGAAGTATACAATATGTGTTTGTGTAAGTGCAGCTTGAGCTGCTGTCTAGATTGGGGTTCTAGGGGAGGGGCTATCAAAGGGATTGCAGCAAAGGAAGTAGATGGACTATTTATCATGGTCAGGGGAGGTCATTTAGAGCCGTGACTGGACAGACTAGGACATGTTTCTTGGTGGAATAAACTGTAATGGCTTTGTCTGCTGAGTGACCATGAGAGAAGACATGTTTATATTACCTCTGCTGGTGTCAGGGTGGACAAATGTTATTACCTTTTTCTAGCACAGTGTGTGGTCCAGACTGATATATAACACTTTAAATTGTAGACTTTTAATTGCTTACGTAAGAAAAGCTTACATCTGGATTAAAGTAAAATACAAGCTGATGTTCACAGCTTGTCCATAACTCTTTTCCCAGCACTAAAAACACATCTGACCAAGTAGAAAATGTGGTGCTGATGGTAAATTGTGACAGTTTGGTGTGGTCCTGCATCACCTGGCTGTCTGAGTGGGTCTTTTATGTGAGAGTCTGTGGGCTGAATGGGTAGGGTTTAACAGGCGCAGAGCCTCAGCACTTTCTGGAAGCGGCGTGTATTTGGACTGACACTTATCTGTAACCTGTATTCACACAGTCTCAGCTTGCTTCGTGGGTGATAATGTAGTTATCGTGTTGATAAAGTTGACAAGGTCTGCTTTCAGATACTCCCCCTCCAGTAACATGTCTTACCTTCCTGAAAAATAGAGTACTACGTCAACTACGTCTACTAATACTATCACTGCTGTTAACTGACAATGACAATAATAATTTCTATTTTTGAAAGACACTCTACAACAGGGGTAGCCAACGTCGGTCCTCGAGGGCACCAATCCGGCAGGTTTTCCAGATTTCCCTGCTCCAGCACACCTGACTCAAATTAAATGGATCCAACAGCCTATAAGGATCTCCACAATGACTTGTTAGTTTAAGTCAGGTGTGTTGGAGCACAGAAATCTGGAAAACCTGCCGGATTGGTGCCCTCGAGGACCGACGTTGGCTACCCCTGCTCTACAAGCTGCTGAATCATGAGGGGGTTATTTAGTTTTTTTTCCCCTCACATTGCTTCTGAACTCCCTTTTTTTGTTGACAGTTTAATCGGTGTGCTTTTTGATCTGTGGCTGTTATAATTTTAAAGCCTTATTTTTATTCTTCTCATTGTTATGTCTTAATAAAACATAGGGATTGATGAGTGAATATTTCTGTATTTTAGCTGTACTATTCCTCCTCTGCAGAGTCATCACCTTATCATGGTGGAGGAGTTTGAGCACCATCCTGATCTTGAGGTCTGAGTTTTTTTAGGGGGCATTAGCCTCTGCAAATTGATCTTAGGGGAGAGGTCAGACTAGCGATTCATAGACCTAGATGAAACAGATGTATTATATTGAAATAACATTCCTTGAATTGTGTGTTAATTAGCAACTTTGGTCTGGAACCCAGTTGGCATGATTCTTTGCAATAAGATCTATAAAAATGAGTCGTATTATGCTTAAAAGTTTCAGCACAACTAAGATTCTGTCAATTAAAAGAAAATGCATTATTTTTTTTATGCCTGTATACACTCCCAGGTCTGTGTACACTCCCATATATTCCTATGCTTCTACTTTTGTTATTTCTCACACTTTCAGCGCTCCGTTTCTGCTCTGCTGGCGACTCACTGGGACAGATGAGAGTAATGGAAGAAAGAATGGATCCAGACACTGATCAGCTCCTCTACAGGACTCAACAAAAACACTACTAAACTGTATAAAATCCCATTACTCTGCAGGAAAGAAGTTTAATAACCTTGTTTTGGATATCTGGTTAAAAAAATGTCCACACACACACACACACACACACACACACACACACACACACACACACACACACACACACACACACACACACACACACACACACACACACACAAAAAACATAGGCTAAATAAGAATAAATTATATGGCAGAAGCTGCTGAATGAGTGGGGAAAATCTGAAAAAGTCATGTTTGCTCAGCACTTTGTTTCCTGCCTTCCAGAGTGTTCACTAATAAGAGCTTTTCCATTTTTCCATTTTGCTCTTAAAATGTAAAGTCCTCTGAAACTTTCAGCTTTTCTTATATTAAGTGTTTTTGTAAATGATTTTTTGTAAAAGATTCTCATAAGTTTCTTTTATCTTCTTATTTGTGTTGATTAAATATCCAAGTTTCTATTTTTATAAGCTTTAAGGTTTTTAAAATTCAATCAATTTGAAGCTTAGAATAATTTTTGCTACCAAGTGAAAGCACATAACGAAAGCTTCCAGCACAATGAAGTGTAGTGTTTGACATTTTATGACGCTAAACCCAATTTAAGACAGATAAAAAACACTACTGTCACTGTCATTCATTCGCTAACAAAATTCATCCATTATATGTATCAAACATGTGTATCTCATGACTGTAATCCTGATACATGGGTGTTAATGGGAAGCAGATATTTTTCAAACATGAAAGAAAAAAAAAAGATGTCTAAGGACCTCAGAAAAAGTTGTGGATGCTAATCAATGAGCAGTACTGGAGTTCTGGTAGTATGATGAAGAAACCATCTAAAGAAGTTCCTCACTAAAAGCTAATATTTATGTTAACAGGAAGAGAGAGGAGACAAGATAACAGGCATTTAAACACAATGGGCCATTTTTGCTTCAACACTTCATTTATTATAGACGTCTGGTTGTGTAACTTTATACATTGTTTACATTTCTGTCAGAAAAAATATTAAATCTGTGACAAACTATTAAAAAAATTTACTTTACTACAATTTAAATAGTGAGATTTCCAGTGGATTTAATCTGCTTTTGCAAAAAGCAAAGCAGAGTAGCAAATAAAACCTTTGTGTTGAAAAATCAAAACAATTTGATTACCTGGAATGATCTAATTAAAAAATAAATCTCTTGAAGCATTGCTTTATCTGTTTAATATACTTTGATGTTCCCCCAGTTTAAATCCTGTTTGTATGTAAAATGGAGGAGAGTCCTCCAAGACACTGTTTTCTTAATCCCGCTGGATTTCTGGCCATCACCATCTTATCCTGGGAGATTTGCATACAGGTCCCACAGGATCCCAATCCGCAAAGCAGTCCTCTTACAAATGCATCGCTATTTGCTGCAACAAAATGCAGCAATAAAGGAAGACACACAACTACTGGCCTTTACATAATTAAATTTACTGAATCCCTAGCATGGAAGCAAAAAGCCAAAACTGGAAAGCAATATGAATTCTATTAGCTCCTTCATCAAGAAAAAAACATTTTCTCACTGCCATTAAAGAAGGAAATGAAGAAGAAACTGTGTAAAACATAACTAAATAACTAACTTTTCTTCTGTCCCAAGTCTTTCTGACAGACTCATTTAGTTTTGTGTTTGTAATGGGAAGTGCTTTCTTTTCAACTTTATTTCTTAATTCCAGCCATCTAAGTACCAGAGCTGTTGTCACTGTGGAGCCCCAGGTTTAATTTCTCCTACCACTTTTCCTTCACCCTGTAATGTTTTTCCAACAGCCCTGTGTGTGGCTATCTAAGTAAATAGCAAATTATTTGTTTCCTCAATGTGTGCAGAATTGTGTGACCCGTTTGTAGATCAGGGACCAAAAAAGTTTTCTATAAGGAAAAGAAAAGAAAAAAAAACTGCACAGACATAATAAATGAAAAGAGATTAATAAGCTATTCCTCAGAAGCAGATTTAAAATGGTAATCTGATGTCCACACTTCTCAAGTCCAAAAAATTTAGACATTTAATAGTGACCACTTAAAAGCTACAGTTCAAAACACAATCTAGGAAGTTAATGTTATAAATATTACCTGTATATGAATATGCAGAATCTGCATGTTGTTTTTTATGCAGAGAAATTAAAATAAAGTTTCTAACCTTTAAACTTTGTGCTTCTGATTCCTTTTAATGCCACACTAATTTTCATTATGTACATTTGAAGAGCCAACATTGCCCTGAATCACTAAAAGAAGCTTAAAAAAAACAGACTTGGCAACTTTTGTTTACCCCCCATCATGTCACAGCTGTGTTTTGCTTTACGGCACTGCGGCATATCCCAGCAACAGAATATCAACACACTGGCCATTCTGGATGTGCACCATGGCTGATTCATCAAAGAGGACGTTATCAGAGGGAGCGAGGGAAAAAAGAGAAAGTGACTGAGCGAAAGATTAGACAAGAATCAACATCGGACTGAGTTCATTGACTGAAGAAAGCTCAGAGAAGAGGCAGGATGGAAGATGGATGCTAGCTTAGTTTTTGTTAGGGGTGCCTAAGTTCAGTAGTGCCACTTTTAAAAGTTTACCTTCATTCAAAGAATAATGGACACAGCGAAACTGGAGGTCTTGCAACTGTGAGCGTCCATTTAATTCCTCTGTGTACATTAAGGCAGATTTATTGTAATGAGTGTCGGAGGTGGTGAGGACCCAAATGCAGGCAGTCAAGGACAGGAGGCAGAGCAGTGCAGTTGACCAAGGTTTATTTCCTTACTTTCAGGACAGGGACCCACACAAGACAGGAATGAACCCTACACGGATCTGACAAGGGCAAACTGAAAACCATGGGATATATGCACAGAGGGAGTAATAAGGAACAAGTGAAGTGAATGAGTAATTAGATCAGGTGAACTAACGAGCCAGAAACAGAAACCACAGGAACACAAGAGGGAAAACAAGAAAACTGAACTAAACGTGACAAAACCCAGAACTATAAACCAGAACTCAAGACAAAAACTAAAACATGACACAAACGATGATCCTAACAGAAAACTAGACACAAAAAACAGATCATGACAAACCAAAACCATAAACCATGATCACCAGAAATAAAACCTGAAAACAACAAACTATAAACCCAGATCAAAATAAAAAACAAACCAAGGAACAGACCAAAGCCCAACACACAAGAAATAAGACATGAAACATGACATTTATACTCCGCCGTAGGCTCGGCATAGCTCCGCAGAGTCTCGATGCTCACAGTTACGAGGTGGTACTCCCTTTGATTGGTCAGTTTGGGATCACGTGTTGCCGGATGTCTGGATCTTCTCGCTGGATTTTTGTGGTAACCACCGTTTTTAAAAACAATAACTACTGGATCAAGTTGATGAGAGGCTGATCGAATTATTTCTTCGTTTTCTTCCACAAGCTAATAAAGACATTGAACCATACTGGACTCCATTGTTGTTTTAAAACAGAAAAGTGAACCATCAAAAGTACTCCGACCTGTTGAGTTCACTGGCCGATACTACCTCTGCTGCCACCTTCAGATGAGGAGGAGAAACTGCAACATGACACCAAAACGACACGCACCCCCTACGCTCGAGTGTGAGAGCAAACTCACCAGCGTCAGCTATGCCGTAACCGACCACATGTCATTTCTTACTTAGTTTGAGGAAACAAATGTATTTAGTAGAATGAAGTCATGTTGTTGTTTATGTACATGCCTATGTGTTCCCAGCAGCAAGGACTGTACATGCATAAGTGTGTGAGTACAAGTATTTGAGGGTTGGAGGCTGAACGTGTCACAGACTGGATGTGCTATCTGGATGTCTAACTGACTTCACACAGAACATCAGAAGCATTCGTTGAGGCGATCTGCCAACCACAGAGACATTTCTGCTCTGGTATTATATAAAGCTAATCTCCACCTCTGCCCGCCTCTCTCTCCTCCCCTGATTCTTATTCTCAGGAGTTCTTTGATGAAATGAATCTCTTTTCAAGATGAGGGTCAGTCTGCCTCCATTCCCCTCACAACCCAACACCCCTTCAACAATCTGGTGGAGATGGACTGCTCCATCATTGTCACAAGGTGCCCAGATTGGGTGCCTAAGCCACTAATAAAGACAAGAAATACATTTTACTGCTTTCTAAGTACTTTTCCTTGGTCTGGCCTTTGAAGATGGATGTGTGTTTAAATATCTTCCTGCAGGTGTGTCTTTGCAGATAGGCCTGCGTTATAACAATAATAAAAGTGATTAAACACAACAATGTAACATTCATCTGAGTAGTAATTCGAGTCTAAGAGAAATGTATCGAGAGTACATGATATTTTTTTAAGTCTTAAACTGCCTGAATAATTTTAAAAGGCATTTTCATTTTTAAAAAGGAAAAATAAAACATCTTTCCTCAATATAACCCTCAAATGTTGGATTTCATTAGTCAGTTTAATGTTGATTTAATTAAAAAGGAATTAAAACTTAAAATAAATAACTGGAAATAAAAGAAAAAGAAAGGCAAATATTGGGCTGGCATACATGTAAAATCTCATTAAGCATTGCCAGTGGTAGAAGGGGCTTTAGAGAGCACAGCCCTCTTTGCCCTTTTAGTTCAGGTGATCTTTTTTTTTTGTATTATTGCCCAAACTCTACTCCTCTACCACATTTAATAAAAATTAGTGAAATTCCTGATTTTTCTTATTTTTGATCCTGCTGAAAGACAAAAAGCAAGAAAACTTTTAGTTTAACTAGTTTCTAATGTAGACAGGCCTGTATTCCTGAAGATCCTGAATCTTTATAATTTTCAGACCTGTCCTGAATGCAGATTCCTCCAGACTGATTTTTTAATTATTTAACATGCATATGATTAAACCCCCAAATCATTTGTGACAGTTCATGAAAAATGTCCATAAACTGCTGTCATGCTGTCATGGTCATTTAATAAGAGATTGTTGTGTCTTCCTCATTGTGTCTCCGTCTCTTTTCTTCCTATTTTCCTTTCTTCCCTCTTGTTGTGATCAAGTACGGAATCAGTTCAGATGATCTTAAATGATTTAATATTAAATATAAATAAAGCTAAATTTTAAAAAGGAGGTTACTTTCCTTTTCAGTGATATTATGTTTCATGTGGATTATCTTCACATACACTCACCTGACTCTGTCTCTCAGGGATGTCTGTCTCTGCCCTCCTGTCCCATCTCTGTCTCTCTTCCTCTCCCGTTTCTGTCTTTCTCATATGCTCTAAGTGCTTGTCTCTCTCTCTCTGTCTGCCCCTCCTATCAAAAAGTGATATTTTCCCTACTATTCAACAGCTGCCTCTGTCATAATGAAGATCTCTTCTTTACACGTCTTGTGTCTTGTCTTTTACACATCTGTTGTCTTCTTTTTCCCGGTCTGGTGATCTTCTCTCCTCTCTCCTGGTGCTCTCCTATTAGCAGGGGAAAAGTTTATTCTCTATTCATTTTTTTAGCCTTTCTTCAACAGTAGCTTGACAGGAAAAGATGGCACAGTGAGCAGAGAATGACATGCAGCAAATGGTCGCAGGTCAGGACTCGAACCTGGGTCGACTGCTCCAAGGAGCTTTAGCCTCTGTACACCAGGTAGCTGCTCAACTAGTAGAGCTACACACTGTGCTGAGTTTCTCGTAATTCTTGTTATTTGTGAATTTCACAGTTTGTAACCGACAGAGAGAAAGAAACGCATAGAGCCACAAACTCGTTAGGGAAGGTGGACTGCAGACTATGTTTCAAGAGGACCTCCAGCAGTTTTTAACCCTTTGATGCATAGTGTCCACCACAGAGGACACATATTTAAAGGCTGTTTTTAAATGTATGCATGGGTGTGGATCTTACATTTGCAACTTCACTGGACATTAGTGAGTCACCAATACTCGGCCACGTATAAAGAATAACTACATTTGATATAGTATTAATACATACATTGTAATTACCAAGTTTGCCTCAGTGATTAACAGGAGAAGAAAATGATCCAGGTGTTTTTTTTTTTTGTAGAAAATTTGTATTATATTAATATGACAAGATATTATTTTATAAATATTTTCATAGATCAAATAGAAAAATCAATACAATGATTAAAAGTGAAAATACGATTAAAAAACAACAACAACACAAAAAAACATCAATGTGCATGTCTGTAGTGTAAAATATTTTATTTTAAAAAATGTGTTACTGTTTTGTAATAATTAATGCACCAGAGTGTTAAGGAGACTTATCCCGCTCCCTCTGTATGAAACAACGTAAACAACGTGAAATAGAGAATTTCATCAGAACCTGGCAGGGTACAAAGCACAGAGTGAATCAGCCTGTTTACCAGCAGTGGTCAAGTCTTCGGATTCCATGTTCAGTAGGCATAACAGTTATTTAGCAGACGCTTTTCTCTGTCTCCCCCTCCTATCAAAAAGTGATTTTTTCCAACTATTCAGTGGCTGCCTCTGTGTTTGTCTTGATGAAGATCTCTATTATTTTTTTGTGTGTCAGTTGTCTGATTTAAAGCCCTTACAGTCATAGAGGTATTGCTAGTTATTCAAGCCAGTAACATTACACGTCAGTCTTTAGATGGACCTATGCAGGCAAGGAACATACTGAGGTCACTGCCTTATTAACCTTGGAAGTGAAGATGAATGAATACATTATAACATCAATCAGAACAGGTGCAACAAATCTAACATGGGAACTGAGGCAGTAGCATGCTGTATAATTTTAGCCACTGTATAACGTTTACAGTAAGACACACGTGTGCCAGGAATCTGATAAACCTGGGTACACCATCATGTTTGACTTGATAATAACACCTGTTAAATACAAGCTGCACAGATATCAAGTGTCACTTTCTCTTAAATTATGAGCTGAAAGACGGATTCTTATGAGCTGTATTTTTACAATAGCACTGTCCTTTGTGTAACTATGTTACAATAATTTACATGATTCTTTTTATTTATTTTTTTTGTATGTAGATAAGTAGATGTTGTATTTTGTTACACAGCTATTATCCTGAATAAAATGAATTTTGAATCTTGGTGGAAGGCATCAAATCCACTTCACCTTGTCCCAGAAATACCACTCCACTCCTCCCAGACATCTGGTTTGCATCTTTATGGGGAAGGATTCTTGCTAAGCAGAATGATGAGCCTCAGTTCACATCAAAGCTTTGCAAGAGCTACTTGGTAAGCAATGAAGACCAAAGAGCCTGGGGCCTGAAGCTCTTTGAAACATTAAATTGTGTAGGCATGACATTTGTTATCAGGTGATACACAAACTTGTGGAGTCCATGCTGCATGAGTGCTGCTGTCACTAAAGAAAAAGCATACCAAACTCTAAATAAAGATATCCTGCAATGAAATGGTTTTGTCTTTCTTTTCCAACTCTGATTTTAGTGTCTTTCAACAATAACTTTACAGTCATGAGAAATATTAGCTTTTTGCTGTTTATGATCAGTTTGGTTTATCAAATTTGTAAAATAAGTAAGCAAACTTTTAAGAAACACCAGTTGAAATAATATAATTTTCCTTGACCGGTCCAGCGTCACGACAATCAGAACGATGACCTGCCTGCTGAGTTGTGCTAAACTGGTTTACCTTGCCAAGGGGAGGATAAAAAGGTGCGCAGACAAATGCTCACAAGACAAATGCTGACAACACTAATAGAAAAACAGACAAATGCTCACAAACAGTTTTACAATCTTTAATTTTCAAAAAGAAAGAATATCAACTAAACATTAGGTTACATGTCACATAAGACATTTCACATTGGCTTTAGCATGTGAGAAGGATCACATCTCCCTGACAAATGAAATGGTGATCTTAAAGTTAAGTTAAAGTTATCTTAAAGTAAGTTCGATTATGTCATGTCAATACTCAAAACAATACGTATGATATGTGATGTGATAGGTAAGGCAAACCAAAGAACAAGCAACATCTATAAAGGGGTCAAAGCCTTTTAACTTTATCTCACCAGTGTCATTAAGTCGGATAAAACATTGTAGATGCAAAGTAAATTTAGCTTTGAGGATATAAGCTCTTCTTTAAACTTAGTGTTCTGTTGTTTTATTAACTTTTTAAAATTAGTTTATTTATTTTTTAGATATTTCCTGAATTACATATTAATGCTGGACCTGACAGGAAAAATAATGGCCTTTACCACTAGTACCCACTATGGGGAGTTGCAGGTCTAAGTGGTTAATTTAGACGTTTATAAGATTATATTCTTGTGGTTGAGGCCAATGATCTGGTAAGGGTGCTTTAATTCACATGTGTGCTGTCTGTGTCAGCTGTGTTAGGTAGGAAGACCAGCAACAGCATTAAATCCCATTTTGACTGTGGCTGGTTTTTGAATTAATTAAATTAATGAATTAAATTAATGAAAAACTGTTTAACTTTACCCTGAGAGAAATTATGTTAGGACACTATCTCAAATATCTTTATATTTATTTAAAAGTCGAACAAGAAAGCATTACTATAATTCTATTTCAATGAACTGCACATCAGAAGACAACATAAACACTGACTTTGTTACTCAAAGTCAAAGAGTACTCCTGAGAGTTTGTAGGAATTGTTTTTATATTAGAACAAATTCAAAACATGAAGAATTTCAAGAATGCCACAATCTTCTTAAAAAAGTTTGTAAGTAGGATTTAGGAGTACTTTTGTTCCTAAGAATGGTTGGTGAATGAGTCCCACTGCTTCCAATACAAAATATTTCTGATTTACTTTATTGAATAACATATATATATAAGCACTATCTGCACAGCTAATATATACATGTGCGTATATATAATACAGTATATATAATGTCTTCTCCCACAGGGGTAAATTGTATGGTCTTTTTAAAAGTTGGATATGGTTTTTCAGTCCCAATGTGGGATTTAAGTAAAAAGGCACCGTAGGGAGTCTTAGTTGATGCCCCTTTTCCCTTGTTTGCTACATTAGTGCCTTAAATGCAGCTACACACTGTGCAGGTTTAGCGATTGTAAGTTCACTGTGACATGAATCTAAAAATGTTGGCTACATCATACCTGATGTGTGTGTGTCTGTGTGTGTGCTGTATGATGATGATAACTGTTGAATCCTATGAGCTGTAACTGTGGAAAGCAACCTAAGCGTCATGTTAACACAGTAAGCTGACCGAAAAGGAGTTACAGTTTCCTACTGTGTGTAACCATCACATGCATCTGCTCACTCGCACACAGCCAGTAAATGCTCTGGAATAGTTGCTGCTATGTTTGTACACTGTCTCACATGCATCTCTTCTGGAAAGGAATCGTGGGTGGAAAATTCCCACATGAAGTTTGGAGCAAAATTATACGTGTCCCTGCTCTAAAACGTCTCTGAAATATTTCAGGAGTCTAGTTTTAAAAAGTGTTTACGCTGACACTGCAAGGTTGGTGGAAATGCTAGTATTCAATAATGGTGATTACACACAGTTCGACACAGTGTATTCACCTTATATAAGGTGAATACGATTTATAAGCCATGTGCTCCTTTGTAGATCTATTTTAATGGAGGTTAATGCTTTGCTGCCATTAAATAAATGGTAATGATGCTGTTTTAAAATCACACGGTATTAAAATTTTAAAGTACACTCACTCACTATGATTTATAACATGATGCAAAAACCAATGATATTCTGCACTTTGTAAACATACTGTAAATATGAACCTATATATTAGATTTTTGTTTAATTAAATACTGCCAAGACAAGTGGAGCAGATCAGTGTTGTTGAACTCTAATTTTGACAGATGAGCAGACAGACTTGCAGT
Source organism: Melanotaenia boesemani (assembly GCF_017639745.1). Taxonomy (NCBI): domain Eukaryota; kingdom Metazoa; phylum Chordata; class Actinopteri; order Atheriniformes; family Melanotaeniidae; genus Melanotaenia; species Melanotaenia boesemani. The sequence continues at coordinate 7,908,026 of NC_055685.1, forward strand.
CAGACAAGCAGACAGATTGTTATCAGCTTATAAATCAGAGTAACAGGGGCGATATCAGTTGGTGTTTTACTACTTTTGAATAGGCTATTGATTAACCAGTTGTGAATTTCTGTGTATTTCAGTAATGCAAAGTAGATGCATACACACAAGCATTTCCAGAAGCACACTGGGCTAACACCAGGCTGTCAGTGGAAATGACTGATTGGCAGAATTTTTGTCTTGCCTTCCAACACTGTGATACACAAGGATGCCCACACACAAACACGTAATCACTGTGCAGCACAAAGTCAGTCTCTCCCAAAAAGACACACAGAAAACACTCACACACTCACACCAACATACAATACCTTCAGTCTTTCATCTGCAGCCTCCCATCACAAAGCTATCTCTGCTCATTATGTCTCCTTTGTGTCCCTGCTCAACTGCCAAGAGCGATGGGGCCATAGCTCCTTTTGTTCGAGGCCCAGTCTATCAAGCTACAGTGCCGGCTTATCAAAACGAACATTACCATAACACTGGAGCCATTGGCATCTTAGACGTAAAATAAAGGAAATACCAAAGGTGAGCTGAGCAAAGAGCACAATGCAGCTCCGCATAATGGTTTCTTGACATTTCCATGGCGACAGGTAATAGAAGGCTAATGGCTTTCTTGGTCAGTGTATGCATTTGTGTGTGTTTATATAGATATTTTTTGCTGGTGGGCAAACAGAAAAATTGTGATGTTACAACAGTGATCCTTTATTTTCATTGCTTTCATACATGGTAACTTAAGACACTGAATCAGAAAAGTTTGGTTTGTGAAGGTGAATTAAGGAGTTTGGTTTGTGAATGTTTTCTACTCTTTGCTAGCAAAATGGTAGCTCAAACTGGATTCTGGCTCAGAATGCAAGTTCATTCACAAGCAAAATGAGACCTCCAGTTTTCAAGCGGTCTACTTCTACTTCAAACAAGAGTTTGAATGCGCATTTACACTGCTCAAAATGAAGCTACTCAGACAATCGCAGGCTGGGAGTCCTGCACTGCAGCCCTATGGCTGCCCTCAGACTGCTATGATCCCTTCCCAGTGTTTGACCAATCGCAAATATGGAGCACCCCTGCAGAGCAGCATACTTTACCATAAAGGAGCAGACAGTTATTCTTCAAAAATATAAAGAATTCAAACACATCATCCAGGTCAAAAGCAACACTGTTAATGCAGCAAAAGCCAGCAAGGAATGTTGTGAGCAAATTTGTGAGATTAAACAATATTAATTCATCAAACAGATAAATGAACAGATCACTCAATTTAACTTTTTTACGGCACAGATGTTTCGGGCAGTGTGTTTCCTCAGTGCCTTGTCTTTCATTATATTTTCCATTAAGTTCTTTGTGAGCCTGTTTTCTGTTGGAATATTAATTCCTCACCATTACAGTATGAGTAGGCGTGTGGTCCATAAATTTGTGGTTCGGCAGTTATGCCATCTGCAACCATTTTTCTTAACCTCATTATTTCAGATGCAACCCTAGCAGAGCTAAACAGACTTGGGAACAAATCAAAAACAAGTACAAAAACATACTTTAAAGCAGTCAGTGACAAGGGTTTATTTTATAATCAAAAAGATGCATCTACCCCTAAAAACTTTTTCTCTCCTAACCATTCCTTTCACGATGTGTGCATCAAGGTCGACAGAATGAAGGAAAGAAGTGGTGCTTTTATAATCGTTGATCTCTTATCCAGAATTTAACCTGCTCCGGAGCAGGTTAGCCGTTTAGCTGAAGTTACCATAATGAGCTCTCAGAGTAAAAAGTGAATCAGGGTTGTAATACAGAAAACCCCGGGTTAACCCCAAAGTTACCCCGATAAGAGAAAATCCAGCTACTGAGTGCAGGTCTTAGGACAGAAAGTTTCTTTCTGACACCAGTCAAACAGAAAGCTTGACTGATATAGCAACAGAAATAAATGCAGTGGGACCAAAAGAACTGTGCTGCGATCAAAATGTCAGAACTAGCCTCTAAAAACATCATAGAGGCAAAGGGTAGTTTTAAAGTGTTTGATCAGTACCTATAATTTCCCTGTTTGTATTTACAGATAGACACACACATATATACAGTAAGTATATATATATATATATATATATATATAGACATGGACAAAATTGTTGGTACTCTTTGATTAATGAAAGAAAAACTCAGAATGGACACAGAAATAACTTGAATCTGAAAAAAGTAATAATAAATAAAAATTCTATGAAATTTAACCAATGAAAGTCAAACATTGTTTTACAACCATGCTTTAACAGAATTATTAAAAAATAAACTCATGAAACAGGCCTGGACAAAAATGATGGTACCCCTAGCAAAGACTGAAAATAATCTGACCAAAGGGACATGTATTTTTTTTTTATTTTTTTTTTTTAAAGATTCCACTGTCTGAGACACACTAAGGTGTTCAGGCAGGGCATTCCACAGCCGTGGAGTAGCAGCCTGAAGGGCCTATCCTGTCCTGGGTGGGCAAAGATGGTTAGAGTCTGGACTGGAGGCCGAAAATGGTAGCGTGTCGAAACAGTAGGTCTGTCAAGTAGCCAGGGGCGTGGCCATGCAGACACTGGAAGGTGAGCAGGCAGATCTTAAACTCTATCCTCTGCTGGAAAGGGAGCCAATGCAGGGACTGCAAAACATGGGTTATGTGGTCATATTTGCGACTCCTTGTCAGCATGCGGGCAGCGCAGTTCAGGATGTGCTATAGCTGCTGCAGGCTCTGATGAGAAGGGCATTAAAATAATCCAGCCTGGAGGAGACAAAGGCGTGGATCCGTTTTTCAGCATCCCTGATTGAAAGGGAGGGGTAAAGTTTGGAAATATTTTTGACATGAAAAAAATTATGTTTTACAGAGATATTACAGGTGGTGGTCAAATGAAAGGTTGGTGTCAAATCTGATCCCAAGGTTTGTCACAGAGATGGAGAAAGGGATGGAATGGTTGGAAAATGAATTGGTTGTGATGGGAGAGGATTGGACCTGATGTGGGGTGCCAATGAGGATGGACTATTAAGCTGTTGAAGGTTTTCTGTCATCCACGCCTTTATCTCCTTCAGCCAAGAGGCGCATATAGATGTTTAACAGGCTCAGGCCAAGGACAGACCCCTGAAGGATCCCACAGATGACAGCATAAGGCCTTGACCTGGTATCCCCCAGATTCCCAGGGCCACATATTCTGCCCTACTTGTGAGGAAAGACTGGAACCACTCAAGGGCAGTTCCTGTTAGACCCAAGGTATACTGCAGGCAGTGAAGAAGTATATGGTGGGCCACTGTTTCAAAAGCCACTGATTGATCGAGGAGGACCAGAAGAGATGGGAACCCCCTTGTCAGTCGCCATCAGCAGATACGTCACGTCCCCTGAGCTGACGTCTGCTCCGGCTCTACAGCGTCCGACGCCCCAGCAATGGTCTACTCCGGCTCCACAGCGTCCAACGCCACAGGCACGGTCAGCCCCGGTCCTACAGACTCCCATGTCTGCTTCCCCGTCCAGTTCTGCTCCGCAGCCTCCGACGCCTGCTCCTCGGTCAGCCCCGGCTCTACAGTGTCCGACGCCACAGCAATGGTCAGTCCCGGCTCTACAGCGTCCGACGCCACAGCCACGGTCAGCCCTGGTCCTGCAGCCTCCCATGTCTGCGTACCAGTCCTGTTCTGCTCCGCAGCCTCAGACGCCTGATGCCCGGTCAGTCCCGGCTCTACAGCGTCCGACACCACAGCCATGGTCTGCACCTGTCCTGCAGCCTTCTACGCCTTCTTCCCAGTCCGGTCCGGCTCTACAGTGTCAGACGCCACAGCAACGGTCAGTCCCGGCTCTTCTGCGTCCGACACCACAGCCCCGGTCTGTTCCTGTCCTGCTCCCCGGTCTTAACCGGCTCTCCCACGTCAGACACCGATGCCACAGACTGTTCCTGCTCAACCTCTGACCTCTGCTCCACGGGCTGCTCCTGTATTACCTCCGACACCAGCGCAACTGTCCTGCCCGGCGCTTACCAGTCCGAGGTCAGTTCATGTCTCCGAGGAGGTAGACGGTCTCTACGCTCCTCTCCCGCCAGTGGGTCCAGTCCCCGAGGGGGTCTCAGAACAAGACGCTCCTCTCCAGCCCCTGGTTCTGTCCAGCCTGTTAGTTCCTGTCTCCGAGGAGGTCGACGGTTTCGACACTCCTCTCCCGCCAGCGGGTCCAGTCTCCGAGGGGGTCTCAGAACGAGACGCTCCTCTCCAGCCTCTGGGTCCTTCCTGTTTCCCGCTCCTGTCCTGTCCAGATCCAGCCTGCCCGTCCGCCGCCAGAGATCCAGCCTGCCTGTCCTCCAGAGCGCTGGCCCAAGCCTGCTCAGCTTCTGGTGATCCAGCCTGCCTGTCCTCCAGAGTGCTGGCCCAAGCCTGCCCGTCCGCCTGAGATTCAGCTGTCTCCGGGTCGTCCTCCTTCCATGACCCAGCCCCGGTCTGCTCGTCCTCCGGGTCGTCCTCCTTCCATGACCCGGACCTGGTCCGCTTGTCCTCTCGGCTGTCCTCCAGAGGTCCGGTCCCACTCAGTCCGGCCTCCCAAGTCCCGGCCCTGGTCTGCTCGCCCTCCGAGCCGTCCTCCAGAGATCTGGTCCCAGTCAGTCCGGCCTCCCAGGTCCCAGCCTGGAATCCTGCCGCTCCTCCATTCACTCCTCACTTCCCTGATCCTCCACATCGGTTCCTGATCCGCTCATCATAATCAAGCCAACCTGTCACACCTGTCTTCCACTGTGTCCCTAGTCCTCATATACTCCAGCACCACAGTCATTCCCTGTCGGACCTTAAATCTACACACCTAATGGACTCACTCCCTCTCCGTTCCTGACTTCCTCAACCCCCGGTGCCTTCTCCAGTACTGGTACTAGTAAGATTCTTGTCCTGAGTGCTGAGTTATAATAAAGTATAGTACCTGCTCTTGTCTCCCTGGAGTCCTGTGTAACAGCCGACATCCCAAGTTACATCCATTTATTAATTTCCTATACCTTCAGTTGGAATTTACACAGATTTATGTTTAACTTACACCAGTTTCATACATCATCTGCTTCCATAACCAGCTCTGATCGGATTATATACAAACTGCAATGTAAACACATAGAAAGAAAAGATATAGAAACAGGTGCAAGAGATAAAGTGTCACCTTCTTACTTAAACTAATTACATATTGATGCTCTGTTAGGATGCTCTGGTAACACTCAGGGTACCCCTTTACCATATTTTTTACCACACAGAGTTGATCTCTGGTTGAACTTAATAAAACCCTCTCAATATTGTCTTGACAAAGTGCCAGCATATAAGACTATACATGGACACACAGGTTTCACACACATACACACACACACACACACACACACACACACACACACACACACACACACACACACAGATGGAAACATGTACTAGTGCATTCTATGTGCCAACTGTATACACAGAAGCCCAGAGGTAGAAAAGCACATACACAAGGGCACAGCGTAACAATCCTTTTACGGAAAATCTCTCCCCGTTGCCTTGAGCTTTGATCAGTATCCTCCACAGTCCATGACCACTGCACAGATATGCAGTCTCCAAGCATCTCTCAGTCACTGCAGAGAGAAGCAGAACAATAACAGTACAGGTCACACCGTTGAGTTTCCTACTGTTGTTAGTCGATCGCACAATTACCTGCTTGCTGGCTAAAGCCACCAGTCAAGCAACACTTCCATATTCATGCCTACTTTCCATCTGAAAAGGTCATCAGCTTCTTGCATAACAGAGGGCTGCAAAGGGAGGTGAAATGTAGATGAGACACTGAAACCATGCCAAGCATCCTCCAGATCCTCAAAGTTTTTGCTGCCCTCAGGTGCACAATGTTTCATGTTCATTTTGTTTTTCATGTGTTTTTTTTTGTTTGTCTTATGCACACACACACACACACACACACACACACACACACACACACACACACACACACACACACACACACACACACACACACACACACACACACATATGGCATGATGTAGCCAACATTTTTAGATTCATGTCACAGTGAACTTACAATCGCTAAACCGTCACAGTGTGTAGCTGCATTTAAGGCACTGATATGGCAAACCAGGGAAAAGGGGCATTAACTAAAAGACTTCCTATGATGTCTTTTTACTTAAATCCCAGAATGGGACTGAAAAACCATATCCAACTTTTAAAAAGGCCATAAAATTTATCCCTGTGGAAGAAGTTATTATATATACTGTATTATATCTACATGTCCATTAAAAAGTGATAATGGACACCTATGAAAGAAGTTCTGGTCAAATAGACTTATTGTTATAAATTATTGATGTAATGTCACAATCAACAGCAATGCTACATTTAATTTTAAATAGGTCTTCGCTTGTCTTTCTGTCTTGATTACCTTACTTGCATGCTTGATACAGAGTGAATGGTGGATAACATTATAAAAATGATTTACATTTAATTAACACATAGCTCCCAAGGATGCCCACTATCATCAGGTGGCAGAGACTGGAGATGGAGAACTGGGACAAAGTTCACATGCTCACTTACTGTGCACACACACGCACCACACTCACATACACCACTACAGATAGACCTTCCCGATGATTCACTGCCTGGGTTGTCCCTCACCCCTCCCTCCACTCCCGGGCGGCGGGTTGATTGGACGCGCTCAGCTGCGTCCGCACTTTGCTGCGATGGGAGACCCCACCCCCCGCCACGTGTTTCTGATGTTGTGAATGTCTGAGTTATGCGCTTTATGTACCGAGGAGTGTTTTTTTGTACCTCAATAATGGGCCCTTAGGCACAGTGTGGAGATGCCTTTTTTTATTCTCTCCAGCCACATCTTATTCCCCTAATGTTATCTTTCTCCTATATGTAAGACAAAGGAGTGCTGTAGAAACGGCTGCTGCCTCAGTATGCTTGATCCTGTTTGTGTTATATGTTGTTACTGTCTAGTCTTGGACAGGTTGTACTGGAAACACAAATTTCCCTGAGGAATTTCCAAAGGTATTAATAAAGTATTTCTGATTCTGATTCTGATTTAATGATCAGATTGAATGGTGGGTAATATGTCTTGTAATAAAAAACAATGTAGGAAACTATCTGTGGACTTTCATTGTTTCAAACAAAATGTTGCATCATCCTCTGGACACACACAAGCTGTAAGAGCTCCATCCGCCTTCTAAAATGATTCTTTGTGTTACGTAACATAACGTCAAGCAATCATCTCCCTTCTCTCCGCTGATCAGGTCTAATACAAAAGCTGCGGCCGACCGAGCTGCAGGTTCTGGGTCAGAGCTGGTTAAGAGTCGCCGCTGGAGACACGCCAGATCAGAGCAGCCTGCAGGCTTATTAAACGATGTAGGAAACTATCTGTGGACTTTGACTGTTTGAAACAAAATGTCAGGATACAGGAAAGTTAACCAAGAAGCCAGGCCATGTTTGCAAATGAGAACTGGTTCTCAAACATTTTTTACCTGGTTAAATAAAGGTTAAACAAAATAAAAAAAAAGCAACAAAATAACATGATTCACCCAATAAATCACTGTGACTTATGCAATACCCAAGAAAAACTGGGATTCAGTTTTTGTCAAGCTGCCCTTGCGTGTAGAGCAGGAGTGAGCAACTCCAGTCCACGAGGGTCACCATCATGCAAGTATTAGACGTTTTCCTGTTTCAACAGACCTGATTCAAATTAAATGGATCATTGTGCAGAATCTGACGACAAGCTGCTGGATGTATTTGATTTGAATCAGGTGTTTTGGACCAGGACACCATCTAACACCTGCAGGACAGTGGCCCTCAAGGACCAGGGTTGCCCATTCCTGGGCTAGAGGAAATTAAGCTTAATCCCAAGGAAATAGGACTCCAAATGTGTTTGTCTAACACGTTTTTGACAGTTTATTAAGTAAAAATCGCAGAATTTGAGAATTTTCTGATCAAAACCAGGGCAGTCTTTAATGTATTTGTGAGGGAAATATTCCTGTTTATCGTACAATAAAGTGCAGAGAAAAGTCAGCAGGTGAGGCAAACAGTACTCTGCCTCACCTCATGGGGTATACGGTTTTGCCAACTTAGCGACCTTTTTTTTTTATTATTATTTTTTAAACGACTAGTAACAAATCTAGCGACTTTTTCTGGTATTATTGGAGACTTTTGGAGACTGACATATATCAACGTAGTTTATTCTTCTCAATGAGGAATGGGAGCTGCGCAGGCCCCTCCCCTGTCCAAAAGCAGTCAGAAGAGGCTTCACGTAACTGCAGCTTCCAGCTGCGTTCAGAGCATGAGATGATAACCATGACCAAGCTGAAAATGAAACGTACAAAGCTGCTGCTGGCTGATCCCACGCTGGCTTACCGTCAGATTTTAATGTCTATTAATGAAGAGTGTGCAGGAAAACATTTAGAAAGTTAAAAGTGTTGCGAAAGTGAAATGTTTCAGACTCCTAATTAGAAAACAGCCTACACTTAATAAAATTAAACTATAACAAAAGCAAACTTTTTAAACATTTTTAGCTTGTCTTTTCGTCAATTTTTGCCTTTCCCATGACATTCCTCTCCACGACAGCCTCCATTACAACTATATATACCAGGCTATTATGCACATTAGATGATGCCATTTAGTGACTTCTAGTGACTTTTAGGACAGCTAATAACTACTTTTGTCCCTGGAAAGTTAGTAACAGTGGTTGTCTGAGTGTAATTGAAAGAGGAATGCTGATGGGATATGAAGCATTACCAGTAGTTGCATGCTATTGAATGAATATTGAAATAAGATGCTCTTTTCAGTTCTTACAATTGTAAATCAGTGCCTCACCAACCATAAACTTCACAATACGTCACTGATTTCAAGGGTTTCATCCAGATCCCACACAGAGAGTTCCACTGAGAACCCTGTGCAGCATGAATGCATCATGGCATTCACCAATCAACATTCAGGAAAATGGTGCTTGACATGAACGACCGTACACAATAAACACTATGCAGACAGGCAGTGATAATTCGGCTATGATGTTTGTCCATGTCTACATGGTGAATTAAGAAATTATAAAGTAAAGTAATAAGTAGTGGCGTTACTTTTCAAATGCAGTAACAAGTAAAGTAATTTTATTACAATTTACAGAAGTAATGAGTAACTAGTAACTAATTACTTTTTTAGAGTAACTACCCCAACACTGGTAAGAACCAGAATATTGTAGTGTGCTTGGTAGTGGATTGGCAGCCAATGTAGCTGAGCTAGCATTTGGAAGATTTAGTTAGGAACGTTGCAGCAGTGTTCTGTACAACCTAAAGATGTTACAGAAATTTCTTATTAGGGCAAGTGAAAATAGAGTTACAGTAGTCCAGGAATGAAGATATAAAGCATGTATGATCATTTCCAACTAAAAACATGACACAATAGGGCTTAGCTTAGCAATATTTTTTAAATGATAAAAACAAGTGTTAACCAGTGATTTAACATGGGTGTCTTAAGTCAGCGCAGCATGTAATTGTTTTGTTGAAATAATCAGCAGAGAACTTTCTTTTCTGACCACTGGCCCATGAAACACATTTACCTGCAGCCCATTGGTTCTGTCATTAATTGATACCAGTCTAAACCAATCAGATACTTTAAACCCATTTTGGCTCTGTACCAGTGGATGCAGCAGCCCATTAGAACTCAGGAGAAATGGAGAGGAGGTGCAGAGACACCATGTGATAGAAGAAGAAAAATAAGATGCTGCCAAATGTCCAAAGATGATTGACACGTTTACCACGACTTGACCTTCATTGGCTGCTGTAGATGATGATGATGATGATGATGTAGAGGCTGTAAACTAAACTACTTTTACATCACTGAGGTTCTGAGTAAGAAGACCGATTAAAACCTGTAAGTCTGATCCATACGAGCCAGTTAGTAGTGTTTACAGAGTTATGATGAAGTGATAACACGTCAATAAAACAGCAGTTTTATTGTTGTGTTGGTTTGTCTGCTGACATTTATGAACTTAGTTGATGACAGAGTTTTTCCAGCCAGAGAACAGCTGGTTAACTGATTGCATTGATTGGTTAAAACAGCCAATTTTAATTTAGTTCTTTTCTCTAAGCTCTAAGCTAAATCCTCTTATTGAAAGTGAAAACATAATCAACATCAACATTAACAGCAAGTCGGCAGCTTCGGACTTCTTAATTAGCCTATCTGTGATTGGTAGAGGGCTGACAGTTGGATACTTTTGGGTCAGAATGTGCAGCTTCTGTGGAGGTGTTTCTGGGCAATATATATGATTGTCTATTTATTTACATTTTTATTAATATATCAACACGTTATTGACTCCTGATTTTTTATTAGAAAAACTACTTATTCTGTACCTGACTGAATCATTATGTCTAAAAAAAATAAATAAAAAAATCTCCATTCAGTCGTTTGTTAAACCTGGAGATAACTTCGCCAGAAGAGAAGGGCAGGCACAGAAACACTGTTTCTACACTTTGTCCATGAACAGTTTTCATCTGATCCTTCATTTCTCGTCTGTTCTGTTTTCTTTCTCAGTCAAACACAAAGTAGCTTAACAATATCTACTCTCACTGATTCCTGCTAAGCAAAGATTTGTGGTGTGCATGATTGTATATGGGTCGGTCTTGGCCAAAATGCCAGGGCCAATTTTTTTGCACAACTTTTCAAAGTTGCATTTAAACAACCGATAAGACTTTTGGAACAATGTCCTTTCATACAGATAAATCTCCAGTGTAGTTTTTGTTGAATAAATGACTACAATGCATTTTCTGTGGTTGCACGTATCTATTTGGAAAATGACTGAGTATATTTTTCTGTCCATAGGATCTCTCATTTATCATCCTTCCAACCCAGCACTCATAGAAAAATAAAAAATGAGTTCTCCCATTTAATCTCTACATTCATTATTCAAAGTGAAGGTTCATCCTGTCAGCCAAAATTTCAGCCTGCATTCAATTAGCCAATCACCACCAGCTGGTCCAGATGGCCTCTGCTGGCCTCAGCCATCATGTGGCATGTTTGGACTCGTTGAGACAAAGGGATTCATTTCACTGTTCCATTCTGAATTCATCGCTAAATGTAGATGCTAACACAACCACGAACGCACATATATACTGAAGGTTTCAACTGTAAGGAAAAAAGGCATCACTATATTAGGGGTCACCTTTCCCAGAAACTCAGCTTCAAGTCCTCTGTGGGGAAAAAAGCCTAAATGTGTGTAGAATACGAGTTTACTGTTTCTGATGTGCTTTTATCCTTTACATTAAAGTCATAAAAAATTCAGATTTTCATGGAAACAAGTTGTGTGTTACACAGTTGCTCTTCAAAGTGAAAGGCAAAGGTTATTTACAAAATTCCTGCACAGATGAAGCAATGTCCTTGTTTGTCCAGGATCTCTTTCTGTGTATGATGGCTGATTTGTTTCTGCAGCTGCAAATGATACAAAAGTAAAGCATGGTGAAGTTTTTTCTCTCTCTCTCTTGGCAACTTTGTATGGATTTCTTCACATGGAGTTGATGATTAGGGAATGATTAGTAGTTTTCTAGAAGCTGAGAAATACAGCCTGATTTTCATGCAGTACCAACCTGTCAAGTGGACGTGTACTGAGGAGAAATGGCTTATGTTAATACTTGTGCTTAATACCACACTTGGCATTTTAATCATATCCCGACTTGTGGAAGTTTTACTTTTGTATATGTTTTATTTAAAAAGGAAGAGAGAGGAAAAAAACCCAGCTGGCAAAATCTTGTATCTGTGTGTGTGTGTGTTATTTTCTTTATGCCTCTTTTCAAAAGAAAACATGAGGTGCTATTTTTCACTTCTTTCACTGTACATTTATGCCAGAGTCAGTCAGAATGAAATAATGGAACCCAAGCAGAAAAGAAAGACATCTCATATTAAACGATTCACACTTGTTTGGTACTAAATGTGACCAGATTCTTTTATATGCAGTGAGTGTGTGTGTGTGCTGTGTAAGTGTCTGCAGTGGCATGGGTCTAATTAGGATTCAGGCAGTTAATGGGCAGAAGTCTGATTGTGGGTGATTGCCTCGGTCTAATGTGTAGCAGTCTCTGGGGGAACATCTGCCCTCATGTCTACACACACTTTAGAAGAAAAATGCAGCGGTGGGGAAGCTTTTCTCGTTCCTCTGTCTCTGCTCATTCTTACTTTCACACATTAACTCTTGTTCCCTCTGTCTTTTACTCACACTGTCTAATGACTATCGGCTAAAGTAAGCAGTGTAGAGGTTATTCATTTACAAAGCATGCATTATGCTTCCATTTCATCTCAAACTGATCTGAAAAGTCCATTTTATGTACCTGATGTATTCTAAGCTGTTAAGGGACACACACAGACACGTGTGCAGACGCATGAGCCCTGCTCTCATATTAACAGCTCAAAGCACATCTGTTCACACCCAGCATCAAAAAGCATCTCAGCATGCATCTTTAGTGATAGCTTTTCAAAATGCCAGTTACATATCCAAACAAAACTCTACATCTGCTCTAAATGCTGGTGGAGACAGCAATTTCCTGTCAGTGGTTTGTCTGCTGAAAAAAATTGCAAATTAGACCTGTTCTGTGGGATATTACAGGTCAATTAAATTGTTCATGATGGTTTTAATAGTAGTTTTCTAATGGCTTTTTTTGTATTTGTTGCACAGGACACAAGTGAGTACTGAAGAGTAAAAGCGAAGATACTAAATGTCATGTTTTAAACTCTTGCTCTTTTGTTTATTTAAATTATTTATTTATTTGTTTGTTTGTTTTCTGCATTTCTACAGGAAAAAACTTGGAAGGGTGTCACAATATATGATCCCAGCTGTGCTACTTTTTGGGACTCTTCTGTCAGGGTCTCAGTCTAACCGATCCGACTCTAAAGGTTGAGCTTGACACACTGCAATCCATTGATTTGGTTAAAAGAATCATCACTTCCTGTACGAGTTGGCAATAAAAACAAAGCAGGAACAGTGACATGTTTAAATATACTGAGATGATTCACACACACAGTAAGCTGCTATGCTTTGCAATGCTAGCGCTAATTTCACACGCTAATTTATGTTAGCACAGAGTGTAAACAAACGCTACATTAATCAACAAATGCCACGCAGCAGCAGTTTTCCCTTAGTCTCAGTTAATAAATTAATTTGATAGTAATTTAATAAGTTTATAAGGACAAACACAGTATTCACTTGGCCCAAACATCATTACATTTGTTGTTGTAAACTAACAGGCCACCAATTAACTCCACTAATACATCCATGCAGTCACGCTAATTAATTTAATGAGTGCCGTGAAATAAATTAGACTAAAATCTTTGTAAATCAAGATAAACTTTTCGGTTAATTTAAGCAAAATTCCGGTGCTAACCTGTCGAGGAGAAACTTTGCCAGCTCAGACTTCTCCACCTTGCAAAAGATTCTCCAATATTGATCTTTGTTTTATTCTGTTTTTGATTGTTTGCTTTTTTAGCAGGATGCAGAGGCGTTTTTGGTTTTTCTGAAACTATTTCTGGTCCGCTTCTTTTACTAGCTTCCATACCTGCACGGTGCTGCTCTTTTGCCGACATAAAATACCAAACGCTGCCGTGTTGTTGTTAGGCAACCGTGGGGAGTTGCATATGATTGATTAAGAAATGAGTAAGTTGGAAAGAGCAACAAGGTGCACCCAAGTTATTCCGGCAAGGACCTCTTATTTTGAAGGAGAAAAACTGACATGGTTGATGTAGGAGACAGATTATTTATAGGAAAGCTTCCTTTTATCCCTCGCAACAAATGAGGACATTTAAAATTATTTTTAAGGAAAAGATCTCAATTATTCCTTTAAGTAGTTGATGCATCTATCACTATCTGACTTGTACCCTGCTTACCAGGTAAGGCTGCTGGCGGTGGAAAATGCAACAGAAATCAGAGTTTACTGTATCTAACTGTCCCCTCTTTGACCAGAGCCCTTGATGGAAATGGGGCTTTCGATATATTATAGCCTTAAAACTGGCTTTGCTGTTTTGCTTTGGAATTAGACTTAAGATCAGTTAGCTAAGCAAAATTGCTAACATGCCACATGGAGAGCTATTTTTTAGCTGTGGGTCACAAAGTTTAGTAGTTATCTTTTATTGGCGTAGTTTTTGTACACACAATCACCAACTGATAAGAGGTGGATTGCCAACCGTGATGCCATGAGCAGACATGACTTCAGTGGGCAGAAGGTGGATTTACCTGAACGCCAGGTAGATGTATTATTTTTCAGTCAAAAAAAAAAAGAAAAAAAAAAGCCAACTACTGCTGCTTATCTTTCACTAAAGTTAAAAAAGAAAAAGTGAGTCAATAAAAGAAAGCGAAGCCAGACCGATGCTGAGCTTAATTAATGTACACAAAAAAGACTTGGACCACAATTGAAATGGACATGGTGTTTCATGTCAATCTTTCTAGCTGCTGGACAGCCACCACAGCAGCTCCAACTGAAGAAGAAGCTGACAGAGTACCTCTCCCACCTGTCTTTTACATATGAAGATGCTAGGTTGATTACAGACTGTTGCGTTATGCTGCCTCGCAATTGAATTAAATTTTGATAGGGAACTTAATTTGCACACCTTTTTTTTCCAGAATGTATTATTTATTTTTGAGAAACTGTAGATTATAAAAGAATCTGACCACTTAATCTTTAACTTTCAGGACCAAATTTCCGCGTGGTTGGTGTTTACTTCTACATAACAAAGTCTTATGGTTAAACTTATGTGAATGCGGGTCGGTTCACAAGAAAGCACCAAGGTTCTGATACTCAAAAATTGAGCTGGTGCCAGAATGAGAGTCATGGTATAAGCAATATTTGCCATTTTTCTTAATTTTCTCAAAATATCATGTTGTGTTGCAGGACTAATTCATGTTGACATGGCAGAAAGCAGTGGTTATGTAAAATGGCTGTAGTGGTTGGAATTATGGGGTGTTATTAAACTAAACACTTTTATATCGATGGATGTCTAATTCGTTAGGAATTAATTGCACTACTGTAACAGCGTAGCAGTAGTGTAGCTATTACTGGACTTAGTGTCCATCAATGCTGCTGCAGTACCTCAGACATATGATAAGAGTTGAAAGAGATCCTTAATTGGTATTAGGACAGTATAGCCAGTATATTTTAATCCCCGCAAACAAAAGAAGAATTTGGAAATGATTATAAAGAAATTCTGATGCATTATGCATCTCTTGCATAACGGTTTGTTAGACTAGAGCATGCAATGCATGGTGGGTAATGTAAAGTCAGTGTAGAGTCGGTGAACATGTAGGCAATGACTGTTACAGGATGCCACATATTCCAAACAAGTTCACGTCAAGGTTATTATAGTTAACGAAAACTACCAACAAAAAGAAAACTAGAATTAAAAAACATTTTCGTTAACCGAAGTAAAAATAAAACAAGAGTTTTAATAAAAAAACAAAAACTGAAACTGTATCATTTGTTTACAAAACGAACTAAAACTAACTAAAATGAAAGCAAAAATGTCCTTCGTTTTCAATTTTTGTTAATTTATTTCATACATAAGCCCTTGGGGTTGATATGTCTGCCCGCGCCAGCTAGCATGATGCTACGGAGAAAGTTGGGAGAAAGCAGCAGAGTCCTATTTGGGATTTCTTTCATTATGACCATGTTAAAGTGCCTTGTAGAAGAAGCAGGTGATACAATATGTGGAAGGGAAAACCACAAATCTGAAAGTCCATTTGAAAAGCTGCACAAGAAAGCTAACCAGGAGTACCTGGATAAGGTAGCTTCTCTGCCCCCCTACCCAGAAAGATAAGCTTCAACCAGGCCAAGCAGCATGGGGAGGGAACGTGAGTCACAGACACTGTCAATTACACACACACAAACACAGTCTCACACACACAGACCTACACGCACACAGTCACACCCAAAATCTTGAAAAGCTGAATTTGAGAGGTTTAAACTCATTTTTGTTTAGTAGATTATGTACGTTTAGCATAGAAATGAAAAGCACATCAGCATCCAGCTAAAAAACATCAGTATCTTAACCAGCTGTCTGCCTCTGTGTTCTACCAGACACGTGCACTTTTAGCGTCTACAATATTCACAGCTTATCATGTCCAGTATAACGTGTGAGGTCCTGCACTGCTGCTACAGCTGCAGGGATTTGTACTAAAGTTGCTGCACCTCTGGCACAATTCTTTATGTATTTAATTATGAGTTGTTTCATCTGAATGAATTAAACCTCTAGTCTAGAGTTTGTTGGGTTTTTGAGGTTGTTCAGGATTAGTCAGATTGAGCTCTTTTAGACTCCTGGCTGCCAAGGACTGTGAACTGTCTCTTGAATGGATTCATGTTATGTTCATGTGTGTCTTTAGCAGTTTTGTTATGTTGATCTTTATCTAGCACATTATCTCAGGAGCAGAATTGCACACATTTTTTTTTTTACTTAAGGCTGTTATCTTATAGGCTGTTGTATTTGATTTGTCAATGGCTGTTCATGTTTCCTCCTGATACATTTATTTTTAAAATTGTATCTTGTTGAGTTTTTATTATGCAATGCTTATTCTGATTATTTCAAATTTTGCACCTGACAAATACCCTAATTTAGGAAAAAAACAAACAAAAAACTAAAAAAAACAAAGCATTTTCAAAAAACGAAAACTAATAAAACAAGAAAATCTGCTTTAAAAACTAATTAAAACTAACTGAATTTGAAAACAAAAAGTCAAAATGGAATAAAAACTAAAATAAAAAATCCAAAAATATTATAACCTTGGTTCACGTTCAAGTTTTTAATTTACAAATGCCTTGCGTTCAGTTCAGTGCTCACAGAAAAATTTATGTATTCATGGACAACACTGAAGTTAAGATAAGCATGTGAGTGCGAAAACTGATTTATCGCACCCTAAGATTCCTCTTTAATTTCACCTTTAGCTTTAAAAGCATCCTGTAAAATGACTAGTGTACGTATTTTCTACATATATATTCTGTATCTGCTTTAAACTCTTCATATAACCTACATCACACTCATACTGAGTGGACAGCCCAGTAATCTATATGGTGATATCAGGCTCTGCTTTTGGAGTGCAGTGGTACTGCAGTCCTTTGTGAAGCTTGTCTAAAGAAGACTCATCAAAATTCACAGCACTTCCATGACAAAATGGAGTGATTGAACACTCGTACTTGCAGTCATACAAACAGCTTTGGCAAACTCTTTGTAATTCTTTTAACATTTATGAGCCAGTGCTGTGATGCTAGCTTGACTTGCAAATCTTCAGACGTATATAGGAAATGCAAACATAAAATACATTGTATAATTTTTTTTTATTGTATTTTAAAATGTTTTACGAAGTTTTCTTCACAGGCCAGTTGTCTGGTGTGGTGACACAAAGACTGGAAAAAAGGAATATATCACTCCAGTTCTCAGACTCAAAGCTATATAGTTTTTTAATTTGACATTGCTTTTAATTAAGGTAGAGAGTTTTTCATTTTCCTTTTTAATATATTTTACTTGCAGATGTACATTGGCAGTGATGGTGGTGATGACGATGATGGAGTTGACAGTGGTGATTAGGGTGATGATGAAGCTGATGATTCATTTCCTGTTGATGTCTTTTTGTATCATTTGTACCCCACTGTTAGTATTTTGTTGTTTGTTTCTCTCAGTTTTAGGTTGTTCTTTTTCTTTTTCATTTCTTTTATGAGTTCTAGTTGGTTTTATTTAAATTTAATTTATTTTGCACCTTGCTGCAATGCTTTTAACGTCTAATGTAAAGCACTTGAAACATACAATGTCCTATACAAATAAACCTGCCTTGCCTTCCTGAGTCAATGCTGCTAATCAGCAGGGTGAATAGATGATAATGGTGTACTGGACCTGCTAGGAGGATCAGTAGGGCCCCACTGTATAAATAAATAGGCTAACGATAATGTTCAGTCAATGTTTGTTCAATCAAGCGATAAAAAAATCTGACATCAAGTAGTGCCATGCATTGGGAAAATTGAGTAACACAAGTAAAAGCAAGTAACACAGAACAAAACATGACTGTCAGGACTGAGAAGTAAAACAAAGGATTAGGCAGGACGCAAGTAAATCGGGAGGAATAAATGCAACCTCTGTTTGATGCAAAAAGACAAGAAGAAATTAAAACACAAGAACAATCAAAGATGAAGTTCAAAGCCATACAGCTAAGACAATGACCTAACTATGACTTATCACAGAGTTCCATGAAAGGATTTCAACCTGGAGATGGAAAAACAATTCAAGCATTTCCACAAAAAGAAACGAGGAAAAAAAAGTGTTACGAAGATACACATCAGTATAAAATAGATCATGGGTGCCCTTTCTTTGTAAGGAAATAAAGCTCCTCTTGTTTATTCTTTCAAACAAGAGAACTTTGCCACATATTTGCACACATGCACAAATACACATTTTCCTCCTACTTCATGACCCTTCACACTGTGCCAATGTGTTACTGTACTAATTAAAGGTAGGCTGGTGACTGCATGACACCATCTGAGTGACTATAAACAATCCCGATGCTAGGACAGAGTACCAGGGCGGGCAACCGATCGCTGTGGGCAGGCCACATTTATCAAATGAATTCTGACTATATAAGAGGCCAAATTCCAGTTTAACGATTCAATATTTGACCCATGTGAAAACAGAAGCAGATTAGGGAATAGAATAAAATTTATTAAAAGAAGTTTTTTCCCCCCTCTACTACTGAAAAAAAAAAAACTTTTTCAGACACTTAAAATTGGATCCAGCAGATACCAAAGGTAACAGGACAGATTTAACAGAAAATAGAACATTTAATTTATTAATAATAAAGTCAATCTAGTCATTCCAACCAATAATCAGACTTTAGAATTAAATTACAGACTGTCTCAAGTTGAGATCAGTTAATCAAAAAACCTAAACAGCAACATTATGTTAGAGACATTCGAATCCATTTGGGTCAAATTTTACACAAAACAACATTAGTGCTCAGCACAACACAGACGTTTCTATCATGCTCTAGCCACTCTACAAACTTCCACATCCCAGCCAAAGAGGAACCGTGGTGGAACACTCAGTAAGCTGCTAACCTGCACAAGCTTACATACTTTCGTCTTAGAGAAAGGAAAGACAACTAGAGCTCAACCAAACTTATCCTGTTTCATTTTGTGGAACTTCAGCTCTATAAAACATCAAGAAACATTTGCAGCAGACAAAAACCAGACATACTAAACATGTAATTAGTAAGAATGAATTGGATTGAGTTTAATCCAGGTGCAGACGATGCTCCAGAGGAAGAGGAGAAGACAGGACACATACACCTGTGGTTGCTATGGTTACTATCTTGCTAGATCTCGTCGCATTGTTGGAATCATCCAAACTTCTAGATTCTTGCGTGACACCAGACACATTTTGTTCACGTTATCATTGGATCGCTTTCTTATGTCCATTCTCTAAAGGTATCACTCTGCTACTACTTCTTTGAAGCTAGTTAATGGACTTGTTCGACTTGGGTTATATGCAGTGCAACCCGTCTGGAAGCAAGGGATTGTGGTCTTGGAGTATTGCATGCCAGTTAGAAATTTTGTCTGACTTCAGACTGCACCGGACTGCACTGGAAAAGAAACTAGAATAATTTTAGTTTGTAGAACTTTTACAAATTTGATAAACCTGGTTTTTGCTGTAAGTGAAAGAGGTTGTGTAAGAAACTCAGTGTGATTAATTCCATATGAAGTAGAGATCACAAAGTCTAGGTTCTCTTTACAACAAACATGATGATTTCAAGTTCACTTTACTTAAGAGTAATTGACGGACTCAAAATTGTTCTTGCTTTGCAGCAGGAACTTGGTAGAGGCGCGGTTTCGCAAAAAATGTAAGACCACAGACGTCTCTGTAACGGTGCAGAAGCTGCCTGGTTTTTAAACACGTGTATGTCCAGTAACTTTAGGCAGCCACATGAATCTAGAAGCATTAATTAAAAATCCTTTATTTTCATCATCAGTCAACATTTCACAGGTAAACTGTTTAATGTTTAAAACATGTCATGGTTTAATTCCAGGTCCCTGATTCATTCCACCTGTACTTGGTAATTGCTTTCACGTTGCTCACCTGTTTCGCATGGTATTTAACGCGAAGGAGTCTGCGAAGCAGCTCCATCAAGCTTTCGCCTGACACCATCACACCAATCATGCAAGGATCGCAATACCGCGCAATAGCTGGTGCCCCTACGTGCATTTAAAGAGAACAATAAACCAGAAAAAGGTTGTTTGGCCAGTTATGTGTTTGCTCTTTCTTTCTTTCTTTTTAGTAGGGATGTGTTCTGTCATACAAAATTATGGGATTTTCCATCCCCAAGATAAACGTCTCGTCCATGGTGTCATGTATCAACTTGACTCAACTCAACTCAACTTTATTTATAAAGCTCTTTAAAACAACCACAGCTGAAACAAAGTGCTGTACATAAATGGACAAGCAACACAAAAACACAAGAATCAACAGGGAAATAAATAATATAATAAAATAATTGTTCATTGTTTTTTTAAACTGATTAAAAACAAATAAAATCAATAAATAAAACAAACCACAGCACACTAAAACAGGAACAGTCTCATACTGAACTGAAAGTCAAAGAATAAAAATAGGTTTTAAGATGAGTTTTAAAGATGGACAATGAGGAAGCTTGTCTAATGTGGAGGGTGACCTCATTCCACAGTTTTGGACCAGCGACTGAAAAAGCTCTGCCCCCTCTGAGCTTCCGTTTACACCTCATTACGTCCAGGAGCAGCAGGTCAGCTGACCTCAGGCACTGAGCAGGAGTGTAGGGGTGGAGTAGTAGTAGGTAAGGAGGGGCCAGGCCATTTAAAGATTTAAAAACAAATAAAAGAATAAAAGAAACTCTGGGTAACACTTTACAATACTGGACGCAAAATTTGCTTCGTTACTAGGCAACGCCTTTGAGGGCGAATCAGGAAGTAATGGGTAGTTAACCAGTACTTACTGGACCCACAAAGACCAGGCTTATTAGGGAATTACTGGTTAATTATTTGCTTCTTTACTAGCAAACACCTTACTGGCGAATCAGGAAGTAATGGGTAGTTAACCAGTACTTACTGGTACCCACAAAAACCAGGCTTATTAAGGAACAAAAGAGAAATTCTTCATGTGAATACTGGATTACTCTGACTCGTTGAGTGAACAGCTAGTCAAAAACCTGTTTCCTGGTGGTTTTAGAAGCCTTTGTAAGGATGAAAAGCAGTTTTATTTATTTATTCTTGTACTGCTGTGTCATCTTACCTTTACTTGTTCATCACTTACTAAGTAATAAGTCATTACTTAATCATTGACTGGTCATTATCTGTTATATTGTTTACTTCATATAAAAGTCAAACATCATACCAAGTACTTACCAGGGAACGCATCATTAACTAAGCAGTACCTGACCAGTACCTACTACTTTTGTGGACATTATTGTAAAGTCAAACATCATACCAAGTACTTACTGAGGAACGAAGCATTAACTAATCAGTACCTGAACAGTACCTACTAATTTTGCTTCATGTCTCATGTCTTGTAAAGAGGCAACCATAGGAAAATTCTTCCAATTATAAATGTGTGATTTTTAAAGTACAAAAACAATGTATAAAAAAATCACTTTAAGGCCCAAGATCTTAAAAAAAAAATCTTATTGCTTAAAGTATTAAACAGCTTTATGCAATTTGTTATGAATTCTTCCAATTATAAATGTTCACGTATTCATACCTTTAATTTGAAGTAGGCATTTTATTTTGAAGACGGCTTATGCACTTCCTCTTCCTTTTCTTCACGTTCTACCTTCGACATGTTTCCAGCGGTACAGCGGTCACTGACGATGTAAGTTGTGTTTATTCCATGGATGTATTATAAGAACTGGATAACGGACTGAACAATGGCGGCACGCCGATTTTTCCCAGTGGCCACTCGTGGTACTGCAACAAAAAATCCCATGGGGCCCAAAAAGCATTTTTCCCATAGGCCACAATGGTAAAAGACACGGCTGTAAAACTGTTGACAGGACGTCTTCAGCTTTAAACACAGCTAATTACTAATCTTTCTATTCAATATTTTTAATTCATGGACATTTAATCCGTCAATTATTTTTCAAAAGGCCATAAAAGCCACAGAAAAGTCTCTATTTCTCCGGTGACGTCACGGCTGTGCACATGCACTGCCGAAGCGCGGTCATGCTGTGTCGGGAGCGAGGAGGACGGCTGTTGACTTCAATATGATGGGAAAGCTGTTAGTAAAAGTTAAGTTAAAGTTAAGTTTCTTTTTTCTGATATCGAGTAACTTAATACATTTGTATTCTTAATGTTTGATATTACATGCATGATAGTTCCTGTTTTTAAACGTATTGTGACCTAAATCCTAATTAGCTCTAGGTTGTAGTTACGACCACCTGTTTAAACCACCTGATAGTGCGTTTTACTGGTTTATTTTATGTAAAGAGAGATTCAGCCCATGAATAGATCGGGGAAAGTGAGGGTGGCTTTTTTTTTTTTATTTGTTAATTTCTTATATTTTGGTTCACATTAGTTCACTTTTTGTTAAGTAGTTTAATCACACTGTTCACCCAGAGGGCAATAGAATTTTTTTTAATTAAAATATTTTGTCTTATGAGCTGCTATTCTATTTTCGTTAGTTCAAATAAAATATAAATAACAGTCTTGACGCATCGCTGTCAGTGATATTTTGTTATACATATACAGTTAAATATTTTGGGAGTGTTGAGCCATTTCATGACAGCGACACAATGTCGCCAAGTTAGGTAAAATAGCCTACAAAACCATTTTCAATCCCTAACGGAAATCACGATACATAAAATACATAACTACATAATAAATATAGAATGGTGATAACCCAAGTGGCCTAGTTTTCCTTAACATAGTCCTCAGTTTAAACAAAGTTTTTTTTTCTTTGTCAATTAAAAAACTGCAGCATTTAACAAAGTGGAATCCGGCAAAACACAAGAAAGGAACATTTTAAGAGACGCAATTGATAATCTTGGTGTCATCCAGGGAATAGCAGAAAAATAAAGAGAATATGCATGGGTAGCACAATGAAATAATGCATTAACAAGGACTTCTAACATTTATTACAAAAGACGTGCCTGAAATTATTCATGAATAAAGGTAGGAATTGTAAGTCATCGTGAAAATTTGACACGGGATTATACAAATATACAATATAGACTGACTTATATTGGGCTATTACGAATCCCATATAGAAATTCATCAGATTAAAACAAACCATCATTTTAACAATTACTACACAACTTTTTCCACGTATATTATATCATTACTTTACATCGAGGTCCGATCGTGTGCCGTAGAAAATCATCATCTGAGTTTGTACAGCTCTCATACTGCAGATTAATGTCGTGACCGCGCGTCGCTGGATCAGGTCACTGGGCTGCGCATTGCTCGTTCACAGTGACGTGAAGCATGATGGGAGGTGACACTACTACGCATGCTCTATGGGCCCAATATGCGGAAGTAACCCGGAAGCCTGAGAACTTTTTCGGCGTATGCGCTGGGTGAGCAACTTCCATAGAAATGAATGGGCCGCCATTTTCAGTCCGTTATCCAGTTCTTATAATACATCCATGGTTTATTCTGAGACAAGATTAATGTTTAAATGTAACTTACTCTTTCTGCTAGTGTTGTCCCGCTCCTGTGTATGTTTGCACTCTTTAAAATGCCCATTTCTGCCCGTTAGCATGATCGCGATTTAGGACCGTTTAGCTAACCGTATGACTGTTAACTTCAGATTACTTTAAGCTAACATGTGCATGCTATATGTTTAAGTGTTATAGCAGCAGTATTTTATTTACCATGAAGTGTTTCTTTAGGACACTGTATTTAATTTACAAGACTTACACACACACTTTACTGATAGCTTAAGTGCCTTCAGACCGAAGCCCTGCAGTGGTCAATTAGGCAAAAAATCAGCATCAGAGGTCAGATTCCTCAACACTATTGTAACCAGATAATGTTATTTCGGATGTCATGTTTTAATGTCGTTGCAAATCAGTGTAATTTGACAACTTTTTCTTCATTTAAAAGAAAAAATGTGACCACACTTTGGTTTTGTGATCTAAAAGTGGAATGATAATATCTTGTAAAGATGTTTATAAGTGATTTTTTTATACATTGTTTTTGTACTTTTTAACTTGATATTTACACAGCCAATTAAATGATCTAATAGTATATCCAATTATGTGATATTTCTGTGTGTTTTTACAAGTAAATACAAAGAACTTTGTGAATTTGTGGACAATATTAAACTTACTTTTACTACCATGTTTTCTTATTTTGAACAGTATGGTCGGGGAAGATTTGGACGAATCTGGAGGACGCGAACATGGGTCTTTGGAATGCTAGGCATTAAAGGCATGAGAAGGCGGCCCATTCTGAGGCTAGTCAGAAAACAGTCCTGGTGGCACTTGATCCCAGTCATAAGGTGTTATGATTGCCAAGGGACCACTATCATCTCAGATCAATGGAGGGTTTATATGACGGCACTGGCTAATAGTGGATATGTTCACTATTCAGTAAACCACAGCCGGTCATTTGTAAACGCAGAAACAGGTGCCCCTACAAAGAACATTGACTGTGAGTGGTCTACCTACAAATCCCAGGTCTGGAGACTGCCTGGCAATCGAACAGAGAACACCTTGAAGAAACAGCTTGCCTCAATAGAGTGGACACATTGGGTGGCCAAATCTCACAAGAATGGTGCACTTGGACATATGCTTCACGAGATATGCAAACAGTACAAAGTTTAAAATATATGGAAACGATAGTTTCCATTTATTGGGGGAAATGCTTGCATGTGTGTGTGTGTCTAACTTTAAGGTACATTTTGTGTAATAAATACTGTCTCTTCTGCAGTTGTTATCAATTTTGAATGGTTTGCACATGTTAGATAGCTATATGCATAAAGCCTAAAGAGATCAAACTGTTATTTTCAGTATAGAAAAAATGCCACAAAACTAGTAGGTACTGTTCAGGTAATGATTAGTTAATGCTTCGTTCCTCAGTAAGTACTTGGTATGATGTTTGACTTTACAATAATGTCCACAAAAGTAGTAGCTACTGGTCAGGTACTGTTTAGTTAATGCTTCGTTCCTCAGTAAGTACTTGGTATGAGGTTTGACTTTACAATAATGTCCACAAAATTAGTAGGTACTGTTCAGGTACTGCTTAGTTAATGCTTCGTTCCTCAGTAAGTACTTGGTATGATGTTTGACTTTACAATAATGTCCACAAAAGTAGTAGGTACTGGTCAGGTACTGCTTAGTTAATGATGCGTTCCCTGGTAAGTACTTGGTATGATGTTTGACTTTTATATGAAGTAAACAATATAACAGATAATGACCAGTCAATGATTAAGTAATGACTTATTACTTAGTAAGTGATGAACAAGTAAAGGTAAGATGACACAGCAGTACAAGAATAAATAAATAAAACTGCTTTTCATCCTTACAAAGGCTTCTAAAACCACCAGGAAACAGGTTTTTGACTAGCTGTTCACTCAACGAGTCAGAGTAATCCAGTATTCACATGAAGAATTTCTCTTTTGTTCCTTAATAAGCCTGGTTTTTGTGGGTACCAGTAAGTACTGGTTAACTACCCATTACTTCCTGATTCGCCAGTAAGGTGTTTGCTAGTAAAGAAGCAAATAATTAACCAGTAATTCCCTAATAAGCCTGGTCTTTGTGGGTCCAGTAAGTACTGGTTAACTACCCATTACTTCCTGATTCGCCTGTAAGGCGTTCGCTAGTAACGAAGCAAATAATTAACCAGTAATTCCCTAATAACCCTGGTCTTTGTGGGTCCAGTAAGTACTGGTTAACTACCCATTACTTCCTGATTCGCCTGTAAGGCGTTCGCTAGTAACGAAGCAAATAATTAACAAGTAATTCCCTAATAAGCCTGGTCTTTGTGGTCACCAGTAAGTACTGGTTAACTACCCCTTCCTGATTCGCCTGTAAGGCGTTCGCTAGTAACGAAGCAAATAATTAACAAGTAATTCCCTAATAAGCCTGGTCTTTGTGGGTATCAGTAAGTACTGGTTAACTACCCATTACTTCCTGATTCGCCCTCAAGGCGTTGCCTAGTAACGAAGCAAATTTTGCGTCCAGTATTGTAAAGTGTTACCAAACTCTGTAGTGCACTGGAAGCCAGTGGAAGGAGGCCAGGATGGGGATTATGTGCTTCGTCTTACGCACTCCAGCTAGGAGGCGTGCAGCTGCATTTTGCACCACCTGGAGACATGTGAGGGAAGACTGGCTAACTCCAAAATAAAAAGCATTACAGTAATCCAGCCAAGATGTAATGAAGGCATGGATTACTGTTTCAAAGTGTTGTTGTTCAAGAAAAGTTTGACCTTAGCTAGCTGCCTGATGTGGAAGAAGCTGGACTTCACTACAGAGCTGATTTGACAATCCAATTTAAAATCACTGTCCATCTTAAAACCTAATGTAACATTTGTATTGCTATTTTGAGACAACAATACTGGCAGTACTAATGGGCACAATTTATGTTGTTCAGGCTAGTTTCAGAAGAACAAGTTCAAATGCAGGAGAGGAGAGTAAAGAAATCTGACAACATTACGCGGTACCATGTTTTAAATAAAACCAGGAAACATCATTAACATTTAGGAAAAACTAAATGTTTGTTATGAATAATTATTCACAAGTCCAGCATATGTATATTCATACAAATGAATCATTCGAGTCTCTGTGCATTCAGGTATCTAATACGAGATCCTGTGCATACAATTGTATGCAGAAAAGTCCAAATCTGCTCGCTAAAGGAAGGAGCACAACCCAATTTAAAAAAAAAAACAACACTGAGTGTCCAGAGGAAGTCCAGGTGTGTTGGAAGGGAGTGTACGTGAAGCTGAATAAATTGGTTGGGCTGTTAATAATCGAGTTGCAAAGAGGAAAACAATAAGAAGCTGCACAAATCCGAATCCAAGCACAATTGTGGAACGATTCCAGGCCTAACCGTCAGACAGGTTGCCCAGAATGGGTTTGGGTAAGCTCGCCATCAAAACCTGGCCTTTATAAAGAACATCAAATACATTTCTAGTTTGCACACACGATCAAGATATATCCAATACTAAATAACACAAATTGCATTATACATAGAGGGACCAAAAATCCAATATTGTACAATATATAACCAATTCAAAATGCAAATATATATGTTATATATGTACAGATCGCATAACTTGATGTAACAACCAACATCTCATCACCAATAGTATGCAATATGCATGTCAGCCACACTGATTAAATTGGCTGCATATTGAAATATCAACAATAAAGTTTGGCTCTTAATATGACTCAATCTACATTCAGCACCAACAACAAGTAGGTTCATATTATGTTTCACAATGATTACATTTCATTTGACTAATGACTTTAGAGAAAATGGATATATAAACTAATGCTAACCGTGTAATGATCGTTTCAGGAAGACCCGGAAATTCAGCCCACACGGTGATGAGTTTAACAGTTTTAATAGATGCAACAAAGCAGCTAACGGACGGCAGGTGTGGCAACCAGGTCCAGGAAGAGGGGCTAGGCAGATAGCGGAGGTCGGTCCAGAAAAAGGTCTAATCCAGGTAGGCAGAGTTCAGGATAGTCCGGCAGGGAGCAGGCAATCGGGAGTCCGTGAGAGGCAGCAAGGTCAAATCCAGGTGGGCAGAGTTCAGGATAGTCCGGCAGGGATCAGGCAATCGGGAGTCCGTGAGTGGCAGCGAGGTCAGCGACAGGGATCTAGAACAAGACAAGATTTACTACAGAATAACAGGCAAGGCAAATGACCATCTGGCAGGTGAACAGATGAACAGGTGAGGAGAGTGAGCGCTGATGAGACCCAGGTGGAGCAGATGAGCCTGATTGTGTGAGCTGCAGGCAATGCAGGCCAGTCCTCATGACAAACCGCTCCATACAAACAGTTGCGGTGGCTAGGATAATCAATGGAAATGCATGAGAGGCTAAGCTAAAGTTAGTGCAACTCACCAATTCCGTGGTCTATATTAACCGCTCTGTTCTGTTCGACATGCGGCAGGTCTGGTAGTTGACTCCTACATACAGATATTAACTTCACGTTAGTTTAGATAAGTATATACGATGAAAAAAGCGACATGAGCATAATGTACCTTATGGCCGGGGCTGATTATTAACCGGGTTTTATGTTACCCGGATTGGCCATCCCCGGTCACGTGACACAACGTGATCACCACATAGGCAACTATGTAACCACATATACGACAGTACACACTGGGAAGTAGCAAATACACGCAAGAGAGTACTGCTGTTATCACCGGGGCTACACTAAGTTTGAGACTGTTGGCTTTAAAAAACCTGCCAAATGACCCAAATCAACGGAGCAGGGTTCGCAAAAGCCACCAAACACCATCAATCACTTCAGTTTTTTTTCTCATTAAGATATAAAACGTTTGGAAGTCCTAACTAGGCTTTGGTGTCTTCGAGACATGCCAGAAGAGATGCAAGGGAGAAAGCATTTTTCTTTTTAAGGGGCACATACAGTATATCTGACTATCATCAGCATAAAAATGATAAGAGATGCCATGCCTTCTCAGAATTAGCCCCTTTCCAACTGTAGGAACCTTTTGCAGTTCCTATAACCTTTTCGGGAACCAGGCTGGTTTTTTGGACATATAGGAACTAGGGGCCAAAGCCCTCAGTTCCTATAACCATTTTAGCTCCTACTCCGAGGCAGGGTCTTTTCGGGGTTCTATAGGAACCATCATGACATAGGTATTTCGTGACTGGTAGCTACGCTCCTTGCCAGATTTCCGCATCTTGTGTCCTCGCCACATTTTATAAAACACGGTTGCACATAGGCCTACGGACAAAAACAACAACAGAGCATGCGATAAATGGATGAGGTCAAAGCTCTTCTGACCGTCTATGCCACAGAGGATTTTCAGAGGGATTTTAAAGGTTCGCAGCAGAATATTCACGACGATCTGTTCTCAGTCAGAGAACACGGGGATAACACAAAGCAGCACACATAGAAAACTCACACAAGTCTACAAATAAATTAAGGAACACGACAACTTCCACAACATGATGCTTAATATGAAAAGGTGTGTAGTGATTAGTTGGGAGGCGCGAGGTAAAGCATGAAGGCTGTTCTCCATCTCCTTCAGTATCTGCAGCAGGTGGTTGTGTCCATCCTGTCCAGTGCAGCTTCAGGCAGCGACAGATGTATTTGAAATATCTCCATGGACATACAGAAATTCTCTATCCACTGCTCATCGGTAAAATTGGGAACAACCGTTTACCACTAGTTATCAGCTTTGCTCCTGACCAGCCGGACGGTGAGGAGTGTTCAATGAGCCGCAGCAACGTCTGAAACGCAGAACACGAGTTACAATGAACCTGCCACCTGAAATACTCATGTATTGTAATCTGCTCAACACAGACAGTAGAATATCGTCTGAAATGTTTACTCATACCACACGCATACAATCGGCACATGTTAATAAGTTAAAATTACATGTCGACTCCTTTGTCTGCGGCATATCGCCGCTGGATTCTTCATCTTCTGACTTTCAGGAGCCTTCTAGCCTCAACGTGAGGTGCCTGATTTTATCGTTCATCAGTAACATCTCCATCAAGTAGCGCATGAACACTACGATCTCTTCATTCTCCATATTAGCTTACTGGTGTTACTTTGTGATGCTTTGTTTTTTTTTTTTGTGGCGCTAAAGTCACATGTCACTGTCGCAGACAGTTGCGAATGCAACATGGAACAGTTCCACTGGGGAAGGGCCGTTCATAGAACTAGGGCAGTTATTAGAACTGCGTTCTTAGAACTTCTCTGTCCGAATGCGCCTATTGATCCCAGGGGCAGTAAATACAAAGAGAAAAGCAGGGGCCCTAAAATTGACCCCTGGGGAATCCCATAAGGAAGTGAAGCAGAGCTGGATTCAAAATTTCCAAAGCCCACGCTCATGCTTCTGTCGGAGAGATAGGACTTAAACCATTCCAATGTAGTACCACCGATGCCCACTAGGTGGCGTAACCAAGCCTCTAAAGTGTTGTGGTCCAAAGTGTCAAAAGTTGCTCCTAAGTCTAATAAAATAAGAACAATATGTTCACCAGAGTCATTTGCTAATAGGATCTTGTTAAACACTCTTATCAAAAACAGACTGGAACACCTCCAGTACATCATGTTCAATGCCAATGCCAGCTTGTCTTTTCCTTTCTGGACAGCGTACAGGTTTGTATTGTATACAATGTCATCAATCATATCCTGGGTGAAAAGATGCATGAAGAAATCTAATGGATCTGTTCCTTCCACATACATCTTGCTTTCTCCTAAGAAAGGAGGCAGGTCTTAACGCAAACTGGTTATTCTTAGCTTTCCAAACATTTCTGACACTCATTTCCTTTGCTTTTTTCCCCTGACCTCTGGGAGGTGGTGGTCCCTCAGGTTTATCAGCCTCATCTCCTTCCTGATCCTTAACTCCCTCAGCAACATTTCCAGCATCCTCACCTTCACTGTCACTGCTCGATTTTACTTCTCTGCTTGCACCTGTCTGTACGGGCAGCCATTCCTCATCACTGCTACCAAACGCACACTCTTCCTCACTTGAGTCTGGAAACTCCTCTATTACCCTGTATGCCTGTCTTTTTGAGCCCTACAAAAAAATATGGATATAAAAACACCTCAAACTACATTCTGAAAACATAAACCAGTTGATTTACAGCCAAAGCATTACAGGATATGAATTAATTAGTATTAATTGTTTTCACATTTATTTATTGTAACACTTTCCCAGCATCACCTCTAACTGTCCTAAAGCATCAACAGCTGTAGAAACATGCATATGCCAGCTATGAAGTTGGCATGAGGCACTACATGTTTCCACGATCATTTCACTCTTGATACATCTGAACTTTGCCGTGACAAAGAGAGTACACCACATTTTTGTGCCTACCCACCTTTTGTACATGAGGCCCCAGGTGATTCAGGTGGGAGACTTTGGGTGAACCAAGCAGCAACCTCTGGCAGTAAAATGTAAAGCCTATGCGGAAGTGCAAAAAACTGCAGTTCACCCCTCATCCGCTAGGGGCTGGCTCCAAAACAGAGTAAATCTCCATAGACTCCCATGTTGAAATGGCCAAATTCACAGCAGAAATAAACATGTTTAAAGCCTAGTACAAAAAAACATTTTAGGATTAATAGGTCAAGTTTACCTTCATGGCAACTGTGAGGGGGCTGAATTTTTTTCTAACTCATCTGTTTAGATGTTATTTAATCTTGAACTTTGGCATAACCGCCCAATGAGCTTCAATTTAGCTCTTCAGAAACCTACAGGTGACGTCACGGAGACTCTGTCCATCTTTTATATACAGTCAGCAGTCCTCCATCATTGGGGAGAACCAATGTGGGTGGTGGATCTAATTTGGTGAGATCGGAGAGGGAACACTTTGTGTGCCACCCAGTACCTCTCTACCTGGTGCTGCTCACCTGGGTGACATCCCAGTGAGTGATGTAGGCTTACCGCTAAAGACTTATTAGACCATATCCCACATAGGACCTCAGTCACCAAAAGGGAGTCTTCAGTTACCGACTCTCAAGAGCAAGGGCAGTGGTGGAGAATGCCTTTGGCGTGTATATTTAGCGGAGAGCCACGAAGAAATGCTTCTGGGATGCTTCTGACACGCGATGTGGAGCCCTTGGTGTGAGCCAAAACATCTATTAAAATAGCCACAATTAGCTCCAGAGGCGGTGGTGTAGATGGAACGCAGCACACACCAACCTGGTGGAAACTGGCTGTAAGTATTATGTTTATATTTTTGTATCTTACAGATAATTGTGTTTACAAGTAAACTTACATGAAGTCATTAGGTTTATACTGCATTTACATTCATGTAATGTGGCAAATAGACAATGCTGACTTAAGTTTTATTTTTCTGTACTTTTAGTTTTATGATATATGATCACAAACAACTGCAAACAGCAAAGATGAGTCTACGCTCTGGGAGAAATTATCTTAAAGAATTCTCTACTACTCAGGAGACAAAGAGCAAGCAGGCATGAAGCAGACACCTCCTCAACCCCTTGATGCCAAATCACAGACCTCTAAAGCATCTTTAAGATTTTCTCAAACATCATACTCAACAGCCTCTTTAGCTGTACAGTCCTTCACAAAGGCAAAAAAGAGAGGCTAACACAATTAAACAGAAATCAGAATTTGAAGCCAATCTTCACCTGCTACAACACCACAAAGCTTCTGCTGCAGGTGAACAAGTGAGCTGAGTGATTCCATGTTTCCACAACAAACATGATGTGTCCTGCTGCTGGTGGCTAATATCAGGCTGTGTTGATGTACAAAGACGAGGTTGTTTGTACCAAGCTTGAGGTAGACGTACTATATGAAGGTGATGCCACCCTTGTGGCTTCTGATGGGAATTGGTTAGTGGTTGTGAACCAACCAGGTAGGATAATGAAGACATAGCACCTCTTCGGTCGCCTGGTGTACTCATATCAGCATTTTCTGGTCCATGTGAGCGAACAGACTAAATTTGGCTATCTGTGGACCTCTGATATGTTCGTTTACACGAAGAATATTGATTTGAATATTGATTTTGAACATACACCTTGGATCCAAATTTCTGTATGTCACACAGGTCATGAAGCAAAGCAGTAGATCTCAAGTTGCCACGTTTAACCGCAATGAGTGCAACAGTAGAAGATTTGTACAAAGAATCCCCCAGTTCTCACCACATGTAGCCCTGACAAGGTCACTCTGATGACATGTCCTGGGCAAGGTGATTTACATAGTCTGCTGCGTCCCAGTTGGAGTGTTCCTGACCTACATGAATGCATGCTATCAAGAACTGACACCAGTGACCAGACTACTCATACCCATCAGCCAAGAGGTTCCCTTCAAAACGCTGCTTCATCCCAGTTTCCACATTGGAGGAATGGTATGTCCACACGCCTGACCTAACCCCTGGCAGCCCTGAGCACTCTTGGTCCTTCTGGACTGCGAACATTGGGTTATAATTCCCTGATTGACATAGATTTTACTCTGAGCAGTTGCACAGCTTACAAAATGAGATAATGCTCCCAGAGGAGGCTGTGAGAGGCTGCAAGCAAGACGCTGACTCAGCACATGACTGGTTGTCTCACAGGTCCTTCAACCCGAGACAGATATTCTCTGCTACAGACGTATCAACCCTGACAGACACGATAGCTGCAGTAATCTCATGTTTTTTTTGGCCGGTTCACCTATTACGCCTCGATAGTGTTGGGGCTTGACAGTAACCCAATTAGTATTGATTCATGTACTAATTGGGTAACTGTCTATTGGAAGTATACTTAGAAGGTCTACAGGTCAACTAAAAATCATGGCTTCCTCAGAGCAGGATTCAGTGGTTGCTTCAGACCTGACTAGGCATGTACTACGAACCACTGAGTTGATACAAAGATTTCTGCAAATCTTCGTAAAAAGTTCAGCAGTAGGACTTGAGAGCAAATTTGTTCTTAAGAACAGTTGGTGAATGTGGCCCATTATTTCTCACCTGCAAAATGATAAAACACCTGAGGTAAATAAAGGACATGCTAGATAAAGAAATGTGTGTTTAACTGGTGACTGTTTAATGTGAAACCATTCCAATGTTTTTGATGGTGACACATCATCTCTGGCACAACTGTGGTCCAACTTGGGAGGTCACATCAGCAAAAATAGCAGCACACTGTTTAATAAGAATGACTGAAATGTTCATTTTTCTCCTGCAGATAGCTGAGGGAACTAGTGGTATTTATGCAGCATATTCATCCAAAGCACACACACTGATATTATGCATTATATTTGCAGTATGGAGTTAAGTGCTTTGTTTCAAGGCGCTTGAACATCTGCACAGAAGTCAGGGGTGAACCTCCAGCGCTGCAATCAAGTGCTTCTCCTAAGTCTTTTTAATAAAACCAGAGGTTGCAGCTGCCATGATGATGTACATTTCTTTAAAGACGAAGCATATTAGGGAAAGATTGCATTAAACAAAAACTTTACAGTTTGTTTTGTCATCGCAACCACAGCAAAAACAGTGACTCAGAGAGAAAAATTATCTAGGCATCATGTGTTTTGTTTAGCTTAAATATAATTTTCCTTTTCCTTTTCTTTTTTATGAATGCATCAAGTAGAACAATGTCATGGTGAGTCTCATTTATTTATTTTTTATTTTTGTCAAAAGGGGCCTCAATACAGCCTTTTGTTGCAGCTCTTAATAATTTTCTCTCTGGGTCTTTCCTTTTGTCTCATTTGCCCATCTGTTTGACTAGCTGTCTTTCCACCAACCCTTTTTTCGCAATAAATACTGCTAAGACCCCTGTTGTTCTTGTTCTGCCTTCTCCACAGTTTATAGCCATTTATAGGACTCCGGCTGTGCATCGCCAAAACTGGGACGCTTTCCTGGGAGATTGATTTTGTGGGAAGAAAAAGAAAAAGGGACAGAGCAATAATAGATGTGAAATAAGTCCCACCATGGATCCCAGATGTGTCCTCGTCTGTATTAGAAACTTGTATTTTGGTTATTTGATTTATTTTGATGTGGGATAATAATACAGTTACAACACAGGACTGAAGGACTATGGAACTATTTGGCAGCTCCTTGATGAAAACCAAGAGAAAGCAGCTAAAGAAAAAACAGCTGTTAATGAAACAGATTAAAATGTAATAAAGACAACCTCCACTTTTTTTTATGACTTTATATTATCTCAGGTGCCAAATATTATATGAATACAGTTACTTTAATAGACTCTTTTTTTTTCTCTGTCATTTGTATTTTTCAATTAACATTTTAATTATTCACTTGTGGTAATAAACCATATTTTCCCATAAATAATACTGTCTGCTGCCTGCCATGTGTGAGCACAACCCTGAGGTAATAGGTATTTACAGAACAAGAAACAAAAGCTTATCTTTTGCTAAGATATCCTTGTGTTGACATTGAGTCACCTCAATTTAATGTCCTGTCAAGAAACTTAAATTTCCCCCACACCTGAGTCAGCATTTGGTAGTGTTAGATGTGTGTAAATAAATTCTGGTGCATCTGCAAATCATTTCATTATGCCTACATTGTGATGCATATTACTCTTGCCCACCTATAAAACTGCATATAACTGTTCAGAATTACAAAAATGACTCCCAAATGCACATCTGCAACAAATGAACAGCTCATACACACATAAACACACTGACATTTAAACGTACAAAAAGCTAAGCTGACACAATGTTCTACTGTCAGAAGAAAGAGTGCCCCAAGGCTTTCAAACCAAGTACAAAAGTTCAAGGGACAAACTTAAAAATAGAAAGGAACATGTACACAGTCTGGTTTGTATTTACAATGGTGACGCTCTCTTGGCACAACGCATTCTGCAATCCCTTACCCTAACCTTAACCATTACAACTGAATGACCTAACCCTAAAAACAAGTCTTAACCAAGGAACTGTTGTCTTGATGGGTTCACAAGTAAGTCACAGTCTGATTTTATTGGTCAGATATGAAGGAAAAACAAGTACACGCAAAGACAAACATTTCTTAGGATCACAATTTTTTTTCTGAACGACTAATAAACAGCATCAGCTCCAGGGATCCCAGCAGGATGAAGAAACTAGAAGAAGAAACTAGTCCATTAAGCTGGTAAGATCACTGGACACAATCTGGAGACACTGGAGACAGAGACAGGAGGTCTCTGAACAAACTGGTCTCCATCACTGATAATTCCACACATCCACTACACCGTGTACTGGAGGGACAGCAGAGCTCTTTCACAAACAGACTGCTGCAGCCCCACTGTCATAAAGAGAGGTTCAGGAAATCATTCCTTCCTTTCACAATAACCCTGTACAATTCCCCTCCATGTGTGAGAAATGATCATCATCTCTGCATTTTTACCCAAACATACACAACAATCCATAATCATAAAACTGCTGGGTTAAAAATCACCCAATTTGGGTTGTTCTGCAACCCTGCTGGGTCAAATATGGACGGACCCAGCCATGGGTTATTCTAACTCAGCAGGGTTATGTTGTGGGTTTGGCCCAACATGTTGGATTATGTTTTCTACCCAAAAAATATGTTAAAATTACCCAGTTGCATAGTTGAAGCTCTTTTGTTGCATCAGGTATTCCACCATCTTTTGTTGCAATGTGAGGAGAAAAAACAACAGCAACAACAAAAAAAGAGGGCTAACTATCGCTTCGGAATAGGTTGTCAAATACTACATCTCACAAGCTGGACATCAGAAAGAGCCTTGCAAATCTCCAGACCTCTGGGTAACAAATTCTTCTTCCAACTTTTTCAGACACAGCTGGGAGGAGCCCTTCTTGTGTATCTGCAGCATCTATTTCAACTTGTTTTATCTGTAGGGATTTTAGGGTATTTAATGAACTTGCTTCACTCACCTTCCCCCTCCGTAGCTTCATCACCAACAGAAAAACTTTGGACCTTCCACAGCATATTGACCAGCCCACATTCCTCTTGGTCAGGGCATGGTCAGAGAACATCCTGAGCTGTTTTACAGAATAATGAAGTTTGTTAGGTTCAGTTTGATTCTGTGTCAGACTCTTTGTTTCTCACCCTGAAGTGTCCTCAGCCGTACAGAAGTCATGCTTGAACCTTCCTGTGGTTGAATATGAGAAAGGTGCTTTTCCACATTGCATAAAGCTGGTGACTCAGGTACACCAAGATTTCACTGGTTTCCATCCACTGTAATTACATAGAGAACAGTTTACTGTGAGTGTTCACAGAGTGTCTGGCTTCCTAACTTCCTTCAAGAACTACAGCGCAAGGACAATGAACCAATGGTTGGAGCAACTAACAAAATAAAGCCTGCTTACAGCTAGTACAACCAGAAACCATTATAAATTAGGAATATATAAAAATTTATACAGTGGCCCCTCGTTAATCGTGGCAGTTACGTTCTAAAAATAACCCCCAATAGGCGAAGTCCGCGAAGCAGGCAGCTTTATTTTTTACAATTATTATAGATGTTTTAAGGCTGTAAAACCCCTCACTACACACTTTGCTTTTCTCAGACAGGCATTAACATTTTCAGACTTTTCTCTCTTGTTTAAACACCCTCAAAGTTCACACCTTCGTAGAAAAATAAGTCCAGTATTATAAAATGAAACCGCAGGACGCAGAACACAATGCGCTGTAAAAAAAAAAAAAAAGCATTAAAAATTGCACCAAAATAAAATAAATAAATAAAAAAAAAAAATCTGCGAAACAACAAGGCCACAAAAGGTGAACCACGTAATAGTGAGGGACCACTGTACATCGTCATGGAAACGATATGTTAGTGATGTGACTTGCAGTGCCAAGGCATTGGAGCTCAAACCGAAATATTTTGTGAAGCATCTGTCAGAGTGTCATTTGATGATGTAGATGATGATGTGTGAAGCCTCGACGGTGGAACTTACCACGTGACCAGGTGATGAAGTGGTTTGCAATTTCGAATTGCAATGAGCAGTTACATGCAATGGAAGTCCCCTGCACTTGGGGCTCTCTCATCATCTAGTGACACTTTGATTTGTGGATCATTTATATCTCTACTCTGAGATCATGGAGCCAGTAAGGAAAGGAGGATTTCCCGTTTGGGTGTATTTTTATTTGATTTCTCCCAGCAAGGTATGTACTTTGACTCTATGGTAAAGTCAATATCTATGTAGTACACCTTATCTTATTTTCTTACTTCTTTCATTGTCATTTGTTTCATTTATTTATTTATTTGTTGTTTTTTTTTAAAGGTGAAGTGTCTCTTGTCTTTAAAAGAGCTTGGCTATAACAACAACATATGATGAGGCATTACAATCCCAGCATGAGAACAAGGATAATGGAGGTGAACTGACCTTTGGCGAGTAATTTGAAAACTCAATAATAAGATAATGTCAAATGACATAATTATATATTTATAATAATGGTATTACCATTGTTGAAAAGCATTCTATTCTGTGGTTAATGTTACAAGTGTAATTATATGTTTTGTCTTATTTCAGGAGAGAAATTAAATGAAAATGTCTTCGTGAACATAACTGAGATCACTCGGCTTTTTTCCATTGTAGGTTCAAGAAGTTGGTGAAAACAATTAACCCTCATTATGTTATCCCCTCCAGGAAGATGTGTATAAGGAAATAATGATGCACCACCCCACCATCTCTCCATATAACTGTTTACTCTCCAGGCTTTGAAATGGTTGAGGACAAGCACAAGGATGCAAAACAGAAGGCAACAATGGAATTGCAGAAGGCATCTGCATTAAGCCTTACATCAGACACGAGGACGTGCTGTTGTCACCTGCCATTTTGTGGATGACAGTGGCTTGCAGTTGTATTGGGGGTGCTCCTTTTCCCTCAGTCTGACACAGCTGACTTTGGCT
The DNA here is from genome assembly GCF_017639745.1 of Melanotaenia boesemani. NCBI lineage: Eukaryota > Metazoa > Chordata > Actinopteri > Atheriniformes > Melanotaeniidae > Melanotaenia > Melanotaenia boesemani. The sequence continues at coordinate 7,946,485 of NC_055685.1, forward strand.
GGGATAAATTATATTCTCAAATGGTAAGACAAGACATACTTTTATTCATTTTCAGATAAAATAATTTGGGCAGAACCAGCAGCATCAAAAATATGCAGCAAATTCATACAAGAGTTGGAGACCAGGTGGAAAAGCACCTTTCACATGCTGGAAAGGGCCTTTAATTTATGAGAACTTGTGGGAGCAGCACTGGCTGGACTGAGCACTGACATCACCCCACTGTCATTAGAGGATTATGCAATTATATCTGGGAAATGCTTCACACTTCTACTTTCAGATTTATCAAAGCGTGCGCACACACGTGTTTCCGTTTAGAAATCAGAATTAGCTCTAAATGCAATTATATCTGGGTGTCTGCGGGTTCTCGGTCCCTTTAATGAAGCCACTGTGGAGCTCTGAGGAAAGGAGAGTTTCTGGCTCCCTTAATGACTTGCTGTCAGTTTGTCATACAATATAAATATGGGACAAAAACATGGGTGATATTTATATGTAGATCTATAAATTGATCTATAGATCAATAGTTTTATTGCATAGAAATGACAAAGAACAAACTAACAAAGCAAGTTCTAAATCAAATACACATTTGCCAAATTCAAAGTGCCATGGAGACACTTTTATTAACTCTAAGCCTCGTGCCATTAAAATGGACATTAAAAATAAAACTGAAAAGTAAATGCATAAAGTAAAAGCTCCTTAAAAACATGAAGAAGTGATAAGTCCCATTTAGACTTATTTAGTTTATTAACAGACTTATTTTACAGTGTATTACTATTACAGTTTTTCTCTGTGAAATATATTTTTTCTTAGCATTAGGCCTGGCCCATGCCACTTTAGTAATATTATCTTTTATCTGAAAATAATCTTCAAAATGCTGACCAGCCACACACTGAGTGTCAGCTGAAACATGTTGAATATCAAATTGGTAATCAGATAATATGAATTGTAATACAGAAATGTGTGAAATGCAAAATGTCATCAGGCCTGAACTTTAGGTCAACAAAAAACAAGCGGAGTCCACTTCCATCACACAGCAGGGATAGATATATAGATGGAAAGGAGATGGCAATGGCTGAAAGAGAAAGCAAAAATAAGCAGGAAAACATTAGCTATTAATGTGAGGAAATTTCATTAACCAGGAACGTGTAAGTCCCATTTTTAGAACTTTAAATAATTGTACATACACCATTAAAAATGTTTAAAAAAATTAGTTCTTACTCTTTAAAACAGTAGTCTGCATCAAAGAAATAAGACCGCGGTGAGGATTTACATTAGAAAAAAGACATCAGCTTACTTAAAAAAGGCTTCAGGAGTCTTGGGTTCTTCTTTGCTTGATTGGTTTGGTGCTTTACAAGCCTTCTCATCAGCAGATCTCCTTCCGTTCACTAGTGCGGCGTGACGACGTACAGCAAGCGTTGTGAGTCCAAACTATATATTTCTTTTGAGGCAACTTTTTTTCTTTTAAATCAACAAATACAAGCTGTAAACTGTGGTGAGGTCAGAGGAGGACTGCTGAGGAAAGCCGATAAAAGTCCCAGTATGCATTGTACGCTGTAAAAAAAGTCCTGGTATGCTAAGGGATAACATTTAAAAGTGCCGGTACTGTGTACCGGCGCATACCGGCCCACTTAAAGCACTGGTCATGTGACAGAACTCCTCATCATCACCACACCTATCAACACTAAAAGTTGCTCAGCCCGTGACACAAGGTGATGTGTGTCATCTGGATGACAAAGTAATAGAAGAACAAATACAAAATGTTACTGCTGATGTCACCGTTGAAGTACAGTGGTAATGATGGAGCACAATGTTAGCAGAGTGGATGAATACAAAATACATTCATTCATTCTCTGTACCGCTTAGTCCATTAGGGATCGCGAGTAAGCCGGAGCCTATCCCAGCATTTTAGCAGGTGACAGGGTACACCCTCGACAGGTTACCAGTCCACAGATAGGGACAAACAACTATTCACACACACACTCACTCCTAGGGAGAATTTAGTGACCAACTAACCTAACATCATGTCTTTGGACAGAATAATTTAGAATAATTAATTTTTATTTTATTATTATTTTATTTAATTAATTATTTTATTTATTTTGCTGTTCTAAATATTTTTCGATTGTTTCGTGGTCAATTTTTACCTTTCCCACGACATTCCTCTCTACATTAGTATCCATTACAACTAAATTTACTAGGCTGACTATGCAAATTAGATGATGACGTCATTTAGCAACTTCTCCTGACTTTTCTCATGAACTAGTTCACAGTTCAGTTCCCACAGGTTAAAATGAATAGTTCACGTTTAGAGTTTACCACTTTAATTTTGAACTCGTTTAAAGTTCAATTAATTTAAATTAGTTTTTAGGTTAGAAGTGAGAATGAAAAACTAAACTTGAGAAAGAAAGAAAGAAAGAAAGAAAGAAAGAAAGAAAGAAAGAAAGAAAGAAAGAAGCCACAACACGGTGATTCTTCTAAACACCAACTCATGTTAGCATATGAGACACTGAACCTGAATGTATATTAAAACACAATATTTAAAGATCCAAGATAATATGAATAGAACTAAATATTAAAGGCTATAATCTTAATGATTAGATCAACAGCCACATTTGTAAGAAACGACTTATAATTTTATACTTTGGCATTCATTCATTTTCTGTAACTAATATTCACAAGGGTTGCTGGGAAACAATTGGCAATATCATATATTATAGAACAACTTTCCAGGGACATCAGCTAATTTGTACACATCATCCAGTGACACTTCTAATAACAGAAGACTACCATCAAACATGTCAGGTAGGCTGTGAGGGACCAAGGCCAAGGATGAAGAGAGTGCAGGAGATTTTTTTTAAGAAAAACATTTAATTTTACCAAAAACAACAAAAATACAAATTCCAAAGTAAAAGTTCTGGGCCCATAAAAGAGGTCAACTAAACAGAATGTCAACACAAGGAACTGAAAACTAACTGACCTAACAAACACAAGGGAAACTATATACACTGGCTGATCCGACCATTTTTAAACAAGAAAGAAAACATAAAATAACTATCTCCAACTAACTTAATAAACTTAATTCACAACGCAAACTAAACTCTTAACTCATTAGGGAAACAAACTAAATAATCAGAATTCTACATAAAGAATAACAAATAAAGTGATACAAAAACAATAGAAAACCTAAACCTCTCTCCCACTAATCTCTTGTGCAATGGATGAGTCCAATTAGGCTGCAGCCCCGTCAGGGAGATCCACCTCAGCTGGGACTCTTAGCAGGTCTCCCACGCACAGCAACTTCCCCAGAAACTGGTAACTCAAAGAAAATACATTTTAACTAAAAGTAAACCAAATTAACAAGGTGACAAGAATGAGTCAACTAAAAATGTGCACCCAATTAGTTAACCACCCCAGCCAAACCTGCTAATACAAATATAAAACACATGGTAAGTGGCTGCACAGCGGTGTGGTGGTTAGCACCGCAGCCTCACAGCTAGAAGGTCGCGGGTTCAAATCTCAGCTGGGGGGAGGTTCGAACCTTGAGGGCGGTGGCCTTTCTGTGTGGAGTTTGCATGTTCTCCCCAAGTATGCGTGGGTTCTCTCCGGGTTCTCCGGCTTCCTCCGACCGTCCTAAGACATGCATGGTTGTTTGTCCCCGATGTGTTGGGGATGGACTGGTGACCTGTCCAGGGTGTACCCTGCCTCTCACCTGTTAATGCTGGGATAGGCTCCAGCTTACCCGTGGCCCGTAATGGACCAAGCGGTACAGAGAATGAATGAATGGTAAGTATTACAAATAAAATGTGTATTGAATTAACTGAAATAAAGAAAAAGGTTACCAGACCGAGCTCAATGTGTGTGGCAGCCTAGGCGGCCATCACATAAGCTTACAACAAAATAAGTGTCTGATAACATAAGAACTAAATCAACTAGAGCTGGCCCAGAAAACAGAACTGAAAACAATTGTTGTGAGCAGGTTTCTATTAAAAGCAAATGTACAAGTATGTTTAGGATCAAAGACAGAAATAGGATACAGTTTATATCCTATTAATAATCCTTGTCCTGTCATCCTGTCATCTGGCATAAGCAACACATGCAAGAGGAGTGAGTGGGAAAGTGTGTGTGAGCTGCCTCTTTTTTTCCACTGTCCCTGAAACATCATAAATTCAGCAACCGTTGACAGGACAGGAGCTACATTTTACTTCAAATACTTTTAAGTGATTCCACAAGTTTTTCAACCTTCCAGTCTGCTGTTATTCTAAATTAGAACTTGTTGAGGTTGACACCTTCAGGAACAAGCACACACCCACTTTAATCACTTTAACCAGACCATAAGCAAACTCATCTTCTTTTCTTGCACTACAACCACTGACATATATTGCACTGACTATAATTTGCCTCGTCTAGTTATTATCATGTTTTATTTACTTAGCGATAGTACTTGTTCTGTTTGTTTATTGGCTACCATTCTTGGATTTCATACACCAAGGTTTGAGAGAACCGTCAAATATGATTGAAAATATGATTGAGAATAAAAAAGCATCACTGCACATGTCTGTAGAAGAAAAATCATTTGGCACTGTTTCTTAATAATTCCTGCATGAAGGGGTGAATGAAATTAATTTAAATGTCCCCATGTGAAACTAATAAAGGATTATCTTAACTTGACACCATGTTTATTTTACAATATAAATCTAGTCATATTAAAAGTTTTCAGTGGAATTTTAGAAAAAAAACTTTTAAGCCTCATTGTGTGGTTATACAACAGATGTAATGGAGGCCCTGGGAGACTTGAAGTGTACTGGAACAGAAGGAGCCGAGCAGAAGGCAAAGGTTGTTTAGTCTCATGAGATTTTTCACACCTCAGTGACTTTTGTCCTTCCACTGATTGGTATTTACTGCTGTTATATAGTTTTTTGGTCTTGAGATAAATGTTTAATATACTTGTTTTTGTTTTTTTTTAAAAAATCACCTGGCTATAAAGGTGAATGTATATATAACAGCAATCAGTAAATGTCATCACATCTCCACACCAACATTTGTGGATGAACCTGCCTGAATAATAATAATAATAATAATAATAATAATAAAAACAGCTTGTAGGATTTTTTTTCTTTCTTCTTTCAGTAGTACGCCACAAATAATTTATTAATAAGCCATAGCTCATTGTCAGCCTCACTTAAAGGGCCTTGTGAAAATAAAATATACTGAGTAGTGATGTCTGATACCATTGATTTTCTTTCTGATCTGATAACAGGTAAAATCCAAGCTGATGTCAATGATACCGATCTGATATCGATACTTTCTACAAAAATTTAGTGGTTAGGGAAATCACTTACAAAGCAGCCAAGAATAAGGAAAAAATTATTCATATTTTAAACTGAAGTTAACAGTAATATATATAAAAAATAATTAAATGCTATAATAATCATATGTTTATCAACACCTACATTAAACAGTTAAACGTCAATCAAGCAAATGAGAACAACTGATGTTGTTATCTATCTATTCTATCTATGAAATATTTTTCAGCTGTATTTTTTTTTAGAACCTCACAATATTTTATTCTGAGTACTGAATATCTTATCCTGTTGAACCCTAGGTTTTGTGGAGGTGTGGTTCGCCGGAACAGACCTATTCAAAATAAATAAACAATAACTCTACAATTATCAGGTCAATATGCATGATCTTGGTCTCAATGTATAGCCAAGATTCTATACCTTTCTATATTTGCTCTGTGCGGTGCGTCACCGTGCATCAAAGAGCTTATATAGTGGGAATGTTCCTGCGACTATGCTCAAAGATACATACCTGACAGATGAAGTTAAGTTAATGTAATGGGGGTGGGTTAAATAAGCTTAGGCTTCTCCCTACTCTGCTCGCCCTCCGGGCCGTCCTCTGGAGCGCCGGTCCGGGTTTTCCCGTCCTCCTGGAAGCCCACCGACGTTATGGGTGTGGTTGTCTCCCCCTTGTGGTCGTTCGCCAGAGGTTCGGCTCCTGTTGTCTCCGCCTTCTGGCCGTCCTCCTGGGCCGTCTGGAATCCTGCCCTTGGAGGGGGGGTACTGTTACAGTCTGTCCTTTTCCTTTCAGTCAGCCACTCCTCGTTTCCCTGATTCTCCACACCAGTTCCAGATACACTCATCCGCATTAACCCAACCAGTCACACCTGTTCCCTATTGACTCTCCGGTCCTTATATACTCCACCAGTTCAGTTACTCCTTGTCGGACCTTGAACCATTCACCTAATGGACTCACTCCCGTTCTGTCCCCAGATTCCTCACCTCTGTATCGGTAACAGTATGTTTATCTTCAGTATTCCAGTCTGTGAATAAACCTGTTAACGTTCCCTTGTCTCCCTGGAGTCCTTGTGTAACACTAACGTCACAAACCCCTGTGTACCGATAGGCCTACTGGTTCCTGTCAGTTATAGTAGCCCTCTGCTCATTGGCTGTCACCATACAGTCTAAGTGTCACAGAGGGTGGAGACACAACGCTTTATGTGCGAGACCTCAACACTTAGGGAACATAAAGAGTTGTTATCACTAGACTGCCATGAATAATATCCAGGGACACTTTAATTCACATTATAAACTATTTATTTATTTATGGAAGATTAATTTTGAAATAGACTTAGGATAACAGCGTTTTGTAATTTAAAACATAAGTTGGGCTGGGTCCGGACTGATGTGCCGCACGGTCCGGATCGGGGCCGAAGTCCGGTCCGTGAGGATCCCTGACATAAACCCATCAACTTCATAACCTCCACCTTGGCTTCGTCCTCCAGCAGCTCAAGACTGACTGACACAGGCCACTCAACGAACTGGCAATGAACAAAGCAAAACCTGTAGCATAAATACACAGGGACCAATTATAAAATGAAGAGCAGGTATGGCAACAGGAATCAGAATCAGGGAGCAGAAAGTAACATGAACAGAATACACAAGAGGATGAACTCTGCAAAATAAAATGGAAAACAAGACAGAGGGCTCAAAGACAACAAAGGCAAGAAACTAAAGACCAGACAATAGAAAAACAACCAAAAACCCGCAGACCATGACAGAGCTGTCTTTACACTTGTATCTGACTGAATGATAACAAATCAAATTATCCAGAGAGCAGTATTCTTCCTGACCTTACGCACAGGCTCATAAAAGGGCCTAAACTATAGACCAAAAAAAAAAAAAGAAAATCATAATCTTTACATTCCTTATGATTTTTTTTTTTTTTTTCGCAATATGACAAAAATCTGTTGTCTAATCTCAATAAATGTAATGAAAGGGCAGAAAAGACAGTGGAAGAAACGGAGTAAATTTATTACTTATTTAATCTGCTTATTACTTTGTGAGACAATGAGTAGAGTGGATTTCTTCGATTTGAAGATTTCAAAACTGTTAAGGATGAAATGCACATGACTTTCTTTCCCCTTACTTGCACTGAAGTTATTGCACCCGCTGATGTTCAGTTGGAACTGATTGGCCTGCAGTCTGATGTGATACTGACAGAGAAAATTAAGTCAGTATCACTGTTGGATTTTTATTCTTCACTCAGGGAGGAGACCTTTCCCAACATGAGGAGACATGCTCACAAGATGTCGGTAGATTGATCTATATGAACAAACATTCTTAGTGATGAGGGTAAACAAATCCAGGTACAGATCCACTCTTACCCTGCATGAAGAATGCACGTCTGTTTCAGTCAGTTACCCAGCACTGTGCGGCTTCCTCAGCATCTGTTGTCTATCCGGCAAACCGGAACCTCAAGGTGTGACTCAGAGTGCTCAGTGCCAAACAGTAGCAACTGGCCACAGCCACCAATGGATTACAAGTGCATGATGAGCTCGAGTAAATTGACAACATGTAGCAACACCCAATGCGTCTCTAGAATAAGACAGCAATGAGTAGAGCTGAGGGGCACCATGTGATGAATGAATAAATTGCAGCCGTTAGTTCACCTGCTACCAACCTGAAGCGGAAGCAAAGGATCAAATTAAATCAAACTTTATTTATAAAGCGCTTTTCATGCTGAAGGCAACACAAAGTGCTTTACATGATAAAAAAAAAAAAAGCAATTCATGCATGTAAATGAGCGGACTCTCGTGATGTTTTTAAGATGATAAAATCCAGTTTTTGTTATATTTCTGATGTGTACAGTAAAATCCAGCTCACTTGAAAAGAACACCCATATTTCTCACACACTGAAAAGGATTAAAATATTGTAATTTTGATGAAATGATCTCTCTCTTGCCCTTGGGACTGATAATTAAAACTTCAGTTTTGTTCTGATTAAGCTGTAAGATGTTCTCTGCCATCCATGACTTTATATCTAAAATACAGTTTAAAAGGACATTAACTGGCTTTAGGTCATCAGGAGACGCAGTGCTGTAAAGCTGTGTATCATCAGCATAGCTGTGAAAATCAATGCCCTGTTTCCTGATGACATCCCCAAGAGGCAACATGTATAAATTAAAATGTACTGGGCCTAAAATCGATCCTTGGAGAACCCCACATTTGACTTCATGGATTCCTGAGGAACATGTATCCATACTTACAAAGAATTGGTGATCCCTTGAGATAGGAGTAAAGCTATTTAACCCATAAAGGCCCGATTCATGAAAAAATGGTAAGAAATGTCCAATTTTTTAAATATGAGGTCTTTATTTGGCCCTTTAACAAAATGTAACAAAAAAATTAAAATTTTTTCGAGGAGGATATCTACCATTTATTACCATGTGATATATTAAAAATATTAAAATATGTTTTTTATGCTTCTGGGTATCTACTAGGGGACAGAAGACAAGTTTCAGACTGTGTTTAACAGGATTTTAAGCAAAGTTTATACCATAAATTGAAGGAAAATGTCTCAGAAACTTTATGTAACAAATGTGCCACGTCGGGCTCTTATGGGTTAAGAACAGTACATGAGAGGTCCACCAGGTCCTGGGGTGATGAGGCTCATAAGGTAAAGTGGCCGTCTTGTAGCCTCGTGGTTGCTGGTTCAATCCTGGCCTGTTAAGCTCATGTCGAGGGGTCACTGAGCAAGATACTGAACCCCAAATTGCTCCTGATGGGTCATGGTCAAGCGCCTTGCATGACAGCTTCCACATCAGTGTGTGAATGTGTGGGTGTGAATGTTATTTATGATGTAAAGCGCTTTGGGTATCAGCCCAGGTACAGCAAAGTGCTATATAAATACAGACCATTTACTAGACTTCTGAGTCGGTCTAGTAAAATTTGGTGATCAACTGTTTTAAAGGTGGCACTAAGATCCAACAGAACCAGGACAGAAAGTTTCTGTTAGTCTAAGTTAAGTCCAAGGTCATTAACAATCTTTAAAAGGGGTGTCTTGGTACTGTGGTTTGTTTATTCAAAAACTCATGCAATTGAACAAAAACAGTTTTTTTCTGTCATTTTACTTAAAAACAGTAGGTTAGATACAGGTCAGTAATTATCAACAATGTTTGGATCTAAATTACTCGTCTTCAGAAGAGGCCTCACCACCGCCGTTTTAAAGGTAGCAGGGAAGACCCGCGTCTGAAGAGAGTAATTTACTATGTTTAAAAGCACAGGCTCAAAGAAACAATTGAATTGAATATTTTTAGAAGTGATGTGGTAATTGGGTCTAAAAGGCAGGTTGTTTGGTTTAGTTGGGAGAAAGCAAAGGATGCCAGGAAATGACAAAGACCAGCCACCAGCAAGCGATAGATGTAGTACGTATGCCCTGCTTACCTTTATATGGTGGTTATGATATATGATGAGAAAAAGCCAGAAACTATGAATAAGAAGCAACTGTCCTGCTACATAAGCCAGCCTCACTCTTTTATTGCCTAATCACTAAAATAATTCATGGTAGTTACACCTTGTCAAAACAATGCATTTTACTGCATTTTATAAAGAAATCAAATAAATATTTAGCAGAAACAGAATAATTTCTGTTTCTCATGTGACCCCTCGGGTAAACGGATATAGAATAATCATATGCTGTCATTTTTAGACCCGTGTTACTTTGGAGGCTACTTGTCAAACTGACCACTCGAGTAATTGTAGAAGGAGGTTGCTGAGTGTCAAACTTGTCAAGTTGTCAGGAACATGCTGCTGTTAAATGTGAAGTCTGTTCAAGAAGACTTTAATGTTAGTAGCCTTTCAAAATCTGTATCTCTCTCAATTTGTCATGCCTGCTGAGGCATCATTGCACCATTTGACAAAATCACAGGCCCATGCTTATGATCATCTTTGTCAAAGCAGGGAGTGTCTACATAATCAGTAACAGGGAATTTTTAAGGACATAATAGTAGTTCTAGTGCTCCCAAAAATAAGCATCATATCCATGTTAAGGCCATTAATGGATCAATATCATTACTAAATTATATTCAAAAGTACTTCTGTAATATTCAGACTACTATTAAAGATTGAAGACAGCAATACTGAACAGTGTTTTAGACGTAGGCTGACAAATGTTTTTATCTTGTTATCTTAATATAGGGAAAAATACTTTGAGAATATTCTGACTATAATCAAGTGAAATCTGCCAGTGCAGTAAGACAATTAGACATAAGATTTCCTGAAATAAGAAAGAATATCTAGACTTTAAACAAGTGAGAAACATCTTAAAAAAATGTTGTGGAACTCAAACCTCAATGGGTAAGAAACCTTCCAGTACTTCTTACACATTTTGAGAAAAAAAAATCTTAAAACAAGAACATCTATTAAAAACAAAAAAAAAAAGATTCTTTTGAATTGAAGAATTTCTGTCAATAGGTTTTTGTTTGTTTGTTTGTTTTGTCTTAAAATGACCCACTAAAGGAAACCAGTAACAATGGATTAGATTTATGTTACTTTTCAAGCCACCCAATATGCCTTAAAATAAATCTGTCACATTTACATTTGAAGAAGCAATGCAAATAGAGCTTCATTTTATATACACCTTTGATTAAATTTCTTCTCCAAATATCAATAATTGCTTAAAGCAACGCATACATGAATGTGGAGGAAAAAAAGACCCACAGAAATGGTAAGTGTGTGATTTGGTTCTGGGAGGCATTGAAAAATGTATTTACAGCTAAAATTGCGTGTGAAAGACACATCTCAAACAGTGTGTAAGTGATTTGATTTAACCTAACATGCATGTAAAATAACCACATTTTTGTATTTAGTAACTGGGTAAAAAAATAAAAGACATTCAAAACATGATTAATAATCTGAGAAATTCACTTTTGCAGAGTATATCACTCTAAAAACAGAATCAAAAAGACTTTGGCTGAATTAATAAACCTGTAAGACCTGGTCAAACAGAGTTTTTGCAGTTTCATGTGTGTCATTCAAAATGTCTAAAATCACTCTAAACTGAATTCTGTTTTTCTTAACCCCTTAAATCCTTCAATTTTACTTAAAAATAGCGTTTAATGTATAAGAGACTTGTTATAGATCAACTATTTTACTAAACAACTTTTACAGCTATTTAACAGGATTATTTTTTCTTTTCTTTTTCTTTTTTTTATTATTATTTTTTGCAGTATCATCTGCTACAGGAGCAAATTATGCATTCAAAGATAGTAAAAACAGGCTTTTTTCTCAATATTAATTCCATAACTAACCATTTTAATCAATATTTAGTAGAGTGGTGTTCTATACTTCTCACAGGTCATGGTTGAATGAGGATATATATATATATATATTTGTAATATATGTTAAAACTTTTTTTATGCACACTGGAAAGACCTACATATAAAACACAACAGTTTCACGTTGTACATTTTGATTTCTTTTACTTGTTAACAAACTAACATTAGACACTCTTTTGTTCAGGATCAAATTGACCCATTGACTTAAAATCAAGACAAATGAGTCATGATTTTTTTTAAAGTAAACTTTATTTAAGCACTGTTTTTGAACCAGAACTATATAAAATATTTAAACAAAAATCAAAAGATAAGCAATATGAGCATGGTATGTGTCTGTGAGTCTCCATGGCACATATCTTATTGTGAAAGTTAATGCAACACTTGGAATCAGAAATATATAAAAATGAATAGGGGCACATTAACAACATCAGTTGCTGGCCTGTTAAATAGGGTTAACTTATTTATTGGAGGTGATGTTTTGACAGTTATTTTCCTAGACACTATCAACTTACTGGCCACTAGCAAAGATTTTACTTTGTTAAACTAGATGAAAGCTTTTGGGGAAAAAGTACTGACTTGGGCTAAAGGTTCAGTTTTCCTCTGAGCAAACTGTGGAGGACATATTTATACTAAATTTTTGGACGGATTGGCTTAATTTTTCCACACACTAAATTATTGATGTACAGACCTTGTAACTGTGAAATTATGTGGGAATGCATAACAGTGAATTCCCTTGCAGAGTCTCCTTGAAACAAGTTTTGATGTCCTTCTGCTTATCTCCTCCTTCACTGTGTGTCTCTGGTGTGTTTTAATGGGGGAAAAAAGCAGTTCTGTGAGAACAATTTGTGCTGTTTATGGGCTGCAGTTTATTAATCATATGACTCTATGTCATTAAAATCTTTGCTAAGAAAAATTAACAGATTGCATAAAATCTGCAATTCAACCCTACATCCCAAGTTTATGGGATGGCAGATGAGAAAAAGCCCATATCAACTATTAAAATGAGTCGTTTTATTCTTTTATAGAAAATATATGCTACATTTAGCAACATCACTAACAAAACAAAATAACTGCTACATTCTTGTACTCTAACTTGTTTTCCTGCTGCAGCCAAATAAAGATGCAAAAACTAGAGTTTTGTTGATTTTATTTCTAATCAATGGAATAATGAAGATATCTCCATGACACCTTAATGTTGCTGGATTATGTTGCCTTGCAATCAATTTAAATTTTGGTAGGCTAGATTTACGCTTGCTCACGTTGACTTTCATCTAATCTAATGAGATTAACTCTGTTTTCTGAATATATTGTTTCAGGAAACTGTAGGTTATAATGGACCCTGGTGATTAAACCATCAAATTTCAGGACCAAATTTCCAAGCTGTTTATGTTTCCATAGCATAAATCCCGTCCACTTTGCTTCTGGTGTGAATGCAGGCTGGTTCACTAGAAAGGACCTGAGGTTTTGAGACTCCAGAATAGAGCCAAAACCAAAACAGTGTCTGTCTGTTACGACCCGGTTCAGCTAGGGAAGGAGGAAGTAACATTAAAAGAATGATGCCCAGATGTAAAATGGAGTAACAGGGAATTTATTGTTTTATGGCAGGAGTAATGTAAAATAACTGAAACAAACAGAAAGGATGGGCAGATGGTGCTGCTCAAATCCAAGAAACAAAACAGAACGAGCTACATAAGTGGAAAACAGCCAGTCTAACTAAGGTTCAAAATACAACACAAAAACTTAAAGGCAAAACACAACAGGAAGCAGCACCACTAACTATGAAAATAAAAAACAAAAAACTCATTTAAAAACAATACCCAAATCTAACTGGCCCAGTCTCCAATAATTAACAATTATTAGGAACATACAAACACCTAAAAAAAGAAAAGAAAACAGCCTTAAAGGCAAAACTCTACACAGCAGCCAGTGACTAAAGGGATGCCATGCCCAGTTATCTTTGGAGGGGGGCAGCAGCGAACAGAGAACAGGCCAGCCAGTGAAGATGCAGTTTGGCATTTTTCCCTGTTCCCAAAATAAAGTTCTTTGACACTCATCCACTAAATTTGAGTCGGCTCATCCTTGAGATTTTGTTTCTTCCAGATGAATCAAATTATGATGGGCTCCTCACAGGTATTCTTAATAAACTATGTTTAAAAGAATGAGGAAAATGGTCTAACAAGGACACTACTTGAAAACACAAGACCTACCTCTGGTTCTCAAGCATGAAATAGAAAGTAAAAAACTGACAAAAATGGAGGGCTGCACTGAAAGGCTTCTGTCTGACTGAAGAACAATCTGAAAAAGAGAGTCTGAGGTGCTCTACCAGCTTTTAGGGTGACACAAGCACCATTAAAAACGGCTGAGAGCGACTAAGAGGAGTAATCTTTTCTCAATGGTGCAGCAAGACAGCAAAGCCCCTCTCACCCTTTCAGTCCTTTTAATTTGATAACAAATTGTACAATTTAAGGTATTATAGGACATAAAAATAATGTAAGATAGTTTCATTTTCTATGCAAAACATGCAATAGGAATGAAAATAATCAATGTAATTCTATGCTGTAAGATAGCTGTCAGAATTTGTGTGCATCTGTGTAAAATCACACATAGAATGTTTATTGTGTATTTAGTCTGTTAGAATATGATTTAAAAATGTATAACTTCAATAATTACAAAAACAAAATGTCATTTATAATTATGGTTTCTTTATTATGAATTTATGAACCATGCCTTTGAAGAAACTGTCAAAAATACATCACAGGGTCACAGACATTATCCATGGAGAGAAGAAGAATGAGAGAAAAAAAGTAGGTCGAAAAACGGAAATTTGTGTCCACTACATGTTATGAGAACGTTTTCCCAACCTCAAACATGTAATATTCAATCACTGAACCGAACAACATAGTTTTGAATAACTCACCCTAACTACTGTTTTTGAAGCCTCTTAGATCAAGTTAATGTAAGATATTTTGGGACCGAGACATCCTGGTTAACAGACATTGACTTTTACCACCGAACCTGTCCAGCCATCAGAATTAGCTCAACCTTTTTAGTCATAGTGTTAGCAATAGTTACATATTCTACAGAGACGTTATATTAAGAAATTAAAAGAAAAATAGTTATTTACATATAACTGAGTGGTGGGAAGCAATCCAGTATGATGAAGTGGCAGATAGGGCCATGGGACTTACAAGAACTGAATTGTACATTGGGTGTTATATGGAGCTGTTATACAGTCTGATGGCTGCAGGAAGGAATGACCTGCAGTACCTCTCCTTCCTGCACTGGAGGTGTGGCAACCGTTCGCTGGAGGAGCAGCTCAGAGCTGCTCTGCCACCTCCTTGATGGAGTCTAGTGAGCAGCCCAAGACAGTCTGACTACTTACATCAATTCTAAAAGACAAATCAGACAAGTTACCAAAACCATCTTGACCATTCATAATTTCTGATTGTTGGTAGCTAATGCTAATTCATTCCTCCATACAAAATGTACACTGCTCAAAGTAATTAAAGGAACAATGAAACAGCCAATCTTAGATTTTGATGAATGAAATATTCCAGTTGAAAATCTTTAGCCATTACATAGTAGAATGTGTTGTTTACAAAATAACATAAGAATGATCAATGGGAATCAAAATCATTAACCTATGGAAGTCTGAATTCTGAATCATACTCAAAATAAAAGTGGAAAGATCAGATCACAGTCTTTTTTTAAAAAAAAATACTCAAGTAAATGTAACAGAGTAAATGTGACTAATTATTACATACCTCTGGCGCTTTACATCATACATCACATTCACCCATTTACACACACATTCACACACTGATGGCGGAAGCTGCCATGCTAGGCACTCAACCACGACCCATCAGGAGCAATTAGGGGTTTGGTGTCTTGTCCTGGGACACCTCGACATGAACTTGACTTTGCCGAGGATCGAACCGCAACCCTCAGGCCTTTCTGTTAGTCCTTACTACTAAACAAATTCTGCACAACTGTGTTGTGTAACATGGGTTTTACAATATGGGTTGTACAAAACAATTATATATACACAATAATATTTGCCAAAAACAGTGTTTGTAGTAATGAAAATACGGCTCTTATTAAATGAGCCCTCTGTGTTGATACTTTTCAGCATCAAGCATGCTTAAAAATACATTGCAAGGTCAGTTCAGTCACTTGTGTGGTTTCGAGAATAATCATACACAAACAGCTTTTTCCCTTTAACCTCTTTTCAGTAGCAAATTATTTCTTTCAAAGAAAATGGAGTGAAAGGAAGATGAAAGACAACACACAGACTGAGAGCCAGTGCTTTAGACGGAGGCCTTGAGCTTCTTTCTTACATGTGAGGATGCTCAGCAGGTAGGTTAGGGGATGGAAAGGATGGAAACAAGATTGTCATCTAACTTCCAGCCAATACTTTCACTCTGAATCAACCTTGAATTCCTGTCACCTCACACACAGACCAGATTACAATAAAAACAGAGCAAAACAGACTTGTAGAAAAACCAAGGTTTTTCCTGAAAGCAGACATTAGCTTCTTTCAATACAATTTTTATTTTTGAAGCAGATCTCGTGAGAAAAAATAACTTTGTTACTATACAATGCTTAAAATTTAAAAAATGCATCAGACTCTTGTTATGTACAAACTCTTATGTAAAAACTACTGTAAAAGATCACACAACTCAAGAGGGGTGTGCAAGCTGTGTACAAATTTAAACCAATAACAGTATAAAAACTACAATTACACTGGACTCTGGGATACTGTTACAACCCCGTCTCAAAATCCAGGGGACTAAGGAGTCGACAACAAAAACGAGCCAGACCAAACTTAAAGATATATACAATATTTTAATATAAATGCAGGTTCCAATACAAACACACAGAAAAAAACAAAAACAAAAGGTGTCCAAGGTTCGGGATATCTAGTCCAGTTAAAGTAAAACGAAAACCAATTAAAGGTGTCCTCAATTGAGGTAATAACAATTAACACTTAGCAAATACAAAATAAACGGTTCTCTTTACTTATACAACTTTAACTAACTATACAATTTCAAAATACTATACAAACCAAAATCTTATTATACTTATTCTAATGGAGCTTCCTCTGTAAACCAAACCAAAATCAATACCACTCGTTAGACCACAAAATAAACCAAAAGCTATTCAAACTAAAAACCAAATATAGATATAAAACTTAACTCAAAAGCTACTCACAAACGATGAGAGCGAACAATCTCAATTTAACAGAAACCAAACACAATCGTGTATCTAACAGGGAAACCAAATGCTCTTACAATCAATCAGATCAGCCGCTTCAACAATTCAATTCAATTCAATACAATCCCAGATGGCGAGCTGTGGGCCTAATGGACAACAGCTGCCCCGAATGCTGGCGCTTCCTCCCTTTTAAAGGCCAGGTGTTCCACTGGTCGGCTGTCAATGCGGAAGAGCGGGAAGGCAGTTGTCCAATCAGGGAATCGGAAGTGTAGGGAGGTCTCCTTCAGATCCACGGCCAGTCGCGGAGTTGCAACCTCAAAGCAGCATTTGCATTAACACTGAGACTGGCCACAGGCCGGGGGATGTGACAGATACTGGGATCTAACTGGAACATTTTGTCTTGTATGTTATGTTCAGTCTGCTGAATCTTTTTTCTCAAATGCATTTTTCAGGTCAGAGTCCACAATGTTGTAATGAGATTGGATTTGTGTCCCCATACATCAGATTATATATATATATATGTATATATATTTATATATATATATATATATATATATATATATATATATACATTCTAGAATGCGCCGCTAGGTGGCAGCAGCAATTGTAGTAGCTCTGTTTTTAACTTGTGATTTTTTGCAATATAGCCGTCTTTTTTAAGATATCAGCTGTCAATCTGTGTCTGTTCGGGTAGATTTTTTCGCGCTGGTCAGAGGCTGTGCTATACGGGAGATTTTTCTGAATATTTTTTCTTTTTGCAAGACTTGTTATTGTGAGTCTCCATGGCAACGAGACTTGTTTACCATCGGGATCAACTGATAAAACTCTCCAAACTCAAGATTATCAGTGAAACAACACTTCAAATCCCAACGGAGTTGAAAAGAAAGAGAAGAGGATGCAGGGCAGGAGCGAGGCAGAGAGAAAAACGGTGGCGATTCAAACCGTTTCTTCCAACGGTTGTTATGGGAAACGTGAGATCACTAGTTAACAAAATTGATGAACTTCAGGTGCTAACCAGGTCTCTTAAAGAATACAGAGAGTGCAGTATTATGTGCTTCACCGAGACATGGCTGCATGAACACATCCCAGACTGTAATGCGTCTGTACACGGCTTCAGGACGGTCCGTGCAGACCGCAATAAACAACTCAGCGGGAAGCTGAAGGGAGGTGGAATTGCGGTGCTGGTAAACCAGCGCTGGTGTCATCCTGAACATGTCACTGTTAAAGAGAAGATCTGCAATAGAGACATTGAACTGCTAGCTGTGAGTCTCCGCCCGTATTATTTACCCAGAGAGTTCACATGCGTTATTCTGGTAGCGGTATATATATTACCTGGTACCGCTCCAGACGCAGCCTGTGATGTCATTAACTCTGTAGTGGCCAGGCTTCAAACACAACATCCAAACGCATTTGTGGCGATCTCTGGAGATTTTAACAACATCTCCCTCTCTGCAACTCTACCAACTTTCCAACAGTTTGTCAGCTGCTCCACCAGAGAAAACAAAACGTTGGACTTATTTTATGCAAATATTAAAAATGCATACAGCTCCTTTGCCCTGCCACCTTTAGGAAGATCAGACCATAACCTAGTTCTTCTCTCCTCCTCCTACAAGCCCATCGTTCAGCAACAACCAGTCATTAGAAAGGCTAGAACCTGGTCTAATGAAGCTGAAGATGCTCTGAGAGGATGCTTCGAGGCTACAGACTGGAACGTCCTATGTGAACCTCATGGAGATGACATCAATGCCTTGACTGAGTGTGTGACAGATTATATTAACTTCTGTGTGGACAGCACCGTTCCAACAAGAACAGTGAGGTGCTTCCCCAATAACAAACCCTGGATCACCAGTGACCTGAAAAAGCTGCTGAACATCAAAAAGAAAGCTTTTAGGGATGGAGACAGGGAGTTATTGAAGTCCACACAAAAACAACTTAAAACACAAATGAAGAAGTGCAAGGAGGACTACAGGAAGAAGTTGGAAAGTAAGCTTCAGAAAAACAATGTGAGGGATGTGTGGTCAGGAATGAAGAAGATCACTGGCTTCGGGATAAAGGAGGATCAGACTGATGGAGGTCTGGACAGAGCGAATGAACTGAACATGTTCTTCAATAGGTTTAGCTCACCTCCTGCTTCAACCCCAACTAGCCACACACCCTCCATGAGCCCACAGCTTTCCTGTCACACCTCCACTCTGTCACCCTGCAGCTCAGTCAAGGACCTGGACACAACCTCATCTCCCTCCACATCAGGACTTCCTGAAACCTCCTCTGCCTCCACCTCCACTCTGTCTGTCTCCTGTAACCAAGTCATGCAACAACTGGTGAAACTGAACCAGAACAAGGCTGCAGGTCCAGATGGTGTCAGTCCCAGAGTTCTCAAGACCTGCTCAAAACAGCTATGTCCGATTCTCCAGCACCTGTTCAACACCAGCCTGAGCCAGAGAAGAATCCCGGTGCTGTGGAAAACATCCTGCCTTGTTCCAGTGCCTAAAAAACCACAACCAGCTGAACCAAAAGACTACAGACCAGTCGCCCTGACATCTCACGTCATGAAAGTCCTGGAGAGACTCTTACTGGCTCACCTCAGCAAGCAGGTGAAGACCTTTCAGGACCCATTACAGTTTGCATACCGTAATGGGCTTGGGGTTGAAGATGCCATCATATACCTGCTTCAGAGAGCCCACTCTCATCTGGACCAGTCAGGCAGCACTTTGAGGGTCATGTTCTTTGATTTCTCAAGTGCTTTTAATACGATTCAGCCTGCTCTGCTGTGTGAGAAGCTGCAGAAATTCCAGGTGGATCCCTCCACAACCACCTGGATTTACGACTACCTCACAAACAGACCACAGTTTGTGAGACTGAAAGGTTGTGTGTCTGAGATGGTGGTCAGCTGCACTGGAACACCACAAGGGACTGTACTTTCACCATTTCTATTCACGCTGTACACCTCAGACTTCCAGTACAACTCTGAGTTCTGTCATCTGCAGAAATACTCTGATGACTCAGCAGTTGTTGGGTGTATCAGTGATGGACAAGAAGCAGAGTACAGAGAACTGGTCGGTCAGTTTGTGAAATGGTGCAGTGACAATCATCTCATCTTGAATACCAAGAAAACAAAGGAGATGATTGTTGACTTCAGGAGGAACAAGAACACACATAGAAGTGTTTCCATCATGGGAGAGGAGGTGGAGGTGGTGGAGGAATACAAGTACCTTGGAGTTCAGCTGGACAACAGACTTGAGTGGAAAAGCAACACTGAGTACATTTACAAGAAAGGTCAGAGCAGACTCTACTTCTTAAGGAAGCTGAGATCTTTTAACGTCTGCACCAAAATGTTGCAAATGTTCTACAGGTCTGTTGTTGAAAGTGCAATCAGCTTTGCAGCAATCTGCTGGGGCAGTGGCATCAGAACCAGAGACTTGAAAAGAATTAACAAACTGATCAAGAAAGCCGGTTCTGTGCTTGGAGTAACTCTGGAGCCGCTGGAGTTGATCATCAAAAAAAGAATTCTGTACAAGCTGACGAGGATAATGGAAGATCCTTCACACCCTCTACACAACGCCGTGACGAAACAACAGAGTGTGTTCAGTGGGAGGCTTGTTCAAGTCCGATGCAAGACAGAGAGATACAGAAGATCCTTCCTTCCAGCAGCTATCAGGCTGAAGAACAAAGCCCTTAATTAATTAATGTGATTGTTTTACTAAAAAATTACTACTACTACAATATTGAATTTCCCTTTGGGATTAATAAAGTATTTTTCATTCATTTCATTCATATATATATATGGCCACACGTATGCCCCACATTTTTTAGCAAGATGCTAATAAACAGTATGCAAAAATGGTTTTGACAAAATAACATTGACAGTGCAACGTCATAAGCATTGCAAAAGAAATGATAATTGCAATAAAACTGTTAGAATAACATAGAGAGAATAGTGGTTAGACTGAAACTGCTCGTATTTAAAGTGCTTGTACTTTAGGTATGTACAAGAAAGTACCCATCATAAGGTAAAAGTTCCTGTTTTTCATTACGAAATCACAGTGCTGATTACTATTCAGCCAATTTTACGCTATTAGAATGATTGCAATTTCTTTTAGAGGGTTGGTAGGACAATCAACATCAAGTATCAACAAGTATCAACATCCTTTAATACAGTGGTTCTCAAATTTAAAGATAACATAGATCCACTATTCTCAAAGTGGGATCCTGGGGATCCACAGACCATAGCTGGGGGGCTTGCGAAAAATAAATCAGTAAACATAAAGTTATCGCTTATCTTTGAAAAGTGAATAACTACATATTTAAGGACCATCGTGGCAATCGGTCTTTGTCAGGTGACGTAACGCTTGGGACAGCCGCAGTGTATTGTGGGTCAAACCGCCATTTTGGGTGGTTACTCGTTGTAAACAACTCAATATTGTGCATTGTCTTTTCCTGCGGCATTATCTTTGATGAAATGGGACACTTGTGTTGCGTGAAAGGCTGCCATACTAAGTCACACAACAAAAATGGTGTATATTTTATTTAATCATCTTATATCAAAACATCACAGAGTCAATTATTTTAATTATACAGGTAAACAAAAAGAATGCATAATAACACAAATATGTATCAATGCATGAGATTTTCTCTTGTGCCCTGAGAGATTTGATGGGATGGTTAACTGGTCTGATTAAGTGGTTAAGATTGTGAAATGCAATGGAAGCATCCATTGTTAACTAGTTTTTTTAATAACACCAAATATGTGATTGCAGGTCAACCAGCTTATGAATTGATGGAGGCTAGCCCAGATTGGGCTCCATGCTTGCATCTAGGACACACATCTGTTGCACCCACCCAGATGAGGAAAGAGACACTGCAAGCAGCAGAGATGGGGGTCCACCAGGATGCAGACACTGGAGAGCTACAGACCAAGGAGGAGACACCTGATGCTGGTGACAAAAAGCAGTCAGCAACTGAGTGAGGAGGGACAGCCGATGCTGGAGAGGAAAGTGGTCAGCTACAGACCAGAGAGGGACACATAAGGCTGGAGAGGATGAGACACATGATAATGATGATGTATGAGTACAGTTAGACACTTGGAAGACTTAAATGTGGATAATAAAGTATGTCACTGGCATTTTTGAAGTCATCTTGACTCTTCGTTGCCTCTCTTAAGCGTTTGGATAATGAAAATTACTCTTCATCAGTAATTACATAAAAAATCTTGTGGAGATAAACACTGAATAAAAAACATGATTGTTAATCAAATGAGAAGTTTGACAGTTTTATTTATTCAGATATGTAGTTTTTATTGAAATTCAGTCAGAATAAACTGCAGCAGAACAACGGTAAACGTTCAATAATAACACTAAATGTAAATACAAACACTGACAACTGCCTCCAGCTTAAACAGCAAAGCCACAACATGTGTGCATGTCTCCGCTATCCCAGCCATACTCGAGCAGTGACCTGATGATAGGACTCCTGGTGGCTCAATGATGACTCAGGGCTTCAGTGAAAGTCAGTCAGGTGCTGGGAGTGCAGGACCTGTAGACAACACACTGGCAGACGGACAACAACCGTTTACAACAGTGTTCAACCGTATATTTTATTATATATTTTGCTTCATTTATAAGGATGTCTATATTATTACAGTTTCTGGTTTACAGGCTGATGCCAGACTGACACATTAGCTTGAGTAATTATGTTGTATGAAAATGTGGTAGGATTATTAGATCATTTTCAAATTTTTCTGACTTATTTAATATAAATATAAAGTTGTTTCTTTTGCAGCATTGTAATGTGCATATCAATCATTTATGCACACCGTTTAAATGAGTAAAGAAAGTCAGACAAAACAAATAAAGTAACCCTAACCACCAATCGTAACTTCACTTAACAGCAGGTTAGCTTACTTTTGCAGTGACAACTGTGTTGAACAGTCCTACGGTGGAAATGTGAACAGATCCTGCACCCAGCCATTCCTGAAATGTCCGTGAGCTTCCAGAGATTTGTAGTTTCTGAACTGTTCACACATGTAAGCACTGATACCATAAACAAGGTAGCTTGTTACGTCCAGTGATGAGGTTGGAGGTGGTAGTGTAGCATCAAAGCTCCATTCCTTAGTTTTGAGATAGTAAGGATCTGTGTAATTGATTGTTGACAATTTGGCCAAATACCAATCCCTGGTCTCCTTGATAAGTTTGTCCCTGTACGGTCTCCTCTCATCCTTCTTATTTTTCTCCATATTGGTGACTGAGTAAACTGTTTTAAATGTACTTCTAACTAAACTTCTGCTCCTCCTGTTCTTAGTTGTGTATATTCAAGGTACATCCAAAATGGCGCATGGGGGCGTGTCTGCTAGTTAGGTCTGACAAAGACCGATTAAACAAACAGACTACTGAACCAATAACCTCCCCTTATGCTAGCTTTGGACCAATAAAGTGATGTGATGTTAACGGGTCACAGTAGTCTGACACTTATCGCTCACTCTTAGGATGCACGTTCTGCGCTGCTCCAGCTGCTAATTAGCTTGCTTGAATGGCTGGATGGATGGATGGATGGATGGATGGATGGATGGATGGATGGATGGATGGATGGATGGACTTTCTATTTTCCAAGGAGGTGCCAGGCAGGACAACAGGGGAGGAAACTTCTGGATGTTTTTATGACTGAAGCGAGACTGGGCTGGGAAAAATGTGCGGCTGTTTGTACTGATGGCACCACAGCAATTACTGGCTGCCATCGTCTGCATCGTCAAGCACTTGCTTCAAAAGATATTGGACCTTCACTCTGTTTTGAATCCAGCTGTGACTGCGATTAATTTTGTTAAGTCAAGCACAGTGTAATCACGTTTGTTTGGACAACTTTCTCGGGATGTGGATGCTGACCATGATGCACTACTTTATCACTCTGAGGTACATTGGCTCTCTCATGGTAAAGTTTCGCAGTGAGTGTTTGAGCTACACAGAAATGGCAGAGTCCATGAGAGTGGAAAACCCTGACATTGCACACTTTTTTACTGACCCTGAGTGTATGGCCAAGTTGGCATATCTCTCAGACATGTTCAATACACTGAACAACCTCAACCTCTCCATCCAAGGAGGCCACACATCTATCCTTGAAGTCAGTGATAAAAATCGCTGCCTTTATGAAGAAAACAGACTTTTGGAGAAGTATAATGGATGGGATAACAGACATGTTCCCCCAACTGACTGAGTTTCTCCACACAAATAGCCTATCTGTCGAAAGTGTGACGGACGTCATCACCTCACACCTCATGTCACTGAGAGAGTACTTCAGCTCATACTTCTATGCTGTGAAATCAGAGGCCTGGGAGTGGGTGCATGATCCATTTGCACCTGCTGCAACAGAAAATAATCTCACAGGTAAAGCAGAAGGGTAACTGTTGGAACTATTCAGTGACAGGACACTGAAGGTGAGAAGGACTGACAGGCTCATCCTTCTCACTAATTAAGCAATTTACTGGTGAATGACGTGATTTATGAGTGATATGTCTTACATAAAACAATAATGCAAACATTGTTGACAAGGCATAATTGATTTAGCTTGATTTTGTTCAAATTTTGCCAATAATTTGCAAAGGGAAAGTTGAGTTTTTTTTAAATTTTTTTTAAACTGGGCTCATTTGGATGTTGCCAGTCTTGCTACTGCTGTTAATTTTCTAAAAGCTTCAAGATCTGTTATATAAAAATGAGAAATGTTGTGTGGTCAAATTTAATTTAAAATAGAAATGACCCTGTTTAAATGCAACTTGTATAAGTTAATGTTTAATTTGTAGTGAAGTTAAATTAAGTTGAAGGGTTTAAAATGTAAGAATTCCTGTGACCAACTAGTGGTTTAAATGGCAGGAAATATGTTTTGATTGGTGACATTATCACCAGTTTTATCTAACAGGAGACCTTGGTGAGAAATGTGAAGAGACAATATATAACTTCTGAGGTGGCTTCAAATTTTATCGACATTTTACATCATACCCCTGCTCAGTTTTTACCTGCATCATGTGATTTTATTGTGGATCATTTTAACAGCAAACTGAAATCTGCCATTAATGTTGCTGCTCTACTAAAAACTAAATAAGTAAAATTTAAAATGATAAAATTGTGGAGAAATGAGAAAATCAAAGAAATGAAAAGAAAGAGCAGAAACAAAATGGTGGGAAAAGAAATTAGCCACTCAGAGATTTTTCACGTGAGGACTTACCAGACCACTTCATAAGTAAGATCAATGATATTAGATCCAGTCTTTTATTTTTAACATACCCAAAGCATTGTTCTTACCTGATGAAACACTGTGGAGTTTTGTTCCGTCATACATACATACAAAGATGCTTGCTTGAGTTTTTTGCCCAAATAACCCAGCAACCTTGTTTTAGATCCCATGCCCACATCGCTTTTAAAACCATTTCATGGTTTCTTTGAGTTTGAGCTTTTAAACATTGTAAATTACTCTCTTCAAACTACTGTCCTATCTGCCTTCAAAACAGCAGTGGTGAGGCAACTTCTGAAGAAGAATAATTTAGATCCCTACATCCTTGATATTCTACCAACCTGTATCCAACTTACCATTTTTAAGTAAGCTTATAGAAAAAGATGTTTTCATCCGACTACATGAGTTCTGGTTTTAGGACAAACCACCAATCCTTTTAAAGATTGTTAATGATCTCAGATGTAACATGGACTCTCAGAAAATTTGAGTCCTGGTGCTGTTGGATCTAGGCGCAGCTTCCGATACTGTACATCACCACATTTTATTATCAAATCAAATCAAATCAAATCAAACTTTATTTATAAAGCACCTTTCATGCCACAGGCAACACAAAGTGCTTTACAGGATTAAAAACACGTATGCATATAAAACAAAACAAAGTGGGAATACATAATAATAGAAACACTCACCAAAATATTTCACACAGCCGCACACACACACACACATACATGCCAAGCAGCCTTCCCTCCCCATTCTATACAAACATGATTCTCTTATTTCTGTCTCGAACTGAATGTTATTATAAAATACTAAGTGATAAGCATCCGGTCTGATACTGCTGTGAGGAAACAATATCAGTGTAATGGGGATCCGTCCACACCAGGGGCCAGTCCACCCATGCCTAACAGCGGTAACCACCCCCATCAGGACAGACCGGGGCCCACACCACAGCCAAAAGGCCGCAGTGCAGGGCCCCAGCCACCCGAATAGGTGCAATCACCACGACAACAGCCCCCAGACCGAGCAGGCAAAAACCCCCGGCGTGGAGGATCCCCACGAGGAAAACACTGGATTTAAAATTAAACAACCTTAAGAAACAATAAGAACAGCTAAGAATGAATGAATAAATAAGTAAATGAATAAATAAATAAGTAGTACAGTTGAATAAAATGAAACTAAAATAACGTAAAATAAAATAATGTAAAATAAATTAAGTTCAAATAAATTTAGTTAAAAGCTAAGCTAAAAAGGTACACTCAAAGAAATAATTTGTTGAATGAACTTTAAAAAATCATGGAAATCATTTCCACACAATTAAATTACTCTTTTTCAACATAAAACAAGTTGTTGTTTTAATCCAATATACTTTATTTGGGTCAACCTAATTTATTTAAGTTTGTTCAACTCATTTTTGTCTTTCTAGTGTGAGTCAGTTCAATTGTGTCTGTTTAACAAATTTTACATTTGTTTGATTTAAACTAATACTTTAGGTTAGTTCAACTTAATTTACATCGGTTAAATTAACTTCATTGTATTGTACAATCTAAATTAATTAAAAGGGTTTAAAAGACTTCTCTAAATAGGATCAGAGTAAATCATAAAGAATGAGTTTACTTTACTCAGATATATGTGGTTGACTCAAACCAAGGATATTTGGTTTAAAGAACTGAAATGTTTAATGTTGAAAATAAATAAATTAATTAGGTGGAAACGATTTTCATGATTTCTCTTTCAAGCAAGGATGCGCCGTTATAACAGCTTCCGCTACTTCACTGTACTCGGCATCAGAGAGGTAGACTTTGTACTTGACAATTGTCTCCATCAAACCATCCATGATTGCTGATTTAAGTTTTACATTAGGATTCAGCAAGGTTCCAGTCTCTCTGAACGCAGTGTTGGCTTTTTCAAGCTGCAGCTCAGTTTCATAAGAAAACCGAGGAATGTTGAAAACAAGGGGCCAACTGGAGGACCGTGAGGAGGTTGACTCAGGAGAAGACAGGATATCCGTGTCATATGAGCTGCCAGATGCAAATGAAGAGCTGTCATCTAGAGACTGGGAGGCTGCAGCCGCTGAATAAGAAGGTGGTGGAGATCCATCAGGCAGGTGAGGCATTTCTGAATTAAAAATTACTCTGAGGGTACCTTTGTCCATGACATCTGAATCTGAGTCCAAGTTGGTGAACTCATTTTCAAAGTCTGGATCCATATACTGAAGTCTGAAGCTCCCTTCTATTCCAAACTGCTTCTTTGTAAACTCTGCAAGTTCATTGACAGATTCTGGAATTCCATCTGGGAGAATCAGTTTTTGTGAGTTGTTTTCTTCTAAGATTATCCGGAGCTTTGCAGGTCCAGACATGTTTCAGCAATCTAAATATGTAAAATAATGATAGGTTACAACATGAACAGGTTTCAATATGAAAAAAAATATATATTCTTATAATATGCACATCTTATAAGTTGATAAATCTTTTCAGTGTCACCATTCAGGTGGTTCCAACAAAATAATCTGCCAAAGGGAAGTCATCAGCCAGTTCATTAAGCCTAATCATGAGCGTTTCAAAGGCCGAAGATGTCAGCTCAAAGGCTCTGAAATGTTCTCTATACCACCCATAAAGTCTCTTTACAATAAAACATGGTTTGTCATTCACAATGTAAATCTGAAGAATTTCCCCAAAGTCTGGCAGTCCACTTGTACAGCCATGAACAACTAGCATTCCTTTTTTATAATTTACACCATTACTTGTCACACTGTTAACAAGATGAACTTCTGTTGTTCTATTTCTTGTTTTAAAACATCCACTGGACGTGTAGAAACATTTGGGACCTCTGGAGCAGATTTCTGAAAACTGGTCAGTCTCATGTGATATCCCATCATGAGCTGATGCTTATTTGCCAGAGTGAGGGGCACATTTTTGAAGCAGTTGATGTGTCACACAATTTGCTTGAAAAAAGTGTGCTTTGCCTCAAAGCTCATTGTCCATAGCTCCACAAGAGGACCAAACATAGTTATTAGTTGAGGATAGTGCTCTACATAGTGATGTTTTGGGATTAGCTGCACATGAGGGAAGAGTTCGTGGAACTTTTGTCTGTGTCCTGAAATTTTCAGCTCAAGATAGGCAATTGAGTCATCTGTATGTATTGGAGCAACTACAAGCCCCATTATGTCTTTTAAGTCCAACAGAACATCCCATGCTGGTTCACGTTCAGGAACCAAATGCCCAATAATAAATGGAAGCAGTCTTAAAAGGGACCAGTTTTCATGGCCATTCCCACCGATTGTTTTACTTGTTGAAAACATAAGTGGGACTGTATGTGGCTTCTTTCTTTTGTCTCCCCACTTATAAGGAAAATGAAAGATGGCTTTGTTGAGTGTTTCAAGATTGAAATATTTCTTGTTTACAAGGACACCCAAACAATATGCAAGCTCTACTGGCACAATGCCTTCGAAAACATCATGTATGACATCTGGAGGATAGCCTGTGTGAACACTAAAGTGGGTGAGTGTTTTAGTGATAATGCAATGATTCTTCACCCCAAAACAACTTGCACCACTCTGTGTAGCTGTTTTCACATGAAAGGCATGGAGTTCTTTTCTCCTGAGACTGAATGCACCTGACTTCACCTGACTTGTCTGAATGTCCACCTTTGTTCCAGTGCAAAATCTACAAACATAACCACTGGAGAAGCTCTCATTCAAATCTGATTAACTGTGAGCTTCCAAGTTATCGGCCACGACAAACTGGATTGTTCCTTTAAAGCATTTGCCAAGCAGTGGAATGTTAAGTCCCTTTTGCTCTAGAGTATTTACATCTTGAAGAAGAGGATGTAAAATATGCTCATAACCATATTTCTTCAAATCATCACTTTTGCACAGGACTGCCAGGTAAATCGAGTGTAGTGAGGAATGTAAGCCTGCAGGTAAATTATTTAAAGTCCAGTAGATTCCACAAAGTTTATGCTTCCTGCGAGACGTTCCCAGTGGATTACAAATCTCAAATTCATCTATATACAGTTTTAACAAAATTCTCAACTCACCGCCTGCCAGAAAAATACTATCCTTATAGTGTGATCCATCTTGAGAAGATCTGTAAACGTGTTGCTCGACAGACGCCTTTCTTTGCTGTTCACTGTGATTTTCGACTACCTTATCCACAACATTTTTTCTTTCAAACAGCTGCTGCAGTGATTTCAGGACAGGCACATACTGAAAACTTTTCTTTTCTTTAGCATCAACTGTGTACTCAGTAGGTTGTATCGCATCGAATTTGTTTTTGTAAAACTGGTTGCGGAGAAAAGATGTACTTAAAGCACCACTCTTTCCTATAGCTTTGAGCAAAGGGTTCGATTCACAGAAAACAGATGTTACTTCTGCTATAAAAGATTCATCAGTTGTAATGCTATGTTTTTTAAATAAACCGTCAAGAATCCTAATCGAGAATGGAAATGTGGCTGATCTTAACAAGTAGTTAAGTTCCTCCAGAAACTCATCCAGTTTTGATCCTGGTACATGGGAAAAATGCTCCAACTTGAACAACACTGCAGCAAAAGTTTGCTCAAATACATCAAACAGGTTCTCAGTCATGTCTGCATTACAGCTTGAAGATGTACTGGGTGCCAGAACCTCAGGGTCATAATGATTATTTGCAACCTCTCCAGGACTGTCGGAATCTTCTTGTAAAACTTGGGTGTTTGTGACTATAGCAGACTTGAAATGTTGCAGTTTGTGGGGGTTGTGCTTCCTATTCTTGTGTGAGTGGAACGTTTCATAAATGTTGGTTTGAAAAGTGCAACCTTCAAACATACATTCAACGGTTTCATTATTCTTTAAATGAGTCCCAATGTGTATAAAGTACTCTCTCTCTGTAGAACGGCTGTTACATGCACACAAATAACAACTAAATGTGGAAAATTTCTGAATCTCTGAAGACTTTGTTTTGGGATGAACTCTACTCAAATGAATACGCAAAGCATTCCACGTCTTAAAAGTACAAGGGCAATTTGCATGAGGACATGGATAGCGTTGTCTCAGAAAGTGCTGTATTCTGAAATGTTTTAGAAGTTCAGGTCTACCACACACGGATATACAACATTCCTTACACCTCCACATTTCTTAAAAAGTGGTAGTTTAAAGAAGCACTGAGCTGATCAAGTGTTGTTGGACCAAAGCACAAATTAATCTAAACATTTTAAGCAGAAAAAAGAAAATAAAACACCTAAATTGTTAGCAAAAAGAAAAAAAAAAAAGTAAGACTGTGGGAAAACAGCCTGGGAGAAAAGTCAAGAAGAGGAACAATGCACCTTGCAAAAATACACATTTACATGAACGCGCACAACATGCACGCACATAGCCACATGCATTGTATCAGTATAAAATGAGGAAGATAACTGAGGTAGGCGGGTCTTTCTGGCTGAACCTGAGAACTCTGCACTTCCTGTACTAGAGCTCAGCAGCTAAGGCTAAGATGGACCTCCTCTTAAGAGATATGTATTGCTTTAGGGGCGGTGTGGCTCAGCAAGGTATAGCGTTCGTCTTGTAACCCAAGGGTTGCAGGTTTGATCCTCGGCCAAGTCGAGTTCATGTCGAGGTGTCCTTGGGCAAGACACCGAACCCCTAATTGCTCCTGATGGGTTGTGGTTGAGCGCCTTGCATGGCAGCTTCCGCCATCAGTGTGTGAATGTGTGTGTGAATGGGTGAATGTGATGTATAATGTAAAGCGCTTTGGGTATCATCCCAGGTACAGTAAAGCGCTATATAAATACAGACCATTTACCATTTTTCTTTTTGCTGGCTAAACAAAGAATTGTTAATTCTACTCAATCTCTGGTGTTTTCAGCCTTTCTTTAAAAGTGGATTTTTTGAACACACTCCTTCTGATGTAATTTCAACAGGTTGTGGAAAAATCGCACACTTCAATACACTTCATAAAACAATGTGCTGACCACATTATAACAAGCACATTTTGACTAATCACTGAGTTTCATACATTCGTAAAAGCTTTACCAGCCAGTGATGCAAAATCTCTGTGATCTTCAAATCTGCATTGCAAAATGTATTCAACAATAATTAATAACAAATGAAAAAATTAACAAATCACTCCAATTATGTAGCCTCTCCCTCACAGCACTGCAGTGTGAATATAACATATTGAAACAATTATTTAGACAGTATTTGATAGCTACAGTCAGCTCTATAGTTGGTATCTTTTTAAAACCTCACTGCAGAGGAATTTACCATAGGTTACTGAAATGCTAAAACAAATGAAAAAAAAAATCAACTCAAGAAATGTTCTGATGATGACAGATTCA
Organism: Melanotaenia boesemani; assembly: GCF_017639745.1. Classification (NCBI taxonomy): domain Eukaryota; kingdom Metazoa; phylum Chordata; class Actinopteri; order Atheriniformes; family Melanotaeniidae; genus Melanotaenia; species Melanotaenia boesemani. The sequence continues at coordinate 7,977,833 of NC_055685.1, forward strand.
ACATATAACAGTGCCTAGGTTTTAATCTGTTCAGATAGATTTGTGTTACCTCAAAAGCGTTGAAAATTATTCTCTCTCTTTCTACTTCTGGTTTTACACATTACAAATACATCTTGAAATGTCATCAACATGGTGAACTTACGATATCGCAAACATCAGCTGCCATAAACTGCAGTAACACATTAACACATTAAACTAATTAAGCGTTACACAATGTCGTTACCTACATCATGGCCGATAGCTAGTTTTTTTTTCTTTTTTGCTCATTGTACAGTCATAAACCGATTAATCCAATAATACTTAAATTTATGTACGTATATATAAATATATATTTAGATACATTCAAGCATAGTAATTAATTTTCTTGGATGACATTAGTTTCCAGCTTACCTTCCATGATCCTCATCTGCAGAGCACCGTGTTCTCCTCTTCTCTGGAGTTGTAATCTCGCGATAGTGCCCGAGATTTTCCCATGTCTGTCTTTGAACTTGATTCATTCATGTTAGTTCAACATGAATTAATTAAGTAAATATTGAGTTGTAATGTTTTACCTAAAATGTACACAAGCTATTCATGTAAAGCTTACAGTCATATTTTCTTAAGTTAAAACTACATGTTACAATTGAGAAACTTGGACTAACAGGCTGTTTCTCTTTTTTGAGTGTAGGTCTTAAGCCTCTTCTTAAAAACATCAACGTTCTCTGCAGCCCTGAGGCCCTCCGGCAGACTGTTCCACGGACGGAGGCCGTAACAATGGAAAGAGGCCTCGTCGTATGTCTTGGTCCTCACCCTTGGAACAACTAAAAGGCCAGTACCAGAGGACCTCAGGGTCCGCGAGGGTTCATGACTTAAAAGAAGGTCTGATAAATAAGATGGCCCAAGACCATTAAGACATTTATAAACTACTAAAAGAACCTTAAAATCAATCCTGAAACGCATGAGGAGCCACTGCAGCAATTTTAAAACTGGTGTGATATGTTCCCGCCCTCTGGTCCTTGTTATAACACGTGCCGCTGAGTTGTGAAGTAGCTGTAGGTTTTTCTTTTTAATTTTTTTAATATTTTATTTTTTATTGTTTTCATACATACAAACAACACCTGTATAGATCAGTAAACCAACAGAAACAATCAGAACAGGCACAGACTGTTAAGAAAAACCATCAATAAATAACAGTGTGGTCTAAGAGTAGCTTGGCATTTGTAGATTTTTACATAGGGTGAAGTGAATTTTTATTTTGGTATTGCTATGGACTGTATCCCTTTGTTAAGATTAGATAGTAGGTTTACTTATATCAGCCTCAGAGGATAGCTACATTTCCCGTTCCATTACCTACACAGACAAAAAACACATACAGTATCAACACCTACATCAGTGTGATATGCAACACACACCTTGGTTTATAGTCATATCATTGTATGTATATTTCATTTTCTTTTTTTTTTTTTTTTTTTTTTTAACCTGTCTTGTCCAGCATCGTTGCAAACAGAATGATTGTCTGGCTGCTGTCTGGTGCTGGGCAATTTTACTCTATCAAGCAGGGATTTATACTACATGTATAAAGTCCCTCTTGATGACATGAAAAACTTTATTAAATCAGACTCTTAATGCTGGACTCGACCGGAGGGGACAGAGAGAGAGAGAGATAGAAAAGAAAGTAGAGAGAAGAGGGAGGGGAGAGAGAGGGACAGAAAGGGTGTGGGGAGTGCGGGTGGGGACTTGAAACATTATACAGAAAACCATGTAATCCATACTACTTGCAACATATATAGCTAAGATCATCCTGGCCAGTAGGTCATTACACAACTAGTTGATAATAGTAACAATAATAATAATCACAATAATAGTAATAATAATAATAGTAGTAGTAATAATAATAAGAGTAGGAGTAATAATAATAATAATAAGAACAGAAATAATAAAAAAAAAGAAAAAAAATATGATAATAGATATAAGTGAAACTGCTGTATTCAAGAACACGCGCAGAGAAACCTGTGTGGATATGCTGGAGAACTCGGCCACACGGCGACGCAAAAACTGTGTGGAGACGTTCAGGAAGGAGTGACCATGCAGAGTGATCATGCAGATGCCACCTCACTTGAACAGAGGCCAGAGTCAGGCCAGCGGTCCCGAGACCCAGGCCACCAGCCCCCCCGTAGGCTACAGATCCCGACCGGTCCACAGGGACGACCACTCGCCCGCCCAGGAAGGCAGCAGCAGGAGACCCCAGCAGGGGCCGCCCCGCGGACACAGGGCACCGGCCCCGGCAGGCCGAGGCCAGCAGTCCCCGACCCCCCCGGGCACCGGCCGCCCGGGACAGACGGGGCAGAGGGCCCGGGCCCAGGAGCGCAGGGACACCCCCCACCCCCCACAGGCCAAGGGCCAGCACGCCACCCGGGGGGACCCGGCCCGCCCAGACGGCCACCGCCAGAGGCCAGCCCCACACCCCAGCGCCCAGCCGCACACCCCGAGAACCAGTCCTGCCCCCCCCCCCCAGACCAACACACACAAACACACACACTCTCCTTCCACTCCTCCATTCATCCTCCCACACATACACCATCCAACCCTCACATACTCTGTCCTCCCACACACACACACCATCCTTCCACCATCCATCCTTCCACACACACACCATCCTTCCACCATCCATCCTCCCACACACTCACCATCCTTCCACCATACACTCTCCACACCTACCCCATCCTCCCACACACATCATCCCTCCACCACTCATCCTCCCACACATACACCATCCTCCACCTTCACACCTCCCACACACACACACACACACACCATCCTTCCACTACCCATCCTCCCACACATACATCATTCTCCTACACATACACCGTCCTCCCTCTCCTACACCAAACATCCACCTTCACGTACCCCATCCTCCCACACACACACACACCACCCCTCCATCACCCACTCTCCCAAACATACACCACTCCCCCAAACACACACCATCCTCCCTCCCATACACCATCCATCCTCCTGCACACACACCATTCTTCCACCATCCATCCTCCCACACACTCCCCATCCCTGCACCATACATTCTCCCACACATACCCCATCCTCCCCCACATACATCATCCCTCCACCATTCATCCTCCCACACCCACACCACCCCCCCTCCCACACACCACACATCCACCTCCACACACCCCACCCTCCCACACACACACACCATCCCTCCACCACCCATCCCCCCACACACACACCACTCCCCCCCCCCCACACACACACACACACAAACACCATCCCCCCACCACCATCCTCCCGCCACCCCACGCCGCGGGGGGACAGCCCCAGCCAGGAGGCGAGGAGACACGAACCAGGCCCCCACCCCCCCCACCCCGCCCCAGTCCCCCACTCCCCACCCCCAAAACAGCACCTTCCCCCCAGGGCCAGCAGCCAAACCCCCCGGGGCAGCCCGCCCACGCCCCGGGCCAACGCGACAGGCCACCCGGCCCGCCCCGCCCCCGGGCCATCCATGGAGACAGGGGCGCTTGAAGACCCCATCCCCCCTCCCTCCCCCACTAGTGAGGGAATATATTATGTGCTGTTTGCAATTAAAAAAAGAGGGTTAAAATTGGGGGGCAGTAACTGCATTGAGGAGGGGGTGGGGCCACCTGAGCAGTCCCACCCACCTGACCTTGCATGTTCCACCCCCCAAAACGTGTTTGTATGTTGCAAATGTTATTTGTGCTCAGTGACTAAGTGGAATTAAAAGCTGGGAGGCATGCTGCCGCTCGGCGAAGCAACGGGGCCACTATGATGACCCCCCTGCCCCGCCCAGCGCAACAAGCACACCCCCCACGGCCCTACCTGTGTATGTAGTGAAGAGTGGGGAGGGGAGGGGTCAGGAGATGTAGGTCCAGAGGGGGGTAAGCCTCCCCCCTGGAAGACGACCCGCCAGTGGCTTAGGGCGCCCCCGTCCCCCGCCGGCCCCGAAGGGCGTCACAGGCCCAGAGCAGGCACCCCAACCCAGGCACGCCACGAACCCCCCCCAGGGGCCAGCCCCCAGCCCACGGGGCCACTTTCCTCTTTCTGAGTGGGAGGGGGGCGAGGCGAAGGAAGGGAACCCCAGGCCCCCGCCCCCAACACCCAGCCAGGGCGCCCCCCAGAGGACACGTCCTAACCCCCTGCAAACGCACACACACTCTCACACACCTCTATACACCAACACCTCAATACGTGCACATACCTCCACACACACATGTCACGCACATACCTATAAACACACACACCGGTGCCCACATACACACACACTCTCATACCCCTCCATACACATACACCACTACACACACACTCACATACATACCTGCATATACACACAAGCACCTCCATACATACTCACGCCTCCACCCACTCCTTCACTCCTCCACACACACCTCGACCTCCACGTGCACACACTCATATATGTATATTTCATTTTCATTGTGAGGGTGCGCAAGTCTTCCATTTCTTCCAGTAGTCATTGAATTTATCTATGTTCAGGTTCAGGGAGAAGGTTATTCTTTCCATGTTATATATCTTGTTTACAATTCCTATCCACTCGGTTTTAGTTGGAAGATCTTTAGACAGCCAATGTCTTGTTATTGCCTTTTTGCTGGCTACCAACAATATGTTGATCAAGTATCTGTCACTAGATTTAGTACAGGATGAGGTGTCTCCAAGGTATACCGTACGAAAGTCATGTTTGATCTTGTAACCCATTGCTGAGTTGATGTCCTCTACCACTCCTAACCAGTATGGTTTAATAGCTGGGCAGTCCCAAAATATGTGAAAATGATTTGCTAGTGTTTCTCCACATTCTCTCCAGCATCGTCCCTCCCTCAGCCTGGCTGTCTGGAGTTGTTTTATTTTTGGTGTAATGGAAAATCTAATTACATTTTTCCACATAAATTCCCTCCATAGACCTGAGCTTGTGGTATTCAGTAAAGTTTTCAATATCTTCATCCAGCCTTCTTCTGAAATTGTTATTTTGGCTTCTTTCTCCCATTTAGATTTAACATAAGTTGTGGAGTTCCTATTATAGGACTGTAGGCATCGGTAAAATCTAGCGATCAGTTTTCTGTTAATATTTGACTTGTATGCATCTATCAGTATGTTAACTAGACCTGAGTAACCGGTTCCTGTTTTTATTGCACGATTAAAGTGGGCTCTGACCTGGAGATACCTGAAGAAATCCTGTTTTTCTAGATCATATTTGTCTTTCAGTGTTTGAAAACTATTCAGTTCTTCCACACTGGAAATGAAGTAGCTGTAGGTTTAAGATGGACTTTTTAGGAAAACCAGAGAGCAGGGTATTACAGTAATCTAATCTACTTGAAATAAAGGCATGCATCAGCACCTCCATGCTGGCAAAGAAGAGAAATGGGCGGACTCTGGCAATGTTTTTAAAATGATAAAATCCAGTTTTTGTTATATTTCTGATGTGCGTAATAAAATCCAGCTCAGAGTTAAAAAGAACACCCAGATTTCTCACGCACTGAGAGGGATTAAAAGGATGTAGTTTTGATTAAATGATCTCTCTCTTGCCCTCAGGACCGATAATTAAAACTTCAGTTTTGTCCTGATTGAGCTGTAAGATTTTCTCTGCCATCCATGACTTAATATCTAAAATACAATTTAAAAGGACATTTACTGGCTGCAGGTCATCAGGAGACACAGCGATGTAAAGCTGTGTATCATCAGCATAGCTGTGAAAATCAATGCCGTATCACCTGATGACATCCCCAAGAGGTAACATGTACAAATTAAAAAGTATTGGGCCTAAAATTGATCCTTGGGGAACCCCACACTTGACTTTATGGATCCTTGAGGAGCAGGTATCCACACTTACAAAGAATTGGTGATCTGTGAGATAGGAGTAAAACCATTTAAGAACAGTACCTGAGAGGCCCACCAGACTTCTGAGTCTGTCTAGTAAAATCTGGTGATCAACTATATCGAAGACGGCACTAAGATCCAGTAAAACCAGGACAGAAAGTTTCTGTGAGTCTAAATTAAGTCTAAGGTCATTAACAATTTTTAAAAGGGCCGTCTCGGTACTGTGGGTTGTCCTAAAACCAGACTGATATTTTTCTAAAATCTTGCGTTCATTCAAAAACTCATGTAATTGAATAAAAACACTTCTTTCTGTCATTTTACTTAAAAACTGTAAGTTGGATACAGGTCGGTAGTTATCAGGAATGTTTGGATCTAAATGATTCTTCTTCAGAAGGGGCCTCACCACCGCTGTTTTAAAGGCTATACTATTTACTATGTTTAAAAGCTCAGGCTCAAAGAAACCATAAAATGTTTTTAAAAGTGATGTGGGAATTGGGTCTAAAAGGCAGGTTGTTGGGTTTAGTTGGGAGAAAACTCGACCAAGCATCTTTGCATCAACCAAGACAAAACTCTCCAGTGTTTCCTCAGGTAAAAGCAAAGCTTCAGGTCTGTTGAAATCAACATGTCGTTGAGATAAAAGACTGGATCTAATCATATTGATCTTACTTGTGAAGTGGTCTGTAAGGTCATCGCATGCAGAAGCAATTTATCGTTTCCTCACAGTTCTCACCCAGGTCTCCCGCTGGCTAAAACTGGTGGTGTTAAAAAACACACAGTAGTGGTCTGACACAGCCAGATCGACAACAGAGGACACACCAGCGGACAGGCCATAGGTAATGACCAGGTCCAGGGTCTGTCCTCTGTTGTGAGTAGGCTGTGTTACATGGTGCTTAAAACCCATGCTGTTTAAAATGTTTAGAAACTCGCTGGCATAGGATTCACTACTGTTATCAATGTGAAGGTTATAATCACCAGTTATTAAAATCTTATTGTATTTAATATGTATGGTTGATAAAAACTCTGAAAACTCTTTAATAAAACAGGAAGGAGGGTTAGGTGGTCTGTAAATTGTACTGGACAAACAGGCGGGTTGTTAAAAACAAATGAGTGATGCTCAAATGTAGAATAGTTTGTCAATGAGCTTATTTGTGCTGAGCAATCGAAGCTGTTCCACTGCCTTTTTTTACCTCCCCTGATAGAAAATGAAAAATTAAAATTTGGGGGAGATGCCTCGGTGAGGATTACTGAAGCATCAATGCCAAGCCAAGTTTCAGTTAAAAAGAGACAGTCAATATTATTATCTAAAATCAGATCATTGATAATAAAAGATTTGTTTGACAGCGATCTGGTGTTTAAAAGAGCCATGGTAAATGTTGCAGGAAAGTTTTGTTGTGAAGTTGTGGATATGTGTTCTGGACTGGGAGCTGCATGTATGGGACGTAGACATCTGACGGTAAGAGTATGTGAATGTGGACGGACATGTCTGTATTGTCTGCTGGTGATGTGTACTGGTATGTGATGTATCAGAGAGTAAGTTTTAATTGGGGGAGGTGTATACTGGCTGGACCATCAATCTGAAAAAGCTTAGCAGGACTGGAGGGTAAGATCAATGTTCATGGAGAGAAGATGAGAACCTGTATGATTTGGGTGTAAACCATCTGATTTGAAAAGGTATGGTCTATTATAGAATGTGGTAAAGTTGTCGATGTATGGGATGTTGAAGGACTGACAGTAACCTTTTAACCAGATGTGAACTTAATGTCTCCATAAAGGGGTGAAGGTAGTGGACCGGAAATAATGAAATGTTTATTTAACTGATTGATATTGTCAATGAGGTTGATAAAATCCATCTTTAGTGTCTTGACTGCTGGAACATAAGATCATTTGTGCCTGCATGTATAACTGTGGTGGAAGCTGAGGGGTGATGATGAGAAAGTTGGTGGGTGGAGTGGCTAATGTCAGTGAGTACTGCACCTGAGTGGCAGGAAGTATTGCACCTGTTCACGTGGACATGATGGACAGTAGAATCCCCCACAATGAGCACATGAGGGCCAGCACCAGCCGCTGGTAGTCTCCGGGTAGCGGTAGGGCGGTCTACTGCATCACAGTTTGATGCAGCGGTCTCCGCGGTGGCGGGAGGAGAGACATCGGCTCCTGCAGAAGTGGACGCAGGAGAAGAGAGGGAGGATCCAGCTCGAGAGGCGACGCACTCCCGGCCGAGACCCAGGGCGCGTTTCGGCGTGCCTTTTCACCCCGGCTTTCAGAAGCTTTCGACACCTCGAGGAGCCCTGGGATGACCGTTGGGTCCCGTTCGCCTTAGTCCAGACCGGCGATGCGCTGATCGATGTATCACCGGCAGTCCTGGCAGTCCCCGCAGCCACAGAGTCACAGCCGGGCAGCGGAGCGTCAGACAAAACCTGGAAACAGTTAGATAAAACCAGGCAAGCACTAGTCTTTTTTGGGACGGCAAACCACCTCAGACCAAGATGGCAAGTGTTTCGGCGTGGAGCTGGAAGAGGGCCGAGGCGAGGTAGCAGGGTCCCAAGTCATTGTGTCCTGGAGAGTCGCTTTAAGTGACGCTATGTGAATCGACTGCTGGTGGGCTACTTCCATCCGGGAATTCAGTTGATTGTTTTTGAACTTCAGTTCCTCGGATAGCTTCCGGATGTCTTCTTTCAGGTTGGTGATCTGTCTGTTTGTTATTTCCAGGCTTTTATCGGAAAGTGCAGAGGCAGCCATTTCATGCCTTCTCTAATTTCTGGTTAAAACCGTTCTTTATAAAAACCGGAATATTAAAAGCTACGGTTAAATAGTGTAACTGTACAGTTCAGGTTTTTTAAAAGGCTTAAAACAGACTTAAAACAGCTAAAAGCAAATAAAACCAGTAAAAATCAAGCAACGTTGGGCAGAGCATCTTGCACAGCGTTCGGGCTTGTCACTCACGCCAACACGGCCGCCATTACTTTCATACTTTTCATTAAATAGACTTAAGTCTAGTCTCTGGTACTGTTCTTAACTGGTTTTATTCCTGTCTCACAGATCAACAGTTTTTTGTAAGTATGGATACTTGCTCCTCAATAATCCATGAAATCAAATGTGGGGTTCCCCAAGGTTCAATTTTAGTAATAGGACACAGTAACAGGTCGGGCAACTGGTCGCTGTGGGTGAAACCCATTTACCAAAGGAGAGGGCAAATCCTAGATTAATGATTCAATATTTGGCCCTTATCGAAGCAGATATGGTTGAAAATATTATTTTTAAAAGCATTTTCCTGTACTATAAAAATAAAAAAACAAAAACAAAAAAAAACTGGCATCAGCTGTGACAAACAGATATAACAGAATAAAACAATTCATCTTTGAATAGCACGGTCAGTCTTGTATTTCAATCAATAATCACACTTTATAGCCTAGCTGACAAACTGAGGCCTAGATCAGTTAATCAAACAACCCACTAGGCGATATTATGATATTATTACATTTCGCACAGAACAACACAGATGCTCAGCGCAGACATTTTCATCATCCTCTCACTTCTGGACAAGCTTCTACATCCCAGTCAAAGAGGAACTGTGGGGGAATGCTCAATAACTAACCTGCACAAGTACTTGGGTGCAAGTACAAAGCAGCACTCACAGCAAATTGTACATGCAGTTAAAGCACATTAGATTTTATGCCTAAACACATAAACATTGCACAGAGGAATTAAAAAGTTTTTACTGATGTAATGCGTGTCTGCTGCTGAGCCTTTTCATTGTGGTCCTGATGTTGGTATGATCCTCCAAACTAGATCATTAATCTGTTCTAAGCTGTTCTGGAGGAATCCATGATGCCTTTTCTAAAAGTCAATTTGTATTATGTGTGGTGTAACTCCAGAAGTCATTTAAAGGGATAAAACACTGTTAGTAGTATGATTTTTCCAAACAGAGAAAAATTATTACCATGCTTTCCAACAAGCCCGCTGTATTTCAGAGACACTGAAGCAAGTGTGAATCGATTTTCTGTCTACAACTATTTTAGTCCTGTCTCTGTTCAGTCCTGAGCTCCTGTAAATGAAGCATTCACTGGTTTGTTCTCAGCATGTGAGAGAAACAGAACAAATGACTGGATGCAGGCAAAACAGCAAAAATTAAAATAATTTATAACTTGGATTTAAACAGTTCGGTAGGGATAGGAATTATAATTGAAGAAAAATAAACTCTTGTCAAATAACTACAGAGCTTTGGCTTTTATGAAGTCCAATCTTTTATGCCACAGGACCTCATGCTTTCTTTTCCAGGGATTGGTGGGTAGAGTTACTCAACCTGATCAGGAGCACATGTCCAGTTCTCTCTACAGCCTTTAAAAGTCAAGTAATGAAGTGTGCTCATCCCTTTCTCTTTCTGGCACCATGTTTTGAATGGCTGGCCTCGGGCCATTACATGTTGAGTTCCACACTTCCCATCACATTGAATGACACAACTTGTCATGGTTGTGCTCTGTCTGTGTGTCTGAGTTTGCAGGTAGGGCTGAGCAGGTTGCCCTGGGGACTCAGGGCGGAGTCTGGAGCTACAATTGACACCACCTGCAGCTCATTATCCGGCTCGTTATCCTGCTCAACTCCCTGCTATTTAGGGACAAGCAGGAGCTCCAGTCTTTGCCAGATTGTCTCTTATTACTGCATGGTAATTTTCTCGTACCGCTTTGCATTTAAACCTGACCTTGTTATCTCTATCCCTCAGCACCTTAATATTCATGCCTTGGAACTAACTAGCAGCTCTGGACCAGGACTTCTCTTTCCACCAGCTCACCACCTAAAGTTTGTGTCTGCCTGCTCGCCCTGCCTACCACCTAACTCTCTCACTGGAGATCCTTCCCTGGCCTTACCCTTCCACCGTCATACCACCACTGGATCAAAGAAGAGTTTCCTGGACCTGGACAAAGCCTTCCACATCTATTGTCAATAAACACTGTTCATTTCCTCCCGCAAGTGTGTGTGTGTGTGTGTTCTGCATTTGGGTTCCCCTCCGTACTACGGTCCCAGACCGTGACACAACTTGAGTTCGGCTGATACTAATACTAGCATCGGAAATACTCGCCGATCTTTCATATAGTGTATGAGAGCATTTCAGTATAGTGTATGAGAGGTTTTACTATAATGTATGAATGGTTTCAGTATGGTACATGAGAGGTTTTAGTATAATGTGTGAATGACTTAAATTTCACATGTCTGTAAGAGGGTAATTCTGCATAATGTCAGACCCTCATACATAACAGTCTGAACAACACAGATCCGATTTTTTCAAATGCAACCAAGGCTACTTGGATATGTGGTCCTAAATCCGATACGTATCTGATTTTTTGCCATGTGACTTCAGTCTGAACGGCCAGGTCGCATTAATTTCGACCTACACGTCATACACATCATTGTTTATAAACTCTTATCTGTAAAGGCGCTCACATCACAATCCCATCACTCCTGACTGCGACTCCTTACACACATTTCTCTGTACAGACTTTGCTGCCACTGCTCCACAAAACGCCATGGCCAAAAATCTGGCTCTCCTCTTTTGTAATTTCCGTCCTAAAATGAGGCCATTAAAAATGTACTGGCTGCGGTTGGACAATAACTTTAAAATTTGCAACACACGCTCCACTGTTACAGTCCATGTTTACTTCCGCAAACACAAAGACACCACACACACACTCACTGTCATATCGTCGTGTCTTCTACGCATGCGGGACACTTTTGCTGCAAACAAGTGGAACAAACTGCCAGTGGAGATTAAATTTTCACCAGACATTTTTAAATCCAGGTTAAAAACATTTCTTTTCTGATGTGCCTATGCATGAATTCTGCACGGTAACTTTTTAATTTATCTTGCTTTTAATCATTTTATTGTAATTTATTATTTTGTGATCATGTGTTGCTGCCTCTTACTATTTCTAAATATCTGTAATGCCTTTGTTTTATGTAAAGCACTTTGTCCTGTACATGAAATGTGCTATACAAATAAACTGCTTTGCCTTTTGGTGCGCGTAAGGTTCATACAGGAGATTACATAGAAGTCGCATTTAATTGGAAACGTGAATGGACTCTACAAAAAAATCAGATTTCACAAAAAAAATCTGAACTGAACTTTATGCCTGCAGTGTGAACCCAGCCTAAGTCACAAGCAAATTTTAAAAACCCCACAGCCCCCTCCCTCCAGATGCAAATAGACAGGCATAGAAAACCATGCCCATCAACGCATATGATGCGATGTTAACTTATATGGTTTAGATTTGCTAGTTTTAGACTTCTATTCTTTCAGAGTTTCTGATTAAATATTCCCACAATGGGACAGATTTGTGCTTTTAAGGGGTTTAAAAGTAACACTGGATTTACCTGCTGATCCTCATCTGGCAACAGACAGCAGCTCAAATCGTAGCAGCAGCAATATACAGCGGCACGTCCTGCAGCTGCCACAACCTGGCGTGGGTCTCCACAGCTTTCCAGAGCTGCTGACAGGCCAGCGCAACAGCTCTAACGGCTCAGACTGATACAGTTCAGGACCACCTTGTTCTTGTGTAGCTGAGGAGATTCAGGAGGGGAAAAGTCTTCCGCCTCAAAGATCGCTTTTTTTTTGGTGTAGGTGTGGCACGGGTGGGGAGCGAGCAAGGTGAACCGAGGGAAACAACATCAAGTAAGGATGGGAATTTTTATTCTCTTAAACCAGGCATGTCAAACTGGTCCAGCAAAGGGCCGTGTGGCTGCAGGTTTTTGTTCCAGCCAGCCAAGAGCACACAGTTTGACCAATCAGCTGTCTGAAGACTGAGATCAGTTGATTGAATCAGTCAAATCTGGTGTGCTGCTGCTTGGTTGGAACAAAAACCTGCAGCCACACGGCCCTTTGCTGGACCAGTTTGACATATGTGTCTTAAACCATTAAAATTATAAGACCAATAAATAAATTTACATTAAAAGAATGTGAGCTCAATCATAAAAAGCAAAAAATAAATAAAATCAGTCAGGCTAAAAAGTCTTTGCAAAAATAAAAATGCACATAAGTTCAAATGAAGCAGTGCTGACCATGCGGTCCCTGTGAGCCGTCACCCCCACCGTGGATTTCTGAAAAAGAAGGAAGAGTTCTGCCAGTACGCTGCATCTGTACTCAACTACGACAGGCTTCACTTGACAGGTGTTGCTAAAGATCTGCCTCTGTTTGTCTTTTGTGTAGCAACACTGTCCTTCTTTCCTCCGTGGCATAACTGCATCTCCGCTGTCCACCGCTCCCTTGTCCACACCTAGGTTTGCTGTGTGCTGCCTCCAACCTCTTTCACCGCTGCTGCCTTTTTCCTGTCACAGGTTCTCCCTTTACTTCCAGGTGCTGCCTTCTGGCCCTGCTCACCTTGGCTGCTGATAGGTCCATCAGTTTGTTGCTGGTGCAAGTCATTTTCCCCAATTAGTCTGTAGGCTCAAAGTGAGTGATCTTGCATGCAATTAAAACCAGATCAAAACTAAATAAAAACCCATGCTATAAATAATAAAATCAAAAGTGGAAAAAGAACAAAAACAAAACAAAAACAAAAAATGCAATGAATACAATTAAAATATATATATAAAAAACTGATAATAAAAAAAAAACTTCTAAGTAATAAAAAACCACAATGCTCACTTCAACCCTGTGGTGTAGGTGCTTTGTAAATATCGCTTTCCATCTTGCTACTGGCTGCTGAGCTGCTGTCTGTCAATCATTTCTGCCTGTGTATCCTGCCCCGCCCACTCTCCACTCCCTGATCAGAATAGAAATTCTTTGATTTGTGTTTATCTATGCAATAATTTAAAAACTTCTGTGACAATTTTTGTTTTCATATGTTAATTGAGGTTTAAGAGTTTAACCTATGGTCATTGAATAATAGTCTATAGTTCGTTTTATTTAAATAAATTCTAAATTTAATAGACCTTTTAATGAAATAACACTTATCTGATTGGTACTTGGTATCGGCAAATATCTACACAGAAGAAAATGACAATGGAACATCTCTACTGACAACACTGACTTACACACCTTATAGCTTTTATATTTACTCCTGCATTTTCTTGATTATAATATTTGGCTAAACCTTGCCTCGTTTCCATTTTTGTTGTGACTTATGAGCTGGGTTGTAACACCTGCTTTAGGTCATTTTCTCCACAGCATGCAGAACCTTGCATCCTCTGGATGAAACTGCTTTAACTAAACAACTCCTCACTTCTACAGACTTCATCTGATCAAAGTTCATCACTTTACAACTAGCGGTCAGATTAATAATATATATATATATATATATATATATATCTTTTTAAAACTACATCCTTTTTAGTTGGTATGAAACAAGCCAGTGGGATCGCACTGGTTTTAGTTTTTTTTCTTTTTTTCTTTGGGGTCGAAGAGGACTGCAGCCTGTATTTTAGTGTGTCTTTTGAATCACAATACGTAACATGACACAATGTCATGACAGAAGTGCTGAGTAGAAGTTCTGCTGCTTCCAGCAGGACGGTGTAGAGGACAGGACGGGGGAATGTTTGCTGACATTGGTATATTAGGTGTATTTCCAAGTAAACTGCTGTGAAAAACTGTAACACCAGCATTGCTAACGTGTCATTCCGACCTTCAGGCTTAATGTTAGGGTAAGGATGTTTAAACATCCTCACCCTAACAGCTAATAATGGTGCAGACAGTCTGTCCTGAAATATTATTCTCAGGCAAAACTCTTTCTGTCTATAAAGGAAGTGAGTTCTCTGATGGTCAGTAGATGGCAAAGAATAAAAACTGTGTGGCGAAAACGTCCATTTTAACCACATGGATGGAACAATCAGTCAGTTTTCTGAGAAACTTAGAAAATTTTCCAACCTGATAAATAATGTTGGTGTGTAGCCTTCATTTATTCAGTAGATAACTTCACAATAATATGATTCTTCAGACAACTTCTGCTGGTTTTATGATCAACTGCTCTTGGCAGCGAAGTTCTGTTCCAATCCAACTAATCGTTCTTCTATATTAAAAAACCTCCAAAGGACAGTGCTGCACTTTGCAGACTACAACCTGAAAGAACTGTTTACAAAATTATAGCTTTATTATTAACTCTTTGTTATTTTTATGATAAATTTTGCCCTGAAAGAGCCATGCCTCTTTTGTTTTGGTAAAGCATCTTTCCACCAGCAAACACTTTCCTCTTTGCAAACTTCTCACCAGTCATCATTGCTTCTCCCCGGGTCACCGACCACCGACGGTAAAGGAGTGGACCCAGTCAGGGTGTGTTGCCACACACACATACGACCAGAAGACGCAGCAACGGCGAGTTCAGAGAAAACAGAAAAAGAGTTTTAATCTGGAACCACATACATCACTTTTCCCTCACAGAGATAATAGATCAGAACATTATGAAAAATGTTCATCATAACCAGAAACTATTTTTTCATGGTGGCTGTAGCAGTTAGAATCAGGTGAAGCTCCTCTCCTGAGGAGGAGACGCAGCATCGACATCCAGCAGTCTGAGATTAGTGTCTGTTAGTAAATTATTCCATTAGGTTTCCATTTCATTCATTTGTCAGATCTAATATTGGGTTTTATGATGAATAAATCAACATGCAGATGAATCTGAAATTTTGTTAAAGGGAATATATTTGAACATTTTTAAAAAAAGGAACAGAATAGTTTTCTGAGTTATTAATTACTTTTGTAAAGCTGTAACTCTGTTACTAACGGAATTACTTTTTGGAAGAAGCAACTAGCAACTAAAATTATATACTTTTTTAAAGTAACCTGTAGGATCTACGAGGAAGTAATGTAATATTTAAAAAGCAGTGGCTAAATCCTGCTTGTTTCATTTTTTTACGTCTTTTCATTTTCAAATTTCAAATGTCACAGCTCCTATATCTACGAATAGAAAATTGACTCTATCATTGTGAATGTATAATACATGATTTGTACATTGTAACTTTTGGAGCTTCCAAAGGTGTGTTCAAATCCACATACAAATGTCAAACAATTACGAACACAAAATAAATTTACACATACATAAAATACAAACAGCACAAACATAACTATTTTACACAAAGGTTTTATTTTAACCTCACAAATATGATTATTTTGTGTTAAGAAAGGCCCCTGCTCATACAAATTGCTAAAAGAGCAACAAACGAGGGAAGTACAGTGGATACCAGTCCTAATCAAGAGCCTGCACATTTCAGTTTACTAAGAAAAAAACAGTAGAAGAATAAGAAGGGAAGTTCGGGAAGGTTGTAACAATCTATCTGTCTCTGCTGGTGACAATGAAATGAAATATAAAAATTGACCTTAATGAGTTAATCTTCTGTCTGAATCTTCCCTCTTCTCTGACATTATGCCACACACACACACACACGTTTCACCGAGACTAGATATCATTAAGATTTTATGGGAATGGCAGCTCGGGGGTGCTGATATAAAAAGTAGTAGCAAACCTATTTTTGTTAAAATAAAAATCCTTTTTTTGCCTCCACCTTTGAATTCGACCACTTCTTTTCAGTTTCAGGTAACGTCATGATTGGAGTCACTGCATCAGCAGCTTGTTTCCATCTATTTCCTATATTCACTTTATCCTATTCAGGGTTAGAGAGCAACCAGAGTCTTTCCTAGCTGCCATTGGGTGAGAGGAGGGGGACCATGGATGAGTCACCAGTCCATCACAGGTCCACTACAAGAAGAAATAAGCCTGCATCACTCAATGTGAGCATGGTCAATTTAGAATCACTAATCAACCCGGACATGCATGTTTTTGGACTGTAAAAAGAAGACAAGGAGAGAACCTACATAGACAACATACAAACTCTGCACAGAAACAAGAACCTTCTTGCTGTGAGGTGCAAAATGTTTACAGTTGCTGAATTTTCTCTTTGTAAGCCCCATAGCTGCTGTACCCAAACAGTGTCTTCTAACCTCCACCTACACATACCTTCATTTCTGCGCAGGCAAAATTTCTTTCTTAGGTCTTACTCTCAGTTTTTGTTATGATTTGCAGTATAAAAAATAAATAAATAAAAATGTAAAATCCATTGATCAGCAGATTCATTTTTATGCATCATCATTCATGTGATGCTTTGCATCTACTAGTTATGATTTAATGTGGAAATGTAGAGGAGAGAAGATGAGGCTAAATCACACATCGAGGGAAAATAAGGGACACGTCTCCATGAGTGTTACTTTTAGCATATTCCATTTTCAGCTTTTTGACAAATGAAGCTTCTCATCTGTTCTGCCTGTAACTGCAACATTTTTTATGGTTCAGAAATGAGTCAGAGCCCTACTGTGTTTCAAAAAACAAACAAAAACAAAAAAACAAATGCATGCAAAGTTTGTCTCATTCTGTGCTTTCTCCTTTATGATATGCTGGAATATGGAAGTGTAGATTATTTTTAAAGGATGATTGTGATCTAAGATGCATATGCTAAAGCTTTTAAGTTCAAGTTTTCACAACTTCCATGGAGGCACCAGTGTCAAAAGAATCTCCATGGGCTCTGTAAAAGTGAAATTCAAAGTGGAAGAATAACTTTTTTGCACCTGAAGCAACTGCCACAGAGAGTCTGGGGAAAAGTAGAAAGAACTGCTCTCACACCTAGAATATATATACCTTCATGGTCTTATCTAGTATTTCAGACAGTATGGAGACTGCATGATGGGTGTTTCTAGCAGCAGCCTTTCCTTCTGTTTGAAATTTATCCATTCTTTTGCTTCAACCATTTGAAATGTTCATCATTTTTCTCTCTATAGCATTTTTCCTCCATCTTAAAATAAGTCAGTTTTGTTTCTGGGTCTAAATGTTTTTAATGAATGGAAGAACTTACTGTATTCTGAGGAAACCTGTGTTCAGCTATGCTTTTTCACACAGGATCTTGCTTGTATTGCTGTCCACAGATGATCGTTTATCACTTATAATCAGCAAGCTGGTCAGTGTTTTCATATGAAATGGAAAAAATAAGACAGAAAAGAGTACCAGTTTCATTAATACATACTCCATGACATCCAGGAGAGACATATTGTGTCACACTGAAAATCTTTGACAGTGTCAATGCTACATTACCATATTTGTGGAAAAAAAAAAAAAAGAGGTCATTGTCAGATGTCCAACAATTTTTTGCCCAAGCGCCCCAAATGATAAGTTTTCACAAATCAATAAACAGAGGATACCTACAGAGGATACTACTTTCAACATCACCAGCAACAAAGTGAAAGACAAGCCTGATCTCATTGATGTCATCCTACAGACATGCTGCTTTGCATTTATATGTGCAACTCCACAAACAAACCTCTAGAAAGTCTCTATATTCTCTAAATACCAATAATCACTAATTTCTTAACTTGTAGGCATAAAAGGCACTTTTAATAAAAAGAATAAATGTAAAGTTACTACTCTCTAATGTGTGGCTCTCTAAGGCCTGGTACACATTAAGTTTTTTTAATCTGATGAGATTTTTTTTTGTCTGGTCAAAACCTCACACGTGAGGAGAAAAAAATCAGGCATGTACAGTTTTGATCATACTGTGTGTGGTGCACTCGGATAATCTCATCACAGAACAACACACACAAAACAATTCTGTCCCGCAATCTAGTCCTCCGAGCCAGAAATCTTGCATGACGAAACAGCAACAACAGGAAAACACAACACCCAGCATGGAAGAGGATATACAGGACAAGTGATGATGTGGTCTTGGGACTGCTGTTAACAGAAAAAGCCAGAACTGAAAAAAAAAAAAAAAACAGGCTGGAGACAGCATGAACACAGACTTTACATCCGTCCTTGTTCACCAGTCAGTTCGCTCTCTGACTGACTACATTCTATTCCACGTCACCATCCACAGAGTCACAACTCAGGAGTCATCGCCTTTCCACACACGTGAAGATATTTTCTTGTAAATATTGAACATGTTTAATAATTCTGATTGTTGGCCAAGATCCATTTTGGAGCCAATTATTGGGACGAATTCACTCTTAACAATGATCATTTTATAGGAAAATCTCATGAGACTCAAGATAATCGAGTGTTTGCTGTCCTTGGTCAGGAAGGGCTAAATTAGCACAAAAAACAGCCCAATAATCTTTATGTGTGTACAAGGCCTTATGAGGTGTACCAGGCTCTTTCCTCGTGTAATCAGAAGGGTGATTGTGTTGATAAAGAGGGAATTTTAGTTTAATTTTAGGATTTTTTTTTCACTCTTAAGGCCTCAAATCTACATAAGCAAGTTTATTTGTGCAGCACATTTCATGTACAAGCCAATACAAAGTGCTTTACATAAAATATTAAAAGTATTACAGCTGGGTGCAGGATGCAATAACAAGTGCATTAAAAGCAAACTTTGAAAAGAAATGAAAGAAATGAAAAGAAAAAAAAAAATCTCAAATTAAGTTGATAAAGATGCAAGAAATAAAAGTTCCAGTGTTTGGAGAATTAACAGTTGTTTTGATAAAAGACGGCAAATAGAAAAGTTTTCAACCCTGATTTAAAACTGCTGAGAGTTTCAGCAGAGCGCTGATTCTTAATCTTTCTTGACTCCAAAAACTATTAATTCAGTTTTGTCTTCATTTAACTGAAGGAAGTTCTGGCACATCAAATCTTTAATTTGATCTATGCAGTTGATCCGAGTTTAGATCAGACTATAGTCTCCTGGTGAGATGGTTGATTTGTGTGTCATTAGCATAATTATGGTTGTATATTTTGTTGTTTTTCATAATTTGAGTGATTGGCAGCATGTAATGTTGAACAGCAGTGGCCCCAGGATGGAGCCTTGGGGAACTCTAAACATTATTTTGGTTTGCTCAGATTTATAGTTACCTATAAACACAAAGTAGTCCCTGTCTTTTATAAAGGACTCAAACCATTTTATTGCAGCGATAGTAAGGCCTGTCCAGTCTTTCAGCTGGTCTAGTAAGATGTTATGGTTGACCATGTAAAATGATGCACTGAGATCCAGTAGAACTAGGAATGAAATGTTTCCACTATTTTTGCTCAAGTCATTAAAAACCTTAACATAATTAAACATATAGCTGGAATACAAACAAACTCTTAAAGGTAACAAAATCAGGGTCAATAACAGAAATGTTTTATACTGTATATCAATAAAAACTGTGTTTCTATTGTTATTTTATCTATCCATCCATCCATCCATAACTTGTGTTTTTAATTCTCATAGAATGAGCTCTTTATACGTACTTGCCATGGTGCTGGTAGCTACTTGTGTACAAGAGCATCTAACCTGGTGGGGAGCTTTGATTAAGTGCTAAACCACTAGCTGTTTAGCTGTGGATTTTTATTTTATTATTATTATTATTATTTTTTATAGTGATGACCAGAGTTGGATAGTAATGTGTTACTGTAACACTGTATTTTGTCAGTAACTATTACTCTTGCATTACTCTTTAAATAAAGTAACTCAGGTATCATTATCCTGTGCGTTTCTCTGTCACTACCTAAATTAATACATTTTGGCCAGCAGCTGTGTGCTTCTTCCCTTTTACAGCAGTGATGCAACACAATATGGGCAGCGCTGCCAAGACCACTTGTTGGGCTTGTTTTTCTGTGAAGTCGCTTATAAATATTGTCAGTCACGGGTTGCTGGTTTTTAGTCTTGTTTTCTTAAGTGTAGTTGCTTACTTGGGCTTCCTCTGCTCCCTTTGTGAAGCCCTCCTGATTCTTTCACAGCTGTCAGGAATAAAACAATAAGCCATGTATGAGGAACGGGTAACATTAACGCAACAGCCCTCTTTTTCAGGAACTGGTGTCTACAGCCCCCTTTCCTTGGTTACTGCAGCAGTTATTATACATACACGCTAAATGAATCTAGGTTTTTCCTGCTGAATTAGTTGTATTACAACTATCAGGGCAAGCTTCGCTTGGTGGTGTTTCTAATGTTTGTGATGTATTGAGGAGATGCCCGACCCTGCCCGTTGAGAGGAGCAGAGGCTGCAATCCTCCGTGCTTTGACATTTCTACCAGCTAATTTCACCAGTGTTTGTGTTTTGATGTAAATGAAATTTGAAGTAAAAAGGATGTGCATTTTTTTTATCAGTGATTAATTGATTTGTTAATGCTTTCAACAGTTTAAAAGAAACATTAAATGAAATGATGATGTAATGAAATGATGAAATTTGCAACCATAGCGTATATAGTTAACTTCAGATTTTTTTTTTATTATATATTGTGGGGTTTAATGTTAAATGTTAAATGTTTTGACATTAGGTCACTGCCTTTTGGAAGATTTATTTTTAGATATGAATATTGGAACTGATATTTGGTCCAATAAATAATCCCAGACTGTACACCATAAATAAATAAAATTATCTATATACTTAAAATAATTTATTCACATGGGAAAAAGAAGTTTGTTTTGCCAATATGTGTTCAATATCAATTTATAAATAGAGCCCCCCAAGCAGATATGATTTTTATGCAATGGGACGCAATAGTTTGTCTGAGTGGCATTGCACTAGTGCAGGATTGTTAAAATCTGGTCCTCAAGGGCAGCTACTTTCACCTAGGAGTGTACCTACATCAGCACGCTACTACCACACACACACACACACACACACACACACACACACACACACACACACACACACACACACACACACACACACACACACACAAACAGACCCACTCACACAGTCACACACAAATTTTGAAAAGTTGAATTTGAGAGGGTATCTTAACCAGCTGTCTGGCTCTGTGTTCTACCAGACACGTGCACTTTTAGTGTCTACAATATTCACTGCATTATCATGTCCAGTATAACATGTGAGGTCCTGTACTGCTGCACCGCTGGTGCAATTCTTTATGTAGTTAATTATGAGTTGTTTCATCTGAATGAATTAAACCTCTAGTCTAGAGTTTGTTGGGTTTTTGAGGTTGTTCATGATTAGTCAGATTGAGCTCTTTTAGACTCCTGGCTGCCAAGGACGTTGAACTGTCTCTTGAATGGATTCATGTTATGTTCATGGGTGTCTTTAGTATGTTGGTTATGTTGATTTTTACCTAGCACATTATCTCAGAAGCAGCATTGCACACATTTTTTTTTCCTTTTTTTTTTTTTACGTAAGGATGCTATCTTTTGGGCTGTTGTATTTTATTTGTCGATGGCTGTTCATGTTTCCTCCTGACACAGTTTTTAAAATTTGTATCTTTTTGAGTTTTTATTAAACAATGTTTATTCTGATTATTTTGAATTTTGCATCTGACAAATACCCTTATTTAGAAAAAACAAACCAACAAAAACTAACACTAACACTAAAACAAAAAAAACGAACGAAACAAAAGCAAAGCTAATTAAAAAAATTCAAAACTTTTATAACCTTGGTTTAGGGCATGTTGGGCAGTGATGCATTACAGCCGTTCCCTGGTGTCTGAAACTGACGTCGGCTTACAGGAGTGAACTCTGAGCTCAACACTGCCTACTAGTGGAGGAATTGACTCCACAACTATAACAATGCAAAAGACGCATGGAATTATGAGGGTGGCAACGTATGACAACATTTGAAACAAACATCCCTATTTACATACGAATGGGAGCATAAATGGGTCTTCATACCACAAAAACACCAGCCACAGCTGCTCATTTTGGCTTATATCCTACATTTACTTTTAAGCATATAAGGAGTAAAGACAAGTTGGACTTTCAGCTTTGTGTGCCCCTTATTGGCTTTTAGGGCCCTATGCATTTGTGTAGTCTGCATATAGAAAGAAGCAGCGCTGCCCTGCGGACCAGAGTAGGGCTCCATGAGTAATCGTCTCAGTTTTAGACTACATCAGCATTCCTCTCTGAAGAGGCTTTTCATAAAGATAAAAACCAGTGAAAGTCCAGCAGAGCAGAGCAGACTCACCTACTGTTTAGGGACTAGTGTTTTTTTTTTTTTTTTTTGTAACTGAACTGTTTGATCATGATACAGTCCAGTAAGAAGTGAACGAGCTGTGATACTTTTTTTCATCCCAGCTGCTTCACACTCAGCTGCAAACCGCTCCATCAAGAGTTGAAGATCACGGTTGGATGAAGCTAATAGAACCACATCACCTGCAAAAAACCCTCAATGTCTAGGCTGCACCTAGAAATTCTGTCCGTTACAGTTTTGAACAGAATCAGTGTGAAAAGACGGCTGTAATTGAGGTTGGCAACACAAATTCATCTCTCTGTGTATAACATATTTTGTGATACGGACTCTGCATCTGTCTGTCAAGGTGAGAAAGGAGCCAAAAAAAGGTGAAGCTCTTGATTTACTGGTTAATCTATGTTCCTACCCTCACCTATGGTTACTTGCTGTAGGTAATGACCGAAAGAACTAGATCACAAATGCAAGGGGCAGAAATGAGTTTCCTTCACAGGGTGGCCAGGCTCTTCCTTTGAGATAGGGTGAGAAACTCAATCATCTGGGAAGGGCTCAGAGTAGAGCTCTCTGCACCAAAAGAGCCAGATGAGTTGGCTTGGCCATCTGGTTACGATGAGTCCTGAATGCCTTTCTCTTGAGGTGTTTCACCGAACTTGGTATTGAGAGGGCGCATCGCGCACTTTCCCCGAGACCACCTGGACCTAAAGGAGACAAGCCGAGATCAATAATAATAAGTTCCTTCGTTATACTGTTAAAGAAGAGATTCTACGCAAAGCATGGGGGAAAAGGAAAGTATTTTTTAAGGAGAAAAGGATTTATTTTGATCAAGATTACCCTGCAGCAATCCTGCAAAGGCACTTTCTGAATGGACAGGACTCAATGTTGTTGTTCTGGATGTTGCAAAGGGGGTTTTCAACCTATTGGTAGAAGAAAATTTCCCCCACGGCTAGAAGACAAAACTAGCCATGCAGGGCCATGTAAAAGAGACCCCAGCCTTGGAATCAATTTTGTGTTATTTAATGTATATATGTTCCTTTTTTCTTTTGTTTTTTATCGTTTCCTATATTGATTTATTTGACCAGGGAGTAAATCTGATAAATTACACTTTATCTAACCTAATGATACTTACACAAACCAATAGATATGGCCAAAATATGGGCAAAATAAAATTTATCTCTTATAATGTTAAAGATTATTAAATTATATTAAGCAGAATAAAATATTATCTGAAATGAAGAAAGCACAGGGTCATGTGGTATTCCTTCAGGAAACCCATCTAACAGATCTTGAACATAAAAAACTTAAGAGAATGGGTTACTCTAGTTTATTTTTTTCATCCTATAAATCAGGACGCAGGAGAGGAGTTGCCATACTTATTTCCAACAGTTTAAAATTTGAAAAAGTATCTGAAGTGATCGACAAAGAAGGCAGATTTGTTTTAGTCAAAGGCTACACTGAGGGTAAAGCAGTCACTTTTATATGAATATATATGCACCTCCAGGAAGTGATATTATTTTTTCAGAATCTGATAAAAAATGATAATGGTGATAATGGAAACAGAAGGGTTATTGATTTGTGGTGGAGATTTAAATATACGGTTACAACCTGAATTAGACAGTTCTGACAGTAAACCTCTCGAAAAACGCTCCTTACATAAAAAAGTTGGTGCTCTCCTTGAAGAGGCAGGCTTAATAGATGTATGGAGAATATTCTTTCCTAGCAGGAAAGATTTTACATACTACTCTGCTCCACATTCTCTTTATACAAGAATTGTTTATTTTCTGACATTTGGAAAGGAGAAAGCTAAAACCAGTCAATGTGACATAGGAACAATAGACTTAAGTGGTCACCCACCTAACAGTCGATCTAGGTGTGAAACCAAGAACTACTACATGGAAGTTCAATTCTAGCTTGTTAAACAATTCTAAATTTAAAGAACAAATTTGAAGAGAAATAGCTTTATATTTAGAATTTAATGATAACGGTATGGTTTCACCCCCCATTTTGTGGGATACTTCAAAAGCTGTAATAAGAGGAAAAATTATAGTGTTTGCGTCACAAAAGAAAAAGAAGAGGTTTAAAGAAAGAGAAGATATGCAAAATAAATTAAAGAATTTAGAAAGACAACATAAGATAGGACTAGAAGAGAAGACACTAGATGAAATAAAAAAAATTAGGGAAAAACTTAATAACCTGACAACACAGAAAATTAATAAAAATCTGATGTTTCTGAAACAAAAGAATTATGATAGTGGACCTAATTCACTGAAAATACTGGCTTGGAAATTAAAAAAGAAATTATCAGAAAACACAATTTATAGGATTAGACATCCAAAAGATAAACAAATAAAAAAAGAGCAAGATGGAATTCAGGAATCATTTGAGTCATTTTATAAAACTCTGTATACTAAAAAACCAGGAGGAAGTCCAGGTGAAATAGATGCCTTTTTGAACTCTATAGATCTTCCTTTATTAAACGGAAAACAAAATGAAAAATTAATTGCTAATATAACTGAAGAGGAGTTAAAAAAATGTGATACATAAACTTTAAACAAATAGATCGCCAGGACCAGATGGCAGCAGAGTGGTATAAAGAATTTAAAGATGTACTAATACCGATTATTCTCCCTACTTTAAACTGGGTCTTACAAAAAGCACAAATACCTCCAAGCTGGAAAGAGGTTATTATATCAGTTATAGCAAAAGAAGAGAAGGATAAGATGGAATGTGG
This sequence comes from Melanotaenia boesemani, assembly GCF_017639745.1. NCBI lineage: Eukaryota > Metazoa > Chordata > Actinopteri > Atheriniformes > Melanotaeniidae > Melanotaenia > Melanotaenia boesemani. Next base: position 8,003,254 of record NC_055685.1, read on the forward strand.
GTCATATCGACCAATATCCGTTCTTAATATAGACTATCGGTTATTTACTTCAATCATGGCTAGAAGGAAGGAAGAATTCCTACTTACACTGATACATAATGATCAAACTGGCTTTATACGATCACGTCAAACACAAGATAATATAAGAAAGACATTACATGTTATAGATTACATCCAAAAAAGTCAAATCAAGGCAACTTTGATAAGTGTTGATGCAGAAAAAGCTTTTGATTCAGTAAACTGGGACTTCCTCTTTAAGGTCTTACATAAATTCGGTTTTCATAATACAATTATTAAAACTGTACACGTTTTATATGATAATCCCATAGCAAGGATTAAAATTAATGGATATTTATCAAGAGGTTTCAGTTTAGAATGCGGTTCCAGACAGGGATGCCCATGGTCACCCTTACAGTTCGCATTATACCTGGAGCACTTAACCCAGCACATCAGGCAAAATGAAGGTATAAAGACACTGCATATAAAATGGCTTGTTATGCTGATGATATTTTAATATATCTTGATGAATCAGTACACTCTTTGCCAAAATTGAGGAATTTATTTGAAAAATATGGGGATCTATCTGGTTACAAGGTTAACATAGAAAAGACCCAATTTTTATTATACAACCACCACCCCCCAGAAGAACTTAAAAGTAAGTATGCCGGAATATGGCATACTGATTCTTTAAAGTATCTGGGTATTAATATTCCAATAGACCCCACTAGACTGTTAGAATACAATTATTTTCCTGTTGTTACAAATATAAAAAATGATTTAATAAGATGGAATTTAATACCTTTTTTTAAGCTTCAGTTTAAGAATAGAATCTCTTAAAATGAACATATTACCAAGATTGTTATATTTATTTCAGACTTTACCAATAGAAATTAATCAGAAAAAAATCAAAGGATGGGAAAAACTTATTACGAGATATATTTGGCAAGGAAGAAAACCAAGGATAAGACTTAAAACTTGACAGTTAAGTAAAGATAAAGGAGGATGGGGTGTACCTTCTTTTAGGGACTACTACCTTGCAGCACAGATGACAACTATTATATGCTGGTGTAACCCATCTTATGAAGCACAGTAGAAAAACATTGAAGAAAAGATCTGCGATATCCCAATACAGGCAATTTTAGCTGATAAAATCGATAATCGCTGGGTGAAATGGACACTTAAAATGTGGAGGACTGTTTTTAAAGAATTTGAACTAGAAGAGGATATTGCATCTCTAAAATGGCTTGCATATTACTCTGATTTCACATAAAATAAATTAGATGCAAGATTTAAATATTGGATTCTGAAAGGAATAAGATCTATATGTCAAACAATGAAATGAGCAACCATGTTAAGTTTTGATTCACTCAAAAAGAAATACTGTCTAGAAAAGCAAAATTTCTACAGATACCTTCAAGTTCAGCATTACATTCGTATAAAAATAAAAGAGATAACCGAGCCCAAGATGCATTTTGTACAATTATTTATTAAAGCATATAATTCAGAAGCACTGGTTAGAGTAATTTTATTAATATACAAAGGACTATCAAACCTTAAAACATACTCATCCACATACAATATGAAAAAGTGGGAGCAGGAAGGAGAGATAAATATAACTGAGGAGGAATGGACAATGAGGTGGTCAAATCTTTGGGAATACACTATGTAGTTCACAGAAATGGAGGGAATACAACTGGAAGTGTTTAATAAGGTTTTTCTATTACACCAGCTCAGAAAGCCCACTATGATGAAACAACTGGGAACTGCTGGAGGAAGTGTAATAAATATGCAAACCATTATCATATTTTTTGGGATTGTCCATCATTAAGGATTACTGGGAAGGGAAATACAAAATATTACAAGACATTTTCAAGGACTTGACAGTTTTCAACATAAAGAGTATGTACTTTGGAATTTTACCATTAAAATGGACAAAAAAGGACAAATATCTGATGAACACTTTATTGATTGCAGCCAAAAAAGCAATCACGAGAAAGTGGCTTTCACAAAGCCCAAACTTGAATGAATGGATGAATATCGCCATGGATATTTATCATATGGAGAAAATAAAAGCCCTTATCAATTTCAAACTGGAATTATTTTCTGCTTATTGGACAAAATGGATTAATTATGTTAAGCCGTTAAGGCCAGATCTGCTTTTTATTAAAGACGATTAGATTTATCCTGGAAGAAAATTGCTATTCCCAATATGTATGTTATTGTTTTGTTTTTCTTTTTTGTTTTGGATTTGTTTGTTTTTCTTCTTAAGGTGTCTTTGTCTATTTGTACTTATACTTGTAATAAACAAAAGAGAACTGTGAAAAACAAAGCAAAATAGTGGGATTGTCTTTAAAATTTAGATTATGGACCTTATTCTGGTTAGTTATTCCTTTGTGAGATTACCACTTTATCTCTGCTTGTACCTCAGCGGGTCATGACTTCGACACATCCTGTCACTTTTCGAATCACCTGTTCTTTACTCTTTTTAGCTCTCATATATTCTCTATCTCTTTACTGCAGCTTTCTGAGGGGATGCTTATCAGCTTAGAGCTTTCAGCAGCTATGAAAGAAAATGGAGGGAGGATAAGAGAAAGTAGAGTTGGAGGCAAGAAGGAGATCGTTAAAGGAGGGGTGCAGAGAAGACATGACATATGTGAGGAAGATGGATGTCAAGAGAAAAGATAAGAGCATTGAGTTGCTGGGGGGAGGTTGAACAAGGGAACAAAGATGAAAGAATTACATGCAAATAAACAAGCAAAAACACACACACTCTCAGACTCAGACTCAGACTCCATGTTTTCTCTGCACTTTATTATCTATCCATCACTCTGGGTCATGTGCAGCTTGTCTTCATTTTAATTCTGAGAATAAACAATGATAAAATGAAGGAAAGGTGTTAAAGGTTTAAGGATTCCCTGCTCCCCCTTCCTCGCTCACCTGAGGCATCTGCCATTGATTTGCTCCATTTTAAATATTGAGCTGATCTCTTATTTACACAACATATTATTTATTCAGGCTCACATCAGCACCCACAAGGAGTCAGCCAATTACCTATGCATTATTGACGAGGTTGTGTCGGCCATGGATATGATTTCCACCCCCCTCCTCCCTTTTCTCCCTCATTTATTTATCTAACTTCCCTCCTTCCCATTGCTCTGTCTCCTTCATTCTCTCCTCATCTCCCATCCTCCTGTAGGCGTGGTGGTATGTCTTTAGTTCTTAAATTTGGTGCTGATTGTGGCAATAAGTTTTATTTCAGATCAGATTTGAAGTCTGAAACAATAAGTTTGGTTATATATATATATTTTTTTACTATAATCACTTCTAACAGTAGCATCATGTTTAACATGGATCAGGATTCAGCACTATGACCTTAATTCAGTAGCACGTTCAGCTTGTGCTGCACGTTTAAGCTATTAAATTCAGTTTCATATAAAACTCATCTATAATATACACACAAACACTTATGTTTGCCTATGGAAGGTGGGAACCGTTTTTTTGTTTATAGCAGGTGTAGTAAAAACATATATGCTGGATTTTTCACTTTCTTTTTTAGTGTTTACTGGATGTTTGAATGACAGCAACTTGTGTCCATGAAAAGCTTGTAAGGTGTTATTTGCCCCTGCATATTTCTTAAAATATTCTCTTTTTTTCTGAAGCAGCTGCTTAAATTATTCATGAGTGATCAATATCATACACATAGTTAGCAGAGCTCAGAGTCCTCTCAGTTTGGAGAATCAAGGTGTGGGTGCAAAGCTACTCATGAGGGGGTCAAAAAAGAGCAAATTTCCACAATCAAAAATAAAAAACCTCAAAAATGTATCAGCCTTTTCCACAAACATTTTATGTACTGTATATATTGTGGGTTTTTTCACACTGTATAACTTTTGCATTAGACGGTTGTTTACTTTCTACATGTCCACTCAACCAAAGGACACTAGCCCTTCTCCTGGTTGCTACCCGACATATCATGCTAATTAGCTGCTACTCAAAATTTGACATTAAAATCATAAAATACCAACAAAACTTCAGGAAAGCAAACATTTATTATTATTATTATTTTTTTTTTTGTAAAATAAATGTTCAGCAGTAAGCATCCAATAAGCCTAACACAGCTCAGAATGGACTCAGCTGATCACTGGTTGGATGGCATTCTTTGGGGAATACATACAGTTACTAGTGCTGCTATGATTAAGATTTTTAATTGGAGTAATCACATTGTTGTGCATAAATTTCAATAAAGAATTCAAAAGCAGTGTATTGGATAGTTTTCTTTAAAAGTGCCCCGATACGAAGAAAAGTTCAATAACTCTTGGATTTCAGTGTAGGGTCACAGAGGGGCTGGAGCCTATCCCAGCAGACACCAGGCGAGAGGCAGGATGCACCATGGACAGGGCCAACATAGAGACAAAAAACTACTCATGCTGACATTCACTCCTAGGGAGAATTTAGAGTGACCAGTTAACCTAACGTGCATGTCTTTGGACTGTGGGAGGAAGTGGGAGTACCCAGAGAGAACTCACATATACACGGAAGAACAGGCAAACCTAATGTAATATTAATGTAATAAAAACAAAGAAGGCTAAACATTTTGGATTTATTTCTTAAAAGGTAACAAGTGATCAGTATGAATTTTAAAGCTGTGTGAACCTGCCTTGCTTCTAAACACAGACAGAACAATATCTGGCTTAACAATTTCCAGTCATCAGGTGTCGATCCGTGCTGGAAAACACAAAAAAGGACTCGGATCTCAGCACTTCTGGAAATTGTGAGAGAAAGTTTGTTTTTTCAGTCACTTATCAAAGCTTTACTCACCATAGAAATTATGTGAAACAAGAAAAGTACGAACTAGTTTGCAGCTTCTCTTCCCATGTGGATGGAGATGAAATTCAGCAGCGCCGGAAGCGGAAATGACTGCAGACTACACCAGTTCACATCAGCTTGGCTCACCCCAAATGCTCTTAAAGACTGGGACAAGTCTCTCATGGTTTATGGGTCTGTGTATTCAGAACCTGTGAGCAACTGAAGAACAAAACAAACAAACAAACAAAACCCCTTGTGTTAAAACCTACTAAACTAATTGTCAGTCTTAATTAGTTAGTGCGTTAACGCAGTGATAACATGTTAACATGCCCATCTACAATTAATATGGCTATCTCTTTGATAGATATCAATCTCTGTGTATAGATTATCTTCTACAAAAATAAGCTAATATCGAAAAATTGAAGTTAAAAATAAAAAAATAAATAAATAAAACAAGCATAAAAAGAAAAACACATGAAATGTAAGATTTTCAGGGAGGGAGACAGGGAGTTATTGAATAGTGTGAAAAGGCACCCTAAAGTGAAGTTAGGAGTTAGTAAGAGGGTGTGCAGAAAAATCTAAAAAACAAGCTCCAGCAGAACAGTTCTAGAGGGAAGCACTGTCAGAGATGAAAAATATCACAGAATTTAAGTTAAAGGGGAATCAGACTTATGGAAGCCTGAACAGAACCAACTGGTATATTTCTAATAGGTTTAGATCACTTAACGGTGTCCTGTACTGCCCCCCCACCCCCAATCTGCCTGGTGTGACAGCTTCCCTGTCAGCAGTCTCCAGCTGGCAGGTGAGAGGGCAGCTGGAGAGACTGACCTGGAACAAGGTTGCTAGGCCAGATGGTGTCATCCCCTGGGTCCTAAACAGACCTGCTCAGAACAGCTATGCTGGATTCTCCTGAACCTTAGCCTGAGTCAGGAGAAGGTTGCAGCTCTTTAGAAAACATCCAGCCTTGTTTCTGTCACTGAAACAACCATCTGCTCCCAACAATTACAGATCAGTTTCCCGAATGTCACATCATGAAAGCCCTTGAGAGACTGTTACCACAATAAGCAAGGGAACACCTTTCAGGACCCACTGCAGTTTGATTTTCTGTTTGGGGCTGAAGATTCTGTCTTCTACCTGCTTTAATGAGTCCACTCTCATCTGGACAAACCAGAAAGCACCGTGAGAATGTTTTTTAATTTCTGAAGAGCCTTTAAATACAAGTGGATGCTTTCACAATCACCTGGATTGTTGACTACATGACAAGCACACCACTGTTTGTTAGCTGAAGGATGGTGTGTCTGTGAAGGTGGTCAGCAAGACAGGTGCACCACAGGTGGTCCTTTTTTGGGATTAATAAAGTATCATTCAGTTCACTTCACCTGCTAATGAGTGATTGTCCTACAGGCTTTAGATGTTTATCCCCAGAAATTTGTCATCAGGTTCTGCAAAAGTCTATTGATGACCCACTAATTTGAGTTGGTGTATTGCAGCAGGGAAACATCTAAAACCTGCACAGTAGCTTTTGAGGACTGGAGTTTGAGATCCCCCACACTGGAGTGTAATAGTAGTAAACTAGTCTGAATGCACACTTTCTATGAAGCAACATTTCAAAACTTCAAATTAATTTAGCTTGAGCAATGAATGGAAATAAAGCTAAGGAAATAATGATTGTCTCACCGCTTCACCAGTTGCCCTTTATTCTATTTTCACCATTGTTGGCAGAGAGGCTGTAAGACAGCAGTGGATCTGGGACAAACAGAAGATGGATGCTCTCCACCTTGATGTGAAAAACCCAGTGGGATTTTGACCACATGACCGAGGATGATGGATGCATCTTCGACTCCTTTTCATGCACTTCAAAAAGGATGTCGGCTCCATTAAAGTACCATGCAAACACAGGAAAGCACAGCAAAGAGACGAGTGAATCTTCATACACACACACACACAAGCTCCCACTTACTTCCAACATGACACTATATACACACACAAAACAAGGAAATGGAAAGACAAATGGAAATAGACTAGAAATACTTAGAGCTTTTTCTAGTTTTGTTGAGCACTGAAAATGATTTTACTCTGTAAGTCCCATTAGCCTATTCACACACACTCATACACACACATACAGTACAGTTAGCAGAGTCAGTGTCATGTACATGGATAACCGTTATGTATCAGCAAACTGGGCCACAATAAGAGTCAGAATTGAGGATTGGATGAATAAGATTATAAAGATGAGAATATTCCCTGGGGTGGAGAATCTGGATACTCAGTCCGCTTGCCTGTGAGGGTAGGAGAACCAAGGTGAGAACCAGAGTGATCAGGAGGAATGTGCAAGATATAGTGATCACGTACCAGCAGAGGAGATGGGAGCCAACAGAACAGAGAGGGCTGCGATTGGAAACTCCACCGGGGACTATTGGAACTGCTGAACTAGAAAACAGTGTTAGTTTGGACTGACGGTAAAATACCGCTGTGTTTTCCACTGAGGTTAAAGCCTTCAGAAGGGTCCAGACAAATCCTCCAGTTTAATCTAGAAAGGGGAGTAACAAGTTCCGTAATCCAAATCCAATCCTTAAAGACAGTCCACAGGTCAGAGTTCCAAAAAGATCCAAACAACAGAGTCACCAGACTGGGGCAGGCAGAGTCAGGAAATCCAGGTCAAAACGGGTAGGAGAGCAGGAAGAGGTTGGCAGGCAGAATATCAGAGCTGGAACCATGCAAGGATAAACCAAGACGATCTGGCAGGGAGAAGTTGTCACCTGCACCGCGCAGGTGGAGCACGGTAGTAATCAGAGCCGATAGTCAGAGCTGGAGGGAGAATACCTTCAGGGTATCTCAACCCCAGCCAAACACCGTGACAGTTAACCATTATATGAAACATGGGCAGATATGGGAGTGGGGTAGTGGAACTTGAGGATTTGGTGGGCAACCCTCTTACCCTTAACAAAGGAACCACATTCCAGTTAGTGGGCCCCACACCACATCATTTCCTGGACATGCCACTGGCAGATGACTGCTCTTCTCCTTTGAACACACATGCAAAGATAAATTAAGCAGTTTTCAGAGTCACAAAACCTGCAGGAGCTACAACGTGCAATCAAACAAAGACACAGCGTCAGCAGGACTGCTGTTCCAGAGGTTTAGGGGACAATTTGAACTCAGGTAAATTTTACAAAAAGAGAAGTAAAAGGAAAGATAAGAGGAGGGTTTGATTTAGATTGCAAGTCTGAGTGTGTGTCTATGTAAAAAGAATTGTGTGTGTACACTATGCATGTTGATACGTGTGTGATCACTAGGGCAGACTGAACTCTCATCTATGCATTTGTCAGTTTTCAAGAAGCGGAGTGGCAGCTTCTGACAAACATGCTTTTAAAGATTTCCCTGTATCTGTTGTTTTCTTTGGCTCAGTAATTCAGCTGTGTTCATCAATCTGTTACTGCATTAATTATTATTGTACTCAGATGTGGTTCTATGTCAGATTTCTTAACAGCTGATGGCTAATAATAAGCTCATCAAAGCTGCTGTAGATGACAGAAAAAAAGTAAATTAGAGAAACAGATGGAATAGTTTGTCTCATCTCTAATACAGTGTTCAAGCTCTGTACTTAAATATAACCTTAAGGACTTTGTTTTGGTGTTTTCTTTTCTGCTGCTCTGACCAATCTGAAGAGTTTGTCCTTATTAATGTCTCTACATTTATTTTAGAAATGGAGGCATTTTTTACATAGATTATATAGATTTCACTTTTAAAAAATGTCATTGAAAAGATAAAAAAGTTAAATGAAACAGCTTTTCAGCAAAAGCACGAATGAATGAGAGACCAGAAACTCGTGTTACATAATAATGATTCAAAAATACTTAAAATCCTCAAACTTGAGGCGTATGCTCAAGGTTTCACCTTGGCAACACTGACCTGGAATACAAACCATTTAAAATCTCTGAACATTAAAATAATGACCATGAATGCCTGATGGGGAAAATTCATGAACAAAATGAAAGACTTGCATTTCATCAAGAAACTACAAATATGAAAAAAGTACAGGTTTTCCTGCCTGTGCAGCTCCTTGGTGTGGGGTCCTGCTTTCGCCACACTCCGAGACATAAAATCAAACTTTCCGCTTTTAAGAGAACAATTTAAACGTTTTTTTAAAAAAGTTTTTATAAATAATATTCAGATGGGACTCTTTATTTAGGACCACTTCACATAAAATGTTTAAAAGTAATAATATTATTACAATAACATTAATTTTATAATTTCATTTCTATCTTTCATTGTAATGATTCACTGCACACTGAATAGATTTTAATAAAAACATTTGTTTTATAGCATTTAGACTCGGTCAAACACTTGGTCACCAGCAGGGCGAGACAACTGCAGTGTGTGTTGTACTGGTTTAATTAGGGTAATGGATGAGATTATGGGTAGATCGGAAAGTTGAATGCGGTTTCTCAAGTTTCAAAGCTGAAGGGAGGATTCTTGGTGTGAGGGTTTCATATCAAAATGCCAGTGATCCAAAGTGATTTAGGTCCCTCAGATGGCACCTGAAAAAGAGAAAGAACATAATGATGTGAAGAAGGACAATAAGATAAGAGAAGGATGTGGGATAAAGAGGATGATGGAAGGCTGGATGAGGGAAGGAAGAAATGATGAATGGATGGATAAGGGAGAGGGGAGAAGGATGGAAGGATAAATTGAAAGTGAGGATGGATGAAGGAAAGAAGGAAGGAAGGATGGATGGGTGAGAGAGGAAGGAGGGATAATGGAAGGATGAATGACTGTGCAAGAGTGAAGATGGATGAGGAGGGGAGGATGGATGGATATGGTTAGATGGATGGGGAGGGGGATTAACGAGGGCAGGGACAGGGAGGGTGGGCGTTGTTTGTTGTGTGTTTACAAGTTTACTCAAAAAATAAGGGTCCAGGAATTTTTTTAATTATTCTTTACAATGAGGAGATAGAGATAATTTTGCTATTAGAGCTTCTAACTCCAAAATCATGCCCACACGGTACAGCTGGAAGGTCAGCTGGCATTTCCTTTCCAGCTGCATCTTCCATCTCCTCAATGTAAAACAATCTCACCTTCGATGCAACTGGTGAAGTTTCTTGGCAATAAAGCCTAGATTTTCATGTTGTTTGCACAACCCAGTAGGGGTGAAGTGTGCAAAACAGTGAGTATGATAGATGGAAGTTGGTGTGCAGGTCTAAGAACTGCAAATGGAGTTTTTTTTTTTTTTTTTAAATCCACCAGTAATCGTTTCTGCACTTTATTCTTTTTTGTCACAGTTTGCTTTTTTGCTGTTGTGATCCTGCTGACATCGTCACGTAAAAAGAACAATGTCCCTGTTGATCTCAGCTTGGCAGCAATGCCCTCATATTTCTTCTTTTGATACCTGCAGGCATTTTCAGTACCTTGTTGTTTCCGTCTCCTTGAAAATCCAAATACCTCCTCTGCCAATCTCTGCAGCTTGTACTTCTTCAAGATTTTACCACTGACTATTCCTGCAATTATTTGTCTGTGACTCTCTCGTTTTGAAAGTGTGTACTTTGTACACACTTCTTCAGCCACTGCTGTGTGAAAAAGCAAGGTTCTTCTTAAGGATGTGCCTGAGATTTGCCGAAGCACCTTATTGACCTTAGATCTTGGAGATGGATGGTTCTTCTGTAGTCTTTGGAGCTGCTTCCTGTATTTTTCTGCTTTTTATTAAACTTTACAACTGATCGTGTAGTTTCTTCAACTCCCCATTTAATTCAGCTTTGGCAGCCCTCCTTTTTCTTCTGCCAATATCACCCTGCCTAAAAGAAACATATTTTTATATGTATAATTTATTTCAGCTGCAGCAAAACAGATATGTTACATTATGAATACTTTCGTAATTGATTTGTACTTACAATAACTTGCATTCCTACATACTTCTGTCCTGACCTTGAAGTTCCAGGTTGAGAAATAACTGAAGATTCTGGGCTGACTGGAGGAGTGTTTAATCCTCCAAGTAAAGTTTTCCTGACATTACACCTCTTGGAAGCCTCTTTCCATTTCTTTCTCTGGACACGCTGCTCTCTCAAACTGCGGTCTTGCCATTTTAGGGGGTATTTGAGATCTTGTAGTTTGAGATCTTGTAGTTTGAATAATATTTTAGAACATATTTTCCAACAGCTATATTTACCTTTTCTTTTCTCAAAACAAGTGTAATTTACACAAGCAATGCATGTATTAGTGTTTCGCGCAAATATTACTTGAAATCTTACAGGTAGGACGTAAAAGGTCCTCCAATTCTGGAATATCCCAGTTGGTGTGGGGTCACTTTAAGTGATTTCTTTTATCGTGAAACAACACAGAACTTATGATCATCCACTTCTATGAATAACTGTATGACTTCCCATCGAAGCAACAACAAATATAAAACTAATCCATTGACAACAACATTGTGGATATTCTGGAAGAGTCTTCACAAAGGCGTAGTGTCCCTCTGTATGACAATGTTAATTATGCACCAGAGCCCCGTGTGGAGGTATGAGACCAACCTCTGGATTTCTGTCAGAATGAGGGACAGACAGGATGTGCAGTGAGGGATTAAATCGTTAGACATTATTTTTGACAGGTTCTTTTCTGATTATGCAGCACTGGCTGACAGGAAAATCGATTATTTTATGTGTGTTTGTTATTGAATTTGTTTGGTGGTGTATTCCTTGGGGACAAGATGATATGTTTTATTCTTGCTTCACTATGCTGAAAGGCTTAATAGGTAGCCCACGCCCATTTTTACCACTTTATCCCTATAATGGTTAAACAAGTCAGGTGCAACATATAAATATTAGCATAGGCACTGACTAAAAAGATACTACTGTTTGTTAAAATCTGAGGTTTTACCGTAGTTTCCTTCTGAAATTCGCCTTGTAATCCTACTCTCTGTTTGGATCAGGATAATCCTGTTTTTTTGGATCAAAGTTATCCAGCTCCGACTCAAAAGTTTTGAACAACCCAAACTGAGGGTTTTATTCAGATAACCACCAGGATTAGATAATGTGATCCAAGCCGATTTCGGAATCCAGATTTCCCTTTTGAACAACCCATTAGGTTAGGAACAACCCAAGGATTCAAACCAAGAAAGGCTGGTGTGTTCGGGCTCTTATAGTGAAATAAATCTGATAACCTTTTTTGACTGTCACTTTTCTATAGAGCTGCCAAGAAATGTCTTTTTAATGATTTTCTTCCAAGACAGAGAACAAATGTAGACGTATAAAATGGCTGGCAAAGATGTTTTACAGTTACGTCATGTAGTTTGTACACTATTAGTTTTTATATTAAGTTTGCAGAAGGTCTGGAAGGAGCCTTTGGATAAGTAAGGCTGTAAGTGTAAAAGGAAGAAAAAAACATGCTGCTGAAAATGCAGCCTGAGGGCATTTTGAGGAGTTTGCTCACTATAGGCTTACACTGTTTCTTGTAGCTTCAAACACAAGTACACAAATACAATGTATCCTATAAATATGAGAAATGTTGGAAAATGTCCCCATGTGGTTGATAAGCTCCCACGTATTAAGTTTGAAAGTCACCCTGTGAGCAGGCAAAGACTGTCAGAGAGGAAGAGATGGAGTTATGAGAGTGAAGCTCAGATTTATGTCTGACAGTTGTAATAAAACTATGCACAGCTGTCAGTGATTCAGTTTCACAGCCCTGCTCCTCCAGTGGTTCATATGGTCCCTCACACACCTGCAGATAACAGAGCATTACATTTAACCTTGTCTCCAGAGAAATAACTTTATTTTTACCTTTGCATTACCAGTTTTCCCCCTTAGCCAGAGCAAAGTGATGTGAGGGTCATACAATTAAAAATAAAATAAATAAAACTGCAGAGTTGGAGACCCTGGATTGGACTGTTTATTATGCTGAATGATAGTTTCCCTCAATGATGATTTGTTTCTGATAAAAAATTAGATGATATGAAAAATAATGCAGGACAACAAAAACTGTAATGCAGTGAATTAATATATTAATTAATAAATAAAAAGATTTGGAAAATATTCAGAGATCTCATGGGACCAAGTTTACTTGAGTGGTAAAGTGAGACGAGTTGGGAAGAGACCCAATCTGACTTAAGGCTCTGTTATGTTTTCAGGTGAAACCAGGATCCAAACGTGAACACAGAGCCAAATGTAAGTAAAAAAAGTTTATTTAATTCCACAGATGATGAGCAGCAGAACAAGAATGGAGTGGCAGGCAGGTCCAGGTTTCTGAAAGGAGCAAAGCAGAGATAATGTAAGCAAGCTGAAGGGCAAGACGGACAAAAATGCAAAAAGGGCCGAGAGCTGTTACCACTGGGTAAACAAACAATCTGGCGATGACTGGAAGGCTGAGCTGGTCTAAATGCTGCTGCTGATTGCGGATGAAGTTCAGGTGAAGATCCTGGTTGTCGGGGAAACAGGCACGCCCACCAGAGCCACACACCAGAGCAGGAACATGGGTCACAACAAGCTGTGTCAGGTCGGTCACACCCTCTCCGCCGTAGCAGAGGCTCGACGCATCTGTCTCCCAACCAGACGTGCAGTCCGGCTACATGAACATGGTGACGTGATTCAGAAGTAATCCATTGATTTGTCAGTTTTGATTATGTGTTTCCGGATTTTTGGATCTTCTCGCTGAACGACTACAGAATGACGTCTCCTTCTTCGTCTTGTTTGCACTGTAAAATGTCAAAGAGATGGATAATTTCTTCGTCTGCTTCCAACATCTCTTGAAGACACTGAACCATGTTGGCCTCCACTGTTGTTCTAAAACAGGAAATACTTACTTAAATAAAGAGAACTGTTGAAGAAACTCTACCCTCTGGATTTACCAACTAATGGTAATGCTATAGAACAAGCTACAAATGCTTTACGGAACCTAAAGATGTCAAAGATATTATGTTAACATGACTATATGAAAAAGTAAATAGAAAACTGATGAGCTAGAAATCAAAAATTGATTATATTCAAGAATAAAATATGAATAATGAAAACCACAAATTTGAGGCAACATTTACACATTGGCCATCCTGAAATTCATGCTAAGCGGTACATGCTAAAGCAAACATTATATGAAAAGCTACAGGTGCAAATTTGAAGGAACTTAAGATGCCACTGCTGTTGTTAACCCCAGTAATTAGAGCAGTAAATGAACAATTGATATAGGATGGAAATCAAAAACTGACTCACATTGTTTAGAAAAAAGCCTTGTATCAAGAAAAAAATGAGACCTTTCACATCACAGTTACATTTGACAATAAAGGACCACTGAGCACAGCATAACAAGTTAACAGGTGTGTCATTGTATCTAGGTATGCATAATGAATTTAGAAATTCGAGGGAAACTTTACAGATAATGTGTAACTCTTACATATTATAATATTTTTTTAGCTACACTAAAACTAGACTAAAACACAAATGATTCAAATGACTAAATTATGACAGTTTAGCAAAAACTGTTAAATAAACAAGTAAAATTAACTAAAAAATTTACTACCGTTACTATTAGTGTTAATTTAACACTATTAGTAACAGGGGCGGGCTGGGGTTGAAATTCAGCCTGGCAGCTTAGTTTGAAGAGGCCTTTTATCTGAACGCACAAAGGATGCAAGTGGAACCATAATATTAACACAAATACTTTAATTGGTAGTATAAAAACATAACAACTAAACATATGAGTGTGTGTGTGTGTGCGTTTAATAATATGAGAAAATCTACTAACTTTAACTGAGTTGTATTAACTCTGCTGAGTCAGCCAGAGTTTGAGCAGTACACTGGTCTGAACACATACTCTGCAGTATAGTGGGTTTTTTATTCTTACAGTAGGTGAGCCACTTTCTGTTAAAACCATCTTGGTTCGATAGAAACACATAATTTTTTCTGGGGGGTTGTTGAGGATGATAAGAAAAATCAGATCTAAATCTCTGGGCCCTGGACATGCATAAAATCAAAACCCTCATCTTCTTCTGGCTCAGTTTCCCCTGCTGGACCTTGCCTTTTCCTGTGCATCCTGTACTGCTATATCTGCATGAACAGAACATCACTAATAACTAATATGAGCAATAACTCATTAACATTAGAAAGAAAACAGATTTCTAAATCAGAAAGCCACTGACAGAAGTGCAGGAGTGGATAGGCGTACTGTTCCTAACTGGAGTTGGAACAATAACACATGACATCTTAATGTAATTCTATGCAGAAGCTTATTGCCAACCCAGTCCTGCACTATGCACCTGTACCTGGCACCGCTTTTCTTTGATAAAGCAGATAAGTGATTCATGCTGGTATTGCTGTTCTTTAATGTTCTTTGTACCCAGAATATGTCCAAAAACACAAACACACTGTAAGTCTAGTGCAGTGTTTTTCAATCCTGGTCCTCGGGGACCACTGCCCTGCATGTTTTAGAGGTGTCCATCTTTAACACACCTGATTCAAATGAATGGCTCGTTAGCAGGCTTTCAAAGAACTTGACAAGCAGTTCAATTAATCTGATTCAGGTGTGCTAGAGTTGGACAGAACTAAAACATGCAGGGCAGTGGTCCTGGTCTAGTGCTTGCTACCTGCCGCGCTGCTGCTGCTCGGTCCTGTGTCACTGGCCTGGCTGCCCCCAGCCCCTCCACTCCATAAAGATCCATCAATTTGGCCCATTTGGCTGCTTTCTGTGCTACCCTTTTTCCTTTTTAGCCTTCAGCTAAATATTATTTTAACATATGTGACCCTCACATAGCCAGGATCACATAGGGCACCGTTTCTGAGCCATCAGAATGTGAGACTTTACTGTACCTGCATTATAACGAACTCAGACTTAAATAAAAGAAAGACATTGTGAAGTCTTGTAAGACATTCATGAAGAGAAATGTGCACTGTCACCCCCTGTAGTCACAGATTCTAATGGGTCACAGATTTTAGTGTAACACCGGCCACCAGCCTGAAGCTGACTGGCCGTTCGGGAAACCTCTCGAACATGGCCAGCCCGCCCCTGAGTAGTAAGTATTTAATGTCTGCAGATCATAGTGAATATCAGCGTTTGCTCTCTGAGCTTAAATAAATAATCCCTGACATCTACCTGCTGGTTACCTGGCAACTTCACTCCAGGAAGTGGTGGCACTGGAGGGTCTGTACTATGAAGCATGTTGAGCATAATAGGTTTATCTTTGCAGTCACATAACTCTGGATTATACATGTTCATATGTTTACTCAAAAATAACTTGTTCTTTGTACACTTTATATGCAAGATGTTAAATATAAGTCTATGAAGCCTGAGGGGGTGTAAATGGGACTAAATATTACAATATAAGCCATATGAAGAACAACAGGGGGACTTATATGGGGTCAGATTTTATTTGAAAAGAGAGACAATTCAAAACTTAAAAAATATAGATTTTTGTTGTCTTTTAAACAGTCATCTGACCCCATTGAAAATTAAGCTATGTTTCACAATTATATTAATAATTTAGCTTTCTTGTAAATACAACAAATGATAAATGTGCAATAGATAGAAGATAAAGTAAATTTAAAACTCTTCATTCATGACGACAGCAGCATTGTGAAGCTCCTTTAGGAGATGGATCTCTTCGGTTTGCTGTGGCTTAGCAAGAGTGATTTGTTTCTCTGCTAGACGAATCTGTACTTCTGCTCTCTCAGTTTCTCGTGTAAGAACCAACTTGTATTATCATCATCTTTGGCTGGCAAACAACTCTTTGAGCCTGTTTTCTGAGGTCCTGTGGCCTGACAATTACCTCTCCCAGTGAGGATCCACTATTTGTCTTTATCATGGCTGAACAAACCAATTGCAAATTAAAACAAATTTTCTATATAAACACTACATAATGCAATATATTATTTGACCAGTTTTAACTTAATTTAATTACATTTTGCTTGTGGAATCCACATTGAATCCACCATTTACCTGTGATCAGAATAATCCAGCTTTTTTGGATCAGATGTGTCCCAATTCTTCCTAAAAGTTTTGAACAACACAAACTGGAGGTTTGATTCAGACGTTTTTTCTTTTGAACAACCCTTGATCCGATCCAGATAGCTTTTATCCAGATTAAATCTTTTGAACAACTGGGCCGTAGTTACAATGTCATATTGAATTTTCAGCTACATCTAACCTGATCTCTTGAAATGCAGGCTTATTCTTCAGTTTAAAAAGCTTTTGTTCAGAAGCTTTTTAATTTAATGAAAGCCCCTGCCCTTCCAATGTGCCCATGCATAGAGGGAAATCATTTTCTTCCATAGGCCTAAATGTGGTTTTTATGGTCACAGTAAATATTTTACTCAAGAAGATGGATGAAGTGCAGAAATGAAAAGCATTTGCTGTAATTTGAATTGCATCAGGTGTTAAATCAAGGTGAGCTGTTATGGGGTGACTTTTTCCCTTGCTGGTACAGGTCAACGGGGAATTGATGAATCTACTTTGGCATTCATACCTGCGGTTTATTATTCATTGAATTCTGGCTGAAGCACTGGGATTCAGACCCAGAGCACAGCTTTACACACAAACACCAACACACATGCAAAAGCAATCCTCTTAGCATGCTGAGAAAAAGAAGTTTGGAGGAAAATGTAAAGCAGCCTTCAGAGATGGTGATTTCTTTTCTGTGTTATTTACGGCTTGAGAAAAACCATGATAACATTACTGAAAGGCATTTTGACACTTAGAAGACACAATGCTTAATAAAATTAGGATTAAATGCATTTTAATTATTAATTTGGTCTCAGCAGGACAACACATCATCATCTGGGCCCAATATTTCAAAATCTGAAATTCACATCAAAATGATGCAAATTTCTGAATCCCACTATCCTGATCCATGGATCAGTAATCTATCCCAGTATTTTAAAATTTTTGCTAGATTAGATCAAGATAATGCTAATCCTCTCAGATAGAGATTTCCAAATCCATCCCAACCCCAGGATCACAGACAGGAAACAGGAAGTGAAGCCTTTACAATATAAAGGCTCAAATTCTTTCAGCTTAAACATGCTAGCAAACAGTACACTGATAACTGCCTTGTTTTATATTTGCAACCCAAGATGGTTGTAGGATTACTAGGTTCCTTTTAAACAGTCTGTCAAGGAAATTATTAAGTTATTCATGCTACAACCTTTCTTTTAAGGAGTGTGTTGCAAAGTATATTAAGACAGTGTTTTAACAGAGGTCTTCACTATTTTGTAAAATAAATTAAAATATGTACAAACACAAATTTTGGAAACTTTACTGAACCAAAATATCAAGTCTTCACATCAACTTTACACTAAATAAAAGAAGGAAAGTCCTGATATTATTTTTTAGAAAAAATACAAATTAACAAATACACTTCTGACTGCTCTTCCTGCTGGTTCATCAGTCTGATGTGGCGGAGGTGGTGGCAGATCTGGACCTTCCGGGACTGGAGGTAAATCTGCCTTGTCTTCGTAAAGTGTCTGAGCTATATTGTGCAGCATAGTACAGGCACAGACTTTCTTGCAGTTTTTTGGGTTCTACACAAAGGTAGTTCAAGCAGGCAAATCTTCAACATTGATGCACTCAACTGTTCCTCTCGTTGAGCTGTGGGCATTATTATACCAAAGTCGAGAATCATTGGTCACATTTGCAAATGGTGTCATTAGCCAATGGCTTTGAATCTCCGGTATATGTGGTTTTCTCTTAGAATCCGGGAATCGTGAACTGAACCTGGCCATCTAACAACACAGTTGATGATGTGGAGGTCAGCATTCCCGACGAGCTGCCTACCTGAATCTGGTGAAGGTGGAAATTGAGCGAGCACAGCAGCAAATTATCCTTGCCAAGGAACAACTGAAACTAACTACGCTTCAGCAAGATCAAGCAAAGTTCAATATATAGTTGCAGGAAAAGGAAATAAACAGTTTCAGATAATCCTGATGGATTATGTTTAAAACACTGGGCCCTGGACATCATCCATGTCTTGAAGAATATCAGCTGAAGAACGATCATGATTTGAGGTCACTGTCATTAGCTGCGTTTCCATTACAGTATTTCGTAAAATAAAAGCGATATTTCTAACATTTCGATAAAGTGCAGTTGCGATTTGCAGGTGTTTCCATTGAATGGTGTTTAGCGCATTAGCCGTTATTCTCTTAAAATCTCATCCCACAAGACTCCATTTTGAGGAGGATAGAGATTTCTAAATCTTTGTAAAACTCTTGCATTCCGCCGTTGTTTGCTATCATGGATGACTATTATATTTTGTTCTTTAATTATTTGTAAAAAGATTTCCATCTCCTCCTGCATCTACTCAGACTGCGCCATCTCTATTTAAAAAGGAACTGGTCACGTGACCCGCTACGTCACGTCTGGTGAATTGTAAATGTGAGAAAAGTGTTTCCATTACACTTTTGCGATATATTTCTATAACAACACGTCTGAAAAACCACCTCATGAGAGCGTAAAAACTTTTTAGCAATATTTGAGAGTTTTTTCAAAATGTAGGTGTTTCTATTACCGTTTTTTTTATTGCGATATTTAGCTTTTGCGCAATTCTAGGGGTAATGGAAACGCACCCATTGAGGAGAAAATGAAAGTCCAAGAACTTTAAGGTACCTGAGGATAAAGCTAAGGTAACGCATCGCCATTCATCAAAAGTTGACTTGAAAGTCATTCTATATTAATTTGCTTTGTGAACACTGTTATTTGACCCAGGACAGTTACTTAAGAGTTGAGGACAGCTGTCCACACCAGACGTGAGAATAATACTGAGCTACAGCACCTCACTTAGAAGGAAATCCCTCCCATATACAGTATCTCACATCAGTGAGTGCACCCCTCATATTTTTGCAAATATTTTAGTATATCTTTTCATGAGATAACACAGTATAAATTAAACTTTGTTATACAGAATATCAAACTATGGAAATTAAACTTTAATTTTCTGTATGTTAAAGTTTCATTATGTGAGATGCTGTATAATACAGATTTTACTGGCATTTTGTTTTCCAAATTGTAAAGATATATTAGGTATGATTAACAAAGGCATGGGGGATTATTTATTGACACCATTTTCCCCTGAAAACCAGCAATAACGGCATTTGCACAGTGAAAAAAAAGAAATGTGAAAATAAACACGCATTGACAAGAAAACATAAAAATATGGAAATGATGAAAATGTAAAGAAAAAATACTTTGTTATTCTCCAAAGGAAAATTATAAACTTGAAAGTGTAAAGGTGTTTGAGTCAAAGTCACTGGGATCACTGGGAATAAAAGACCAGTGTACATGCTTTTTTTGAGCTGGGATGACAAAAGTGTACACAGCTCACTTCTTCTTGACAGAATCACACTTTTATAAACCATGTTTGACAACAGCCATCACATGCGTTGCAATCTTAATAGCACAGGGTTCTAGACACCCGCTACATGAAAGTCTCACCCCACTGCCCTCAGGGCACGGATACAGGGCACCAGGAAGGCTTTCTGATGCCGACAGTCACAGCTGCCCTAAACAACAAGCCCTGCTGAGGATGTCATGTTTTTTAGGGGATCGCTCTGTGGAAAAGAATTTCCTCTCAGGGATAATAAACTCTAAAGTCTATGATGTTTGAATCAGGACTCTCATATCAGCCCTTTGGTCTTATTGTAAAGTCTATGTGTCAATGAAATATACAGTTTCACTGTTGTCTGTTCGGGTAGAGATTGTGTTATTTCAGTCATATTTTCACCACGTTTTCATACAGTTTGTATTGTTTGTCTGCACATCAGCAGTATTTGATGTTCTGCCTCATATTGACAAACCAGTAAACATGATGTTGATTAGAACTTTGATGAAGGCCCAGAACAGCAGTGAGGCATTGTGGGAGGATGTAACCGGCTTGTTTAAGCAGATGTACGTGCGTTTGTAAAAACAGCTTAAATGCACTAATTTTGGTGTAAAACGTGCAGGAGGGAGAATGGATGAATGAGGTGTTTGTTTCTGCTGATAAAAAATGTACAAATTAAAAGCCTTGTCAGGTTAGTGTGTGTGATTTTTTTTTCCTTTTCTTCCGATAAATCCTACTTTCGGCCTGTGAAGTGCGTCCTAACTGCTCCCTGAAAAGCATAACATTCAGTATTTCTTCAGCAAACTGTTGAGTGATGGGATCAATGATTTTCCATTCATTCATCCATCCTTTCATTTTCTAAACCCACTTATTCCAATTCAGGGTCATAGGGTAGGTGGGTGGGGAGGGTTCTATCACAACAGCTACTAGACGAAAGGCAGAGTACACCCTGGCCGTCACAGGTCCATCGCAGGGATCGATGATGTTTTAGCAATTAATCACATTGTTGTGCCCTACTCTGCTCTGGCCTCCCCATGTTTCTCATTTACTCTGCTCCAGGGCTCAGGTGAGGTGACTACTATACTTGATTTTAAAAAGGTGTAGTGCATATAGTGATGTTCTGTACTATGTCTCTGTCTGGCTGATTTTTTTCTCCACACTTTGTTGTGTGCTTTTGAAAGGGCAGCAACAGGCTGCACATCTCCGACTCCTCAGCAGGGCAGCAAGCTTTACTGATCCCTCCTGTGGAGTGGAAAAGTACTGGTGCAGTGTTGCAGCTCAAAGCATCAGACCACACTTGTGTGGGATGTGTGTGGGATGATGAATAAGGCCATTTATTGACTTTTCTTTATATAATCAATAGAAATGGGTTTGAAAGCAAGATAAAAATAAAAATTTTATCTTCATTTGGGACTTAAATGTGAGGATATATTTAAAGTTGTTGTCAAACCTTGTTAAAAGAAGTCATGGTTTAGTGATTCACAAACAAAATACAGGCGTTATGATTCTTCACCGGTCTCTATCTTGTTGCCTCCCTTCTTACTAGCAGCTTCAGACTGTGGTTGCTGTCAGCTTCAGGTGGAAGAGATCAAATGTCTGCAGAGGTGTGGGAGGAATGATAGAAAGCTGGATGAATGTGAACGGCTGAATGTCTGCAGCAGATGGGGGTGGAGGCAACCCTCCAACCTGAAGATAGGAAAGCAATATAAAACCCACCTCAACTCTTTGATCCATTCAGATTTTTAAATTTATTTATGATTTTTCCATCACAAAGCCTTGCAAATTCTTTAAAAATCCATCTGAGCTCTAAAGGCTTATTTACTGAAAAATATTTGTGCCGTGGCCTGTATGCTTGGCCTCTCTCCTCCTCTCTCTGACTAGAGAGGATTGTTTTGACCGCTGTTGCCTCAGACTCCGTCTAATAAAGGTCCATCACTGCAAGAGGGGACAAACTAAAAAGAAAGATGATCCATGTGTCCATCATCCCTTCTCCAAGTGCTGAGAGGAGTTTGGATACTCACCTGAGGCTGCCAAGATATTTGAAGACACCACAGTCCCCCTGTTATAAAGATGCAGTCCAAAAATGAAAAGTTGTGTATAATATATATTAGGGCTTCATGTAAAAGCCTGTTGGCTCCATCTCTGGTCTGCTGCAGTTACAGCTTTTCAAACTGCCTCCCAAATCGTCCCTTTAACTTTCATGTCCGTCCCTCAGGTGTCCTGTAATCATAGGCAGCCCCTGCACAGTGCCACCTGCCCGAGACGGAAGTCCCTGCAGGGGCAAAGACGTCTGTATTTCGAGGAGTGTCCTGCACAGCTGAAGAGTAAAGGGTCCCGCTGAAGGCCGCACTCCCGACGCAACACCGAGAAGGCTGGGAGGATGTGGTTGACCTCAGAATCGATCATCTCGCACTGCACCTCTAACCTACAGGGGTGAAACAGAGCAGCAGTGGTCCGAATACATGCTGAAATAACAACTTAATCACAATGAAAATACAAGTAACAGCAGTTATTTCTACTTGAGATGAGCAATCGGAAAGCAAAGCTGGTATGTTTTTGTAAATTAAATAAGTGGAAAACAAAAGAAGAGATTTCAGGACTTTGCTACAGATGTTAATTCGAAGGGCTGAAGAGAGTTGAGAAGTGTAAAGGAAGCTGGAAAACTTCAAGGCAGGTAAAAGATGTCAGAGTGGAAAAAAACAGACCTGAGTTTCAAAGGTTTGTAAGTGAACAGAAACAAAATGAAGCAGAGCTGTAAACCCAGACAAGGAGGGAAAAAAAGAAAACACAAAAGACGTTCTGAGAGCTGAGAGTTCCAGCTAAAAGCAGTCAGGAGGGGGATGTTTAGAGAAGACATCCAAACACCAGCAGGCTTTGACTTTCAGAGGAAAGTACAGTAGATCTCTGAGAGTGAAGCGCCTGCTTTTTACAGTTTTACATGTCCCTAGAATGTTTCTATCAATTGTCAACTTAAATATACAACATGGATCTTTCAGGCTGTCATTTCTATACACACTGCCTCTGTGTTCAAGGTCTGTCCCTACAGGCGGTGTCAAGCTTTACATCTAAAGTAGCTTCTTCTGACAACACCCTGATGCACATGAGACATTCTGTTGCTTCTTACTTTCTCTCTCAGTGATTCTGTCATTGTTACGTAAATACAGTCAAATGATCATTTCACTAAAGTTTGGATTTTTTGGCTCAGAGCAGCAGCTTTAAAAATAACTTGCTTGTATGTTCAGGGACCTGAAACATCAAGCTGACAAGTAGCTGTCAGGACCATGCAGAGCATCAGTTGAACACTGTTTCTCGTGTTTTTGGTGTATAATGCACCTTCTGCACTGTCGACCCCGTCAATGTCATTTTCAGCTGATTCAGCAGGTCCAATTGGTCTGTCAGTGAGAAAAATCTCTCTGACTTGCTTTTCAGCATCGCTGGGGAATCCATGAGTTCACCCACTTTATTTTTCATCTATGCTTCCTCCGTTCATTTTAATCTTACTGACAGGCCAGGCATTGCCTCTCAAACAAGCTGTGTCCTTGAACTACACAAAAACTTTTCAGAGTGAATGACAGTGGTGTGAGAGAAAGCAAACACTGCTTTGTTAATGCTCTTTTATTTGTGCAACCTTCCAGTTTTCCAGACAGAGATGGTGGATCAATATGGTCTTTACAGTGTGTTATTGTATTGCTTTTTCTCCATGAAAACCTTAAAGAATCCTATGTTTGCTAACGAAGCATTATGACTGAGATATTGTAAAGTTGAGAACAGCATCACGAGTCCACTTTGAATTTTTGCCAGTGGTTCATTTTAAAAGAAGCAGTCAAGGATGGAGAAGGATTGGACACATTCTTGCTCAGTAACTATTGGTTATCCAGTTGAAATGTAGAACTATGTATAAATCCTACTGGCTTATAATGGTGTGCGGTAATCTGACTGAACAGACTTTATCCACAGAAACTGTCAACGGAGGTGCAAAGCTCAACTGAGCTACAAAGATTTGTAAGTGAACAGAAACATAATTGTAATTAAAGTAGTAACACATAATAATTGTGTGAATTATTACACAATTTTAATGCCAAACACAAACATATTTTTTATGTATTTAGTTTTGTCACATTTCTACTAAAGCGAGGTAAACGAAAAATGCACTCTTTGGAGCTTTGTTGCTCATTCACCGTCATCTTTAGCAAAAGGATTTCTGGGAGAAAAGAAGCTGCGAAGGGGCCACCACCAATAGTGGTGGAGCCTCCATAGAACCACCACCAGCTACAGGCCAAACGGAGTGCGGGTTTGCAGGGTGGATTTAGAGGCACCTTCCAAATGGGAGAGTGCTTGGTCCACCATGAACCTGCACTTCAAAGTACTCAGAGTATAGCTCATATGAGAGCTATACTCTGCAACACTGCCCTTGTGGTTTTCAGTGGTACTGCTCCTTGTGCTACATCTGGGTATGGATCCGGAAGCTCTCTAAAAATGGACTAAAATATGCACGTAAAGGACGCTGTCCACATACGCAATGTACAGCATAAATGAGGTTTAATTGTTCGCTGGACTATTATGGTTAAATCCACGTTTGCAACATTAGATAATTAGGTTTGACTTAAATTAAGCAGAGAGCTGCTACAAGGTGCTTCTGGGATGCTTCTGACATGCACTGCGGGGCACCCGGTGGGAACCAAACCACGCAAATGGCAGCGGAGGCCGCATGGCAGCCGTAACATGGTGCACACGCACCCTGTGGAAATGAGCCTTGAGGTAGCACTGCATCAAGAATTACTGAAGAAGACAAGCAACAAACAAAAAACTTGCTTATCTGTTGTTTATTGCAGGACTTCTGTTTCTGCCACATTGTAGTCCGCTTCATGCAGTTGGTTCACTTGAAACGCAGAGACCTAGGCTTTAGGCGACGGGAATCTGCGTGCTTAATACGCATCAGAGTTCAACTGCATACCTCCCCTCCCCCAAATGAACGAGACTTTCCAAGCAAATTAAAAAGGGCTGGTGCGAATTAACCTTAACACAGGAGTAGTTGTAGGACAAGGCAGCAACTTTCGTTTGAATAAAATTCAGCCCTACAGTCGATAAAGAAAAAAAAAATTATAGACACTTGGTCAGAGTTTGTACAACAATCTTTCCAATTTAAACTCAGTTTGATGGTAGTAAGTTTGCATGTAGCTGCATGATGTACCTTTACATCACTTTCGCTTGACCTACCCTCGCAGAGCCTCTTTGTTGTTGATGAAGCGGAAATGAGCAGGTTCGCAGATGAAACCGGCTGACTGGCAGGCCTCAACACAAGACTGGCCCTCTTGAGACACAAGTAGCCGAAGGGAGCTGAGAGGAGGCCAGGCGCTGGGAGCCGTCATGTTGGATGCCCAGACCATGGCTGTGGAGTTGGGCAGGGGCACAAACAGAGGTCCTATCATCCTGCTGCCACCAGCAGATACATGCCTGGAGAGGTTGGCTGGAGTGAAGGGAGGCTCTGGTGCACAAAAGTCCTAGTGAAAGTTACAACAAACTTAGTTTAAGTGGCATCACTGGAGAACTGGATGCTATTAAAAGGGGTGTTTACAAGCCGTGCAAAGCTACATCAATTACATAAAGATTTGGATTGTTCAGAGAGCAAAGAAAGTTCTGCATAGTGATGTTCGCCTTGCTGTTTAGGAGATGCAACTGCAACATCACAGATAAATATAGAAGTGTAACAACGTGAATCACACATTACCAACCAGCTGCATTCTACAACTGTATGGGATAAATCAAGCATGAACAGGAGTAAAGATGGCTCAATATTAACTGTACGTCTCTCAGCCATCTGCCTGAATGAATCCAAAGCATGTGCTTTTACTAAGGATATGAAACAACTGCATGTGAAATGGAAGTAAATAAGCTGTGGATTTATGCTTCTTTATTCAGATCTCACCAGTCCTCATTATAATAACCGTGCTACAGACAATACAAAGTGTAAAATGCCATCTGAACAGCAGATCTGAAGAGAAGTTCAGCTGTGGCTGGAAGTAGGATTTTAACAGCTGTCTTGATTAATCAGCTTCACCATGTGTAGGAGATGGATATCTGAGCAGGAACGTAGTTGAACCTTCTCATTTCACCATATCAGCTGTTTAGTAAGGAATGATTAAGAGCTGCTAAGACTTTTCTACAGTTTGCTTGATAATAAAAAAAGAAGTAAGAAATCTTACTCCTTCATTATCATCTCTTCTACTTCTGCTCTTTTTTGTTCTCTCCTCATTAGGAGTGTCTGCTTTAGAGCCAAAGGGCAGCTACGGTATGTGGCTCGTTATGAGAGTTAGCAAGTAATCGATTCTGACCCAACGTACGTGGAGTATAGACTATTACACACATACACACATCGAGATATACAATGCTCTGGGTCTTAAATCGTGAAAAATTGAACAGAATAAAAAATGCAAGATCTTCTGAGCAGACTGAACTTGTGAGAGTGAGAAAGGCCCTGTGATTTAGAGGGAGGATTTCTTCATGTGTGTGTTTTGAGCCTGTTGTCTGTCTATATTTGAAGTGACGTGAACTGGACCTCACCTGGTTCTGTATGTAGGCATGTACTCTCTCCAGCATCCCCTCGCAAGTATACTCATAAGGCAGGTAAGGCTCAACCTGAAAAATCACACACATGAACACAAACAGTCCCCATCCAATTACTGTTGTGGCATTTTGCATATATTAAAGTGTGCTTTTGATTTATTGTTCAGATTAGCTGCAATAAATAAATACATCTTTTCCTTGTTAATTTCAGCATATGAATGTTTCTATTGTCAGGTTGCTGCAAAGCCTAATCACAGTGTGTCGCTGCTTGGAAATTTATTAGGCTGTATTTGCATACCAATACATCATCCCATGCTGTGATGTACCAGTTTTATAACTATGGTACACTTTTGATTGGCCTAATTAGCTCCAAGCATAGAAAATGATATATCTTTTGTGCTTCTCGCTAATGCAAACATGTTCAGTACACCCTGACAGACTGAGACTAAGCTGGATGAATTTTAAATGCCTGAAACCACAGAGCTAAGGCTGATATAAAAAGAACTGATGATCAGATTAAACAGCTATACAGTGCATTCAGAAGGTATTCAGCCCCCCTTCATTTTTTTTGTTACGAAAATAATTTGAATTAATTTATTTTTCTTCACTGATGTACAATTAGTACCAAATAATAAAGGAAAGAAAGAAGCTTTTCCTGAGTACAAAACACATGAAAACCCACAGAGTCCTCATGATGGTCCACAGGGCTACTGCTGCACTGCACTGCTTCTAAATAAATACCAATCTGTCTACGCAGATAAATAAGAAGCGATGATGATGTGACAGCAAAGTGATGCCCAGTTTGTGCTTTTACCCTGAGTTTCATAACAGCCAAGTCTTTGATGTGGAAGATTGTTAAATGGGAACCGATAAAAGCTGCTTTGAGGTTTAGTATTAAGTTGATGTGAAGCTGATGTTATGGATCAGTTTGCTTTGATGCTATAGCATATACGACTCGTTTTGAGGTGTCTTTTGTACAGTTTTTCTACATTCAGTCTTTAGAATCAGCCTTTTAAATCATGTCTATGTTCATTCTTATTTCTCAAATGCTCCACTTCAAATTAAATGAATAAATAGCTTAATAAAAAAAATAGTTTTTGAGTTTGCATCATATTAATTAGCACCTTCCCTCGCTTTTTTCCACATATTCCCTTCTCCACTGGATTTGTTTATTTATTTAAACAAACAAAAGAAAAAGACTGAGCTCTGCATTTAATCCATCTCTAGATGTACTGGACAGCAGTGGGTTGCCATGTTTTGGTGCCTGTGGAGCAGTTGAGGTGATGGGTGGGGAAGGGTTCTGTTGGCACTCCAGGTTTCTTGACCCCAGGTTTCCCAGACACAAGCCCACCTCTGTAGCCACTGGGCTACCACTCCCCCTAACAAGCAGGGGTAAATGAGATGGATGGGATTCCACCCCGTCCCTGGTACATGGTGTACCTTCACAATAACTCTTGGTACAATTCAGTAGATTTTCTTTGTTGTCTTTGTTGATAATTTAGATCCAAAACAGAAGTAGAACCAGGTCCAGAATCAAAAACAGGACTTTTGGGATATAATCCACGATTCACTGAACTGGATTTTCATACTTCAAGCAGCTCAGTGTTTAGCCAAGTGTGGAATCAAACTCGGCCCACTTCAAGTAAGAAGTGTTGAGAAGTGAGAACGCAGGGATGATGCAACTTAAAACGTTGAACAAGCTGCACACCTGATCAAAGCCTTATGTTAATCTGCTCCGTAAACTAAAGCAGAAAATAAACATGTGGACAACAGGGACACAAAAGCCTGCAGCAAAAACAACCTGTGTATTTAAATCTTTACGTTTTCTCATTTAGCTTTAGTCCTGCGCTGGTATGTTAATCTTCACAGGTCAAACTGAAGACTTTGACTCATGAACTGAAAGATGCAAATAACCTTAAAAATTCTCAGTAGATATTTTTGTGTTTGCCCCTGAGTTCCCAGCTGTGTGTGAGGCAGCTGTTGCATCATTTAATGTAATGCTTTGGTAATTTTTGCATCACTTTCTAGTATTTTTTGTGCTCTATTTGTTATTTTACGTTTCTCTGTGGTTTTTCAGAGGCTCAGATTCGGTAGTTTTCATCTTCTTAATTTATCACATAGTTTCTTTTCCCCAGTTTGGTCACTTTGCATCTCATATAAATCTACATGCTCTGACACAGACACATTTTTTTCCTCAGATTTAAGGAAGACTTTACAAGCATCGAACGAAATCAAGTAAAGCGCCTCAGATTTTTCTCCTAACATGTTTAACACATTACATGAGACATGGGACAGGGCACAGGATGAACTGAGCTACTGTGTCAGCAGGAAATCAGGCAGTGATTGAAATGAGTAGATCGTAATGCAGCTCTTAGTCACTTTGCATTTCTTGTGGCGATTAATGCTCATTTTCTGTGTCTGTCGTCATTTCCCTCCAGTCATGGCTGTTTTTTTTCTTAACTTGAATTTCATTTATACATTTTGCTGGTTGGTTTGTGCCTCTTTTATATTTATATTCTGGAATATAAGACTGACTTTTTGAGCCCCTGGGTCTGCAGAAGAGATGCTATTTCTTTTGTGTTGCAATGAGAGATGCAGGTCAGCCATAAGACAGATGTCTTTGATAGCTGTTTCAGTGGGATTTGTGTGAGTGTGTTTACAGAATAAAGTTGGTTAAGTAAACTTACTCGTAAGGCTTTTTTCATAAAATTTTACAAGTTTTCATAGAGAAACTTTCCCAGTTATATAAATAAAACACAAAAAACATCTGTTTAGCCGAATTTCACTCATTTACTTTAATTTAAACTGAGACAAGGCTACCTAGCAGGCTAATGCGTCTACACTGGCTCTTCATCAGCTCTGCTCCATTACTTGTACAGATAGACGAGAAGCTTATGCATTTTTGTGCATGTGGGTGTGTGTGTGTATATATATGTGGGGTGGGTTACATCAAAATCAGCAGCTTCAGGCTGTTTTCATATGATTCCAGCAAGAATCCAGAAATTTCTGTGATAGTGGTTCAATAAACTATGATGTCGAGCTGCAGTGGATTACACAGGCTAATTTAACTGGACGCTTTGAATAGGAAGGGTGAGACAGAAAAAAGGGCAGAAAATAGAATTATGAAGAAGAAGGAGAGGAAGGACAGGGAATAAGAAAAAACTAAGGATGAAAGGAAGAAAAGACAGAAAGAAAGATATGGAAAAGGATTATTGGAACATGAGGACTTGTCAGGCAGCCAGAGATTGCTTTGTCCTGCATGACTGAGCATGAGCCTCTACCGCACACAATGTTTATGTGTGTGTGTGTGTGTGTGTGTGTGTGTGTGTGTGCATATGTGTATGTTGCTGTGTGTCTTGATGTTAATGGTTGTGATGTGCTGCTAAGGTCTTGTGTGCCGATAGGGGTTGTTTCTCAGTTGTGTTTGTGTGTGCTTGAATAAGTGCAAGCACAAGACTGTATCTTAATCTGTGTGTGTTTGCTGAGGTATGTTGCCTCCAGTGAAGGGTGAAGCTCTTTCTTAAAGGTGATGGAGGCAGTGCTGTCAGCCAGTGCAGCTGAACTAAACCTCATCGGACAACACAGACAAGACGAAGGCAGCTGAAGGTGTAATCTATTACTGAATGTTTAAAGGTTCGTGCAGATGGCTTTCTACCTGATGCTTTCATGGATAATTACCGTTACTGTGATGCATGACATACTGTGTGTCGTGCAGCTGCGGAAAACACAAAAAAGCTAAGTATGACTCTTGACTCAATTTGGTTACAGCACAAATATAAATAAATATGATTTCTTCAGGTGGAAATATACAGTCAGATCTACAGCCACTTTAAAGAGAGACATGATGCATTAAGTGTATCCTTGTTACTATTTACAATAACAAACTGCATGATAGAAAATGTGAAGGTCCATCACACTGTGTTGCATGCTGGGACAGGAGCATTATCCAGTAAGAAATACCATCCCAATACGCCCCTTTGATACATGAATTGAGCAGTTAGATTTTGCTTGAATAAAAACTGGTATTGTGCCAAAAATCTGACCCCTGTTTTCTGACTAACTTTATTAAAATAAAGTGTAAAGCTAGCAAATAAACCCATTGATGTTTATGGTTTAAACTCATATGTACTTAGTATTTAAGTTACTCCAATGATAAAATTTACATATTTTTTATTTTAGATTTATTAAAATAATTTAGAAATGCATGGGCAGTTCCCAGCTCTAATATCTTGAGCAAAGAAAACATGCAGATTCCTAGTGTTAGAATTCAGTGTGTGGATGCACACACACGTGGGAAACATGTCTGAATAAACCAATATAAACTTTGCATTCTCCTTCATCTGTCCCTCATTGGTGCCAGCTTCTTAAACTTCGTGCCAAAAATTGTTTGTTTTTCTACATAGACTACATGTACACCTTTAAAAACTATTAATGTCCTGCAAAAAATATTTTAAACCTGGTTATTTATGAGGCTTTTTGTCATCTATTTAAATAAAAAACAGGAAGCTTTTGGGAATATTGTGGACATAACCCTGAAACTCAAAATCTCATTTCTGTCTGTATTTCTGTTTTCTCATTTCTATACATTTTCAGGTTTTCTACCCTCCTCTTTTAGCTTTCCAGAAACATTTAATCCATTTGGTTAAGTACTTAATTAACCTTTCTCAATCTCCCTCTCCGGGTAGTTGCCAGCATTTTCTCATTCGCCTTTCGTGCTCTGTTACGTCTGTGTCCTGCCTCTATGCTGCAAAGTTTGCCCTGAAAATCCCTGCTGTGGTAAAACTGCAGTGTCATTGTATCATAGTTTAAAACGTGGGCTCACAGTAACGACATCCGCAGCAGTTAATTATTTTACACATCGTCCTAATGGCAAAGAGAAGCAAAATATAAAAATTTAACAGTTCACATAAAACCTCACTGAAACACAAAATATATGGTGTTTTATCATTTTCAATTCCAAAAGAAAAAACTATTTACAGTTATAGAATGAGATATAATGGACACATCTGAGAGATTATGGTTGATATAAACTGGGAACTGAAGACGGTTCGATCATTCTCATATTTCCAAAGAAAATTTCCATTCCCCAAATCTTAAAGGCATATTCACACACCATTTTTGTAAAAGAAGTCTGGTTTAATTTTCCTGCATGCATATGTGTGTGTGTGTGTCAGTACCTTGGTCCTCATGATTTCTTTGATAGCAGAAGTCAAACTCAAGAGAGTTGTTTGTAATCCACTGTCATGACGTGTGGTCTGCCGATGTACTGCTCTGCATATGGATGCTGGGAGATACCTACAGAAAAGTACAGACTCACATATGTTTAACCTCTTCTCACAGTGATGACAAATCAGTAAATATGTCAAATTCACACCATAAATGCTCATTTTACGTGCTGAAATGTAAAAATAGCAGTACTCCTGTACTACAGTCTGCATCTCATGTTTGAGCCACATCCTTTCAAAGCAGTGGTTCCCAGCATGGAGTCCCAGACCCTCCAAGAGGGTCCTTCAAAGAGCAGAGGGGGTCCCTGAGGCTTTGGCTGTTCAGAGCCAATGTGATTAAAATTAAGTCCATGTCCACACAGAGATGAGTTCAGGTGTATCCAATTGAGTTTTCGAGCACATGCGACAACCAGCGTTTTGGAAGCCTGTGAAGAAATTCTGTAATATTTTAATCCATGCTTCCTTAGTAAAAGAAATTTATTAAAAAGCCACTTATTAAGCCACACCCTGTGCATCCAATCAATTGTCATCCATGTGCTTTGTGGTTTAGTGAGGTCAGGGAGGTGGTGGAGCTACGGTAGTGTAGTTCATGTCTCTCCATGTAACCATGATTTTCCTGCACCAATTCATTCATGACACATGCCTGAGAAGATGACTCTGCCCTATTATTTTTTTTAAAGTACAGATAATTGATATTGATAATTACATTAATTTGGTTTTATAACTTGGACAGGACAGAGTGGGGCAGGACTCATTTCTGGTGAAAATCTTTCTTATGACAGCATAAAACTAAGCACTGTATCAGAACAAGGTGAGGCAGTGGGTGCATGGCTTTTTAGTATTTGCATAAAGGGGGTCCCAGAGGAAAATAGATTGGGAATCACTGCTTTGCTTTAAGGGATCGCTTGATAAATGGGGTTATTTGGGACAATGATTGTGGAAAGGAATGAACATAATCAACTTACCTGTCTAGATGTGGGCTTCCCTCTAAAAAACTCATGGATTCAGGTGAGCTGTGTGGCGGCTGGAACTTGGGCTGCAGGAAAATGCATCCATTGGCTATTGCTTCAAGTGGGGCTGGACCTTCATAGGGGAAACCAAAGCCAATGAAGAGCTAGAAAAAAAAAATAAGAATCTGCTTTAGAATTAAAAGTTACTGAGTGGATTCAGGAAAGTAGTGTAAGCCCACCAGAAAGACAGAATGGAATTTGCAGAAGAGTCTGTGGATTCGAGATGAGGTGTGTAGGCATGACATGTTCTTTTCTTTCTCTTGCCTTGGCTTTGCGGAGCAGTTGCTGCAGCTCATGCTGGGCAGCAGGCCGTGGTTCTTAACAAAGGCTTGGGACCTCCGGAGGTCTCTGGGTCTCATAGTACACCGTGCCGTGGACCTCCATGTACCTGTGCAGAATCTCTAGGAAACTCTCCTTGCCCTGCTGAAAGATGAGGAGGCCAAAGAAGACTGAAGGTGAGGGATGAAGACTGGGAAGTGCCACAGAGAAGAATTTCATTAAAGAACTTGTCTCCACGCAGAGTGTGCTGATGCTGTCCTGTCTCTTATCTTTGCATGGGCTGCCACTGTCTATGGATATGTGTGCGTCTCTCATCATCTAACCACTATATTTATGGTGAATACATCTTTAAGAAAGGACATCTCTCTGATGTGGAAATAGTGTGCACATTTTATCAATCACCGAAAATCCTGCAGGGGATGAGAAAACCTCTTTCCTCTTCTTTCAGTTGGAAATAACAAAACTGTGCAACAAAGTCAACCTTTAAGCCAAGACACAAGACAGTTACTCTCAGCTAGACTTTCACCTGGCTAAGCTTTCTTCTTCCCTTTCTGCTCCACATGATTACTTTTATTGTAGCTTTCCCAGCCAGGATTGACCCCGTTGTAACTCTTATTTGGCCTCCAGCTACATTAACCACTTTTATCCCAACTTTTTCAGCCCTTTCGCAAAAGCTAAAAGACACTACACTGAAGCTAGTAGTCTTGTCACTGTTGAGTTTTGTTTGAAAAATAGTTTAATTTTCAGTTATCATCACCGAAAATGTATTTAAGACAAAACAAAACATAAAGTTATAAACTCAAAGAATTTACTCAGGCAGTATAAAACTGTGGTGGTGATTATGGAGAGATCATAATGTGCCTGATTCATCTTTGGTAAAACTCAAGAGGAGCCCATTAAATGAGGGTCTTGAGTTTTGTTTCTGAGGCAGGTTTAATTTAGATTTCTGATGATAATGCTTGGGCTAAAACCAACGGATCAGTCAGCCTCTTCCAATTACATTAGCTTCATTTTATTCCAGATGGAGCCCGTTTGATGAAATCAATAAAAATGATTTAAATCCAAGCTGTGGATTGACACGAGATGTTTAATTTGTGGCCACATGTTTGTCTTGCAGGACAGTTATGGCTAAAGCACACATGAAGTATGGATAGTTTTTATTATATTAATTATGATGATATAACTGATCTTTCTCATTTAGCCTAACGGAGGAGTTTTCTACAAAAGAACAAACATGGATAAGACAGCATTTAATTCCACAGCTTTATTGTTCCACAAAAGCTTTAAATTCAACAAAAACAGGCAACACTCGAGGGGGGACATACATTCTACTCATTCAGTGTTAAACTACATCTACTTGGACTTTTAGCACTGAAACCTGCTTATTACACACCAGTGTTGAAGCTTGGTTTTTAGAGCTGCTGATACTGGGGCTGGGGTCTGAATCAGGCCCAAATACAAAAAGTTAAAAACATCCCTTTCCCTTGATTTTTATATCTTCCTATACAAAATAAGACTGCTTACAGGTTATTTTTCTCCACATTTCCATGCCTTTGATTACTTGATTAGCAGTCATGCCTCCTGGACCATATAGTCAGTGCTAAGTGATGTGGATCCTGAGGTCCTTTTTAAGCGTTTTTATAGCTTAGATTTCATCTCCAATATGAAAATCTTGAGAAACTGAGCTGATGTGTAGTCGCCTAATACACTCACTAATAATTAAAACTACAGACTAAAAATACAGAATAAAGCTGATGAGCTTTACATATTTAAAGAGAAAGAATTAACACATATTCCTGAAATCAGATATTTAGTGGGTGTGAAGTGTGAGACAACATTGCTTGTAGTTACATAAAAACCACTAAAATCTTCTACTTACTGAGATCAGATTTATAATTAAAGGCTATATTTCTTTTTTATGCTACTTTTTACATTCACTTCAACATATCTTAGACAAAATAACTGAACTTACTGTTCAAGAAGAGTTTTGCAGCTTTAGGTACTTTAAAATGAAAACTATGTAATTGTTATTGGTTAGATCAGATTTTATTTTATTTACAGGTAATGCAGTGTGCATCTTTTAAAAAGAAGGACTTTCATGCATGACATGTTACTTCTATTAAGCATTTAATATCTAAGCTATTAATGCATTTTTAAGTTTGTGCCAAGCAAATTCAAACATTTTACACATTGCACATATTCAGCATTACTTAACTAAAAGAGACTAAGAGAACTTTGTGGAGTGGGCTGCTGAACAAAATGGATGGATGTTTTGTGATGAGCGAAATGGGTCTTTAAGGCCTTAAAGACAAAACTAGATCATTATGATCTGAGGAAGAGGCTTACCATGCGTTAGCTTGGACCAACCATGCCATCTTCCTGTGTATCTGACAACCAGATCTTTACCTGTTCTGCCTTCACTGTGGGAAGGCATCTACCTTGGATGCAAAAATTTGAATTGCAAACTAAAATAGCCAAGGAACTGAAATAAGGATTTGTGAAGCTCAGAGTTTAAGTGAATCATCAGATGTTGTATAGGTTATGCACCGGCTTAAAAAGCTTGATATATGTCCAGTGCTTGAAAGGGCCAAGTTAAGGATTCTCCAAGGTTATTATGAGATGGTGTTTGCACATATTTAGTGAGATACACATGTTGGCTTGTGAAAAGCCAACAGTGCACTGTGGAGGTTCCAAGAGTGTGCACCTACTCATAGCACCAAAGTTAGAGGATTAAGTACATTCAGAGGATTTTCAGTGGACTTATATTGTACAGAGCCGCTGTGTTGATACTTGAGGATCATCGCCAGCACCCGCCTACCTCTGTGTCTGGCAGTTTCCTGAACTTTTACCAGATACAGCTGGGATTAACAGCAGCGCTGCTGGCACAATTCAACAAAGCTGGACTGAATCTCTTCTTTCTTCTAGTGGAAATCTCAGTTGCCTTGCAGCAGGGTCATGACCACCTTGTGAACATAAGTTGCAAAATTATAATATTGACATCTTAGTCCACAGCTTGAAGGTGACCAAAATATTTAATAGCAAGTGTAGATTTTAACTGCTCTGCAATCTTTCATTAAGCATCCTTAGTCAATGTCTTAGAGCAGTGAACCTATCTCATTATCATCTACATTTGTTTGGTTGGCTGGATATGGTGGAGTGAAAACTCATAATGTATTTATTCCTGCTTTAAATTTATTTTATGTATATGATTTAAATACTTCTTCCATCATGCTCATTTTCATCTGTGCCTCCAACTCTGTTTCATTTCCCAAAGAATATAAATATTATATTATGTAGCTGAGAAAGCCAGAGGGGCTACTTATAAAGCCACAATTTTTAACAGTTAACACAGAAAAATGTAATCATGTGAATGGAGCGTAAGCCTGGCCGTAGTATTGACCAGCCAACTGGTGTTAATCAGCTTACAGTACTGCTCTGTTGTAGAGCGTCCCCCCCTGTGGAGCCCTAACTGGAGGCTGTAGTAATCAATAATTTCCTCTGTGAGGATTTTCCCAGCCAATTAGGAGATTAGCTTAAGCGCTAAGTGCACCGACAACAGCAATGAATTGGCAGGAAAAACACAGGAGTATAAAAGTGCTTGAGCTTCCAACTCTGCCAACATGTGTTGAAATAGGAGTGGTAATAAATATGTTCTGCTGCCCTTGTTTCTGTCCCTCAAGACAGTTCTTGTAATGCAGACTAAGGCAAAGGTTTTGCACAATGTTGATATTGTGATTTCTGTTTGCCTGGCAGCTTGGAAGCATGGACACAAATTGTATAATTTCTCCGCCTCCCCAAGCATAATTGACATTTCTTGTACTGTGCACATATTCAACTAATAGTATCACATTACAAAACCTTGAATTGCTTAAACACATTTCTCTATTAGATTTAAAAGAAACAAACTTTGCAGGATTAAGAATTAATCAGTGTGTTATCTTATGTAATGTTTGCTGCTGGTTGCAGGAATCCTAAATCCACTGACAGAACAATTTCCCAAGAGCTCTGCAGGAAAATACCAAACCATGGTTGTGTTGGGGTAGCTGTACATAGATATATTTGTTAGCGTAACCTAATACAACATGAGGAATTGGATTTTTTGTGACACTGATTATGATTGATTTTGTTAAGTTGCGTGTCATGCACTTTGTTGTGTCCTGCCCACATGGAAAAATCTTATGTACCCATCAACTTATATTTAAAATAAATAAAAAAATAATATATATCTATATATATATATATATATATATATATACACACATATAGTATACAAACAAATCGTCCAAAATATAGAAACCAATAACAGGAAATTACATACTTATGTGGTGTACAATGTTTTCTGTCCATGCTTTAAATCTGGCTAAAATGTAAATCTCCTTGAATAGCCAATATATCCCAGACATACAAAATAAATTAGGATTCTTCCTCTGAACTTTTTAAAACAAGGATTTCCTCAGTTTGTCATGCGACGGCCACTGAAACATTAAATTAACAATATCAAGATCACACCTGCCCACTTCAGTCGCCAGGGGCAACGTAGCTGATCTCATTGTGCCTAAATTTAGTGTTAGATACTGTATGATTCTGTACAATAATTTTCTTTCATTTCATCATAGCATTTAGGGTTATGTTTCCTCCAAACCTCCTCCTTTTTTTGTTTTTATGGAGATTTAGTAGCTTTTGTTTAACAAAATGTATCTTACACTGCAGATTATTGCTAAAAGAGACATCTCTTGTCCAGGCGAAATTATGGTTTCCGTCCCCTTTAAAGACGAAATGTGTTGTGACAACAACACACACATTGAAAAACTGCCTGTGTGATCAGTCCTTGGGCTTTCTGTCAGGTAAGAGGATAAAAAGAACACTGTCATATAAGTGAAATGCTGCTTTTGACAATACAAACCTTTATTGGTGCTTTCACACCCATCTGGTATGCAGCCTAACTACTCTGCTTCCATATGAATAAAAAAAGTCTTTTTTTTATGAGTAAGTCTTTTTAATATGTGTATATATATGAGCTGTGGGAATAACAACAGAAAATATGATATAAAAGAAACAGCTTCTCACCTGAAGCTTATGGGAGTCCATCCAGCACAAAGAAACAAAGAGAGAAAAATAGATTCAGATACAAACTGTATATAATACAGAGGCAAAAATCAAGTTTTTGCAGATTAGAATATTATTAGTTTTAGCAACAGCTGCAATGCTCAAAGACTGCAGTGAGCAAACCACATTTTAATAAGTATTCAAAGAATGGAGGCCTGACTGTGTTCCTTCTACTTGACTAAGATGAACAAGCCAACAGCTTCTGAGAAGAAAACTGCCTGCAAATAAAAGCTGTGCACTTTAAATTTGGGAACATGAAGTTGAACCGTAACCGCACAAACAGCCGATTCTTCAAAATGCTGTCAAAATCTGCAGTGAATGAACCCTTGTTTTGTTTTTTCTTACCTTATCACTTATTAAACCCTTCAATGCAGAAAATGGAATTTTGGGATTATTTCGGAGGGGACATCTGATCTGATTCTGAATTGTGACCCAAAATATTTCTCCAGTCATAAGAGATGGTATCCCCTCCTCTCTGAGTCAGCCTGAGCAGCTGCATTCCTTTCAAACTAAAAGACTGATAATCAACAATTAAATTAGGTTTCATCATTTTACTCATAAGATTTGAACGAATTCCCAGTTATAACTTTTACAGTAATTTGACCTGTATTTTATTTATTTGCATATTAGAATAATTCTTCTTAAACTTAAACATACCTGAAACCCTGTGTCCTGGATTTAGCTGAGATGAGTTTCCACTTTCAAATTTCAACAATAAAGTTTGACATAGCTTTAGTATCTAATGATTTCCTCCACATTTACAGATCCACAGTGTGCAAAGACTGCAAAGGCTTATGGGAAATCCATATTCAGCAGAAATTTAACCATTTTTGATTGTTACCCTCTGAATTTGAGTTATGTGCTTTATGTCTGTATTATGTTTATATCTAGACAATTTTGTTGGGATGTTGCACCATGAGAGACACAGGGAGAGACACCCACCACTAGCAACGACTCTAATCTATGTGATTCACTGGGAGTAGAAATAATGCTGGATATGAGCTCAAAAATTGATCTTGGATAGACGTAACTCCACCACTTACCATATTCAGCAAATATTTAAATTTGGTTCAACTGTTCTCTCCTTTGTTCAGTGTGGTGTCATTCTGTGAATGCAACCAGGCATACGGGGGAAGTACAGAATCTTCTGTCTTTGCATAGACGGACATGTTGCTTTAGTTAATGGTAAAATTCCTGCTAATTCTGTCATGACATTTTTTAAGGACGTTTTTCTTAGAGTGTAAAAAATCTGTAAAGTAAAGGACATTTGCATTCATAAAATGTTTTTTGTTCGTGCATTTGCAGGTACGTCATTGTATTTTTTCCAACCTGACTAAATGCAAGATTATGTACATTAGCATAATAATATAGGTTTACATTTCTATGTCTCACTATATGCCAAAAAAGTGTCTTTGTACATATTTTAGTTGGAAATAAATTCAGTTTTTTCTGCATGGAAATGTTCCCAGACTCACACCAGAGATGTACTGTGATGATTTTTAGTCTTTTGTTAAACTTCAGAGTGCAAACTGCTGCTGCCAAAACAACAGAAGACATGAAATGTAGCTTCAACTAAACTTGTGTGTACCTTCCACATGCTGGCTTCCTTCCCGTACACCACAGCCATGTTGTTGACTTTGTTCTGCTGAATGCTCCTCTTCTCCGTCTCGTTTAGTTCCTCCGAAACAAAGCCTATGAATGAGTTGTCTGGTGTGTGGGCTGAAAGTGTAAGAGTGCGTGTGTGTGTGTGTAGTAAGTATATGGTAAGAGTGTGCCGAGCAGGGTGAAAATAATACACAAAGAGAAAGAAGGAAGAGTTTTATTCCAAATGAAAGGATGAGAAAAAAGCCAGAAAAAAAAGCACTATATCCTCGTGTGCCTCAGCTCAGTGGCTCTGTGAGTGTGATTATTGCCTGTAAATACTGTCTGTCACAGAGCCAGCTGTATAAACAGGTATTTATGTAGGGGAGCAGTCTTTTTTAAAGTTTTTTCCTTTGAGAATAAGGAATTGTAAACGATCAAAACTGACTACTTGTGTTTTTTCTCTCCACTCCTGTAGACTTGTATATTTTTAACACAGGTACTTATTGCTTCCTCACAGTTATTGCCAATTTATATGATCTGAAATGTACATTTTCGATGTTTTGAAGAATTAATAACCGACTGCCCTGCTGCTCTCTCACAAGTGTGAAGGTTGTTATTAGTCTGGATACTGTGAAACGTGGGCGTGCATCTACAGGAGGCCATATGTCGCCAATTTAATGATCCTGCTGCTGAGAACCAACTACACAACACTGCTGAAAGAGGAAGCAGAAGAGAGTGAAGCAGTCAATGTCTCAGTCAGGAAGTGAGGAGACAGATAGCTACAAGGGCAGATCAGACATATTTTGCAGCAAACAGCAAAGGAGGGAAGGAAAGGGTGCAGCTTGAAGCGTTGCTAGAGGCTGTGATGTTGCTTAAAATAGCTGCTTTAAACACATTGCTCCAAATTAATGTGAATAAGCAGCAAACCTGTCAAAAAAAGATAAAAAGTAAAAAGAAATGGCTTGAAGTCACTTTAGCATATCCAGAATGACTGTCAGCTGATGACAGCCCTGTGTGCGCATGTTTTGAGGGTAAATGAAAAACTAACTCATCTGATAGTGGGTTCTGTACATAAAGTGTACAGATAAAATAAAAAATCTAAGCAATGAATTCTAAATATATCTAACATACAAAAGAGATGCAATGACACTTAAGGATGTGAATATTTTTTCTTACGGAACATGGTCATGTACTGCCTGGGGTTGAGGTTCCAGTAGCCCCAGTTGGTCCGGTAGCCGTGCAGGGTTGCATACTCCTCATGATTGTAGGCTGGTTCAGTCCCAAATGTGTCGATCACTCTGATGTGACACCTGTAAATTCAGAGCATGACACATTTGTTCACAACACACTTGGAAGGATGAGTTCGTTTGTGGTGATATATAAAAATAGCTGCAAAAGTAATAATAAAAATGTTCCAAAACTGTTTCTAAACACAGCCCTTTGCAAGGTTTTGAGCCACCCCTTTTTATACTGTCAGGAAAACAGATAATAAATGCAGTGATTTATTTAAACAGGAGCTGTACAATTAAAACTTTACGGTCAGTGTTTGGTATGACAACCCTTTCTTGGGCATTAGTGGCCTTTATTTGACAGTAGCTTAACAGTAACAGGGTCAGACAGAGGGTCAACCAACGTTGGTCCTCTCCACAGTCCTTAAGGAGTTCCTTAAGGAGACTTCAGTACTAGTCTTCTGGGCTTCTTGAAGGACATTCAAAAGCTCCTTATTGCATGTTGACTGCTTTTTGCTCAGTTCACTGTTGAGATGATCCCACACTGCTACAATAATTTTAGCTTGGGTTGCAGGGAGGCCAGTTCGTAACTGATAGTGTTCTGTTGTACGACATTTGGTCCAAGTATGCATTTTTCCCATTAGGAGTGTGTTTGGGACAAATTTCAGGTTGAAGCATAAATGCACTGCTTATCAGTTGCTTTTTAGATGGTTCTGCATTGTGGTGCAAAATTATGCTTTCCTGCGTTGACGATTGCATCAGTTTTGACAAGATCTTCAACACCTCTGGATAAAATACAGGTCCAAATCATGGCACAGCCCCCACCGTGTTTTACAGATGACTGTATGAACTCACAGTTTATTTCTCTCCAGTTCTTGTGTCATTTGGGATACCTCAGTCTTGTCTACCTGCTTCTCTGCTTTAAAAATGGCTTTTTGAAGGCCACCCTTCTCTAAAGACCACTGATTTAGCTTTAGTAAACAGAAAATAACGTTTTCATGTTTCTGAAAGACATCACTTTTAGACACTTTTCATCTGCAGTCAATAGTTGTTTTTATTTTTTAGATCTGCTTGCACACCAGGCCAAGACTTACAGGTCTTTAGATCCATCCATCCATCCATCCATCCATCCATCCATCCATCCATCCATCCATCCATCCAATCCAATCCATTCCATTGTTAGTGTGTTGATTTTGGCATTTTTTTTTGAAGATTTTTTAAAGATGATGTTTTAGTCTGCTGCTAACAACAGTATATGTTATTTAATGCTGATTATTATTAATATGTTATGTTATTAAGTAATATGTTATGTGTTGATGCAACAGGCTCATCTCTTGAGTTTTAACCATCGGCAGCCTCCGGTGGTAAAATGTGAAGCCTATGTAGAAGTGCAAAAAAATTGCAGTTCACCCCTCATCCACTAGGGGCTGGCTCCAAAACGGAGTCAATCCCCAGTGACTCCCATGTTAAAAACGCCAACTTCACAGCATAAATAAACATGTTTAAAATTTTTAAAATCCATTTTAGGATTTATAGGTCAAGTTTACCTTCATGACAACTGTAAGGGGGGTGAATTTTTTTCTAACTCATCCATTTGGATGTTATTTATTCTTGAAATTCAGCATAATTAGGGGTGTGTCCTTTTGATTGACAGGTATCCAATATCTGCAGCAAGAAGGGAGAGTGCAGCACAAATGCAGTTTTTACCTGGTTAACAACATGTTTTAGCTTTAGCCCGCCTACCTCCATTAGCTAGTTAGCCAACATTGCTCAGGATTAGCTCGGTTAGCTCTTAGCTACAGGCAGCTCGGAGTTTGATGGTTGTTAATCATCCACCCCCACCTTCACAGTCCCCCTCTCAGTTCGACCTCTTTGTCCAGTTTTGGATTTTCCAGGACAAACAACACGCGTGACGCTGCCAAGATGCCGACAGTGGGAACCGCCCAATCAGTTTTGCTCTTCAGAAACCTACGGGTGACGTCACGGAGGCTCCTTCCATGTTTTAATATACAGTCTATGGTTTAAACCCCTCTTCTAACAAAGAACAAAACAGAATCTAAACAAATAAATAAATAAATTTTAAAAAAAAAAGCTTTTCTGGTTAATTCCCTCAATAATCTTATGTTTTTACCATTCCTGTGACAGATTAAAGTGTAACTACACCCTCTGTCATTTGCATAACTCCAGCCACTGCTGAATTTGAAAACTGCCTGAAACTGGGGTTGGGGTGGGAGGTGTGGGGTGGTCAGGTAGTGGAGAGTGGGCGGGTCAGGATACACGGCAGAAATGATTGACAGACAGCAACTCAGTTCACTGGCAAGATGCAAAGCAAGATTCACAAAGCACCTACGCCACAGAGCGCCTTTGATGTGGAAGAAGTTTCCACTCCTGAATTTCCTACGCTATACATGAACAAGGTGGTCCTGAACCGTATCAGTCTCAATTTCAGTCTGACATTCAGTTTCTCTTGACGTAGATAACCTCTTTAAGTCACGAAAAACAAAACCTGGTAGGGGCGTTATGAACCATGTTTTATAAACAAAATCCCGTTTTTAAAATAAATAAAATACTAATCTTATCAACAGTACATGTGGTTTTCATCACAATGAAGTATGACTGTGTTGTTTACAGCTCAAAAAACACATTTTTGGGTGCACTAGCCCCTTTAAAAGCTTCTGTTGTTCTTAATGCATTGCACTGCAGATTTATTTGTCCATAGAAG
This sequence comes from Melanotaenia boesemani, assembly GCF_017639745.1. Lineage (NCBI taxonomy): Eukaryota > Metazoa > Chordata > Actinopteri > Atheriniformes > Melanotaeniidae > Melanotaenia > Melanotaenia boesemani. The sequence continues at coordinate 8,047,056 of NC_055685.1, forward strand.
ATCATCATAGAGAGATTGCAGCTGATCTGTGAAAGATTTTGCTAACTTTATTTATTTATTCTTTCTTTCTTTCTTTCTTTCTTTCTTTCTTTCTTTCTTTCTTTCTTTCTTTCTTTCTTTCTTTCTTTCTTTCTCTCAGTTGTGTTAGGCCTTTCTTTATGAAGCGCTACTTGGTTCAGTGAGTAGCTGAAACCACCTCTCCAGTCTGCTTTAGGTGATCATTAATCTCTGCAAATGCCTTGTATTCCAGGCCTTTTTATAGTCTTTTGGGGGTTTTTGGTATATAAAATTAAAGAGTACTTAATTCTAAAAATGGCAGGAAAATCTCCAGAGTTAATGAAGTGTGTCTCTGAGAGGATATTTTCCCCCTTGATAGAAACAAGATGACATTCAGGTTGTGTTTGACACTATTTCTGTCAGTCATCATTGCAGTGTTCATTTCGGGCCCTGAGGTTGAAATTCTGAATAAAATATTGGATATTTATTTTGCGCAGGGCACAGAAAGCTCAGAATAAATTATTAATGACAAGTGTTGCTTTCACTTGTATCTTCCCTGCTTTCCATCTGCCCACGGTCCAACCTGCGCTACCACATCTCACTTTCTCTGTAATGGATATCTGCCACCAGACGAGGGGTCCCCAAGGGATGGGAAAAAAAAAGAGTGGAGGAAGATGGGGATCAGTGGAGTAGCTGAGCTGAATATCTATTGGAAGATCAGAGTAAGGGGCTAATCTGGGTTAAACAGCTGCTCAGCAAGGCTCAACAAGAAAATATGGCAGGGGGGGGGATGCGTGCTCACCTGCAGTCTTTGGATGTGCTGTGGGGAGTTGTACCAACACAGATTCCATCAGACGAAAAAAATGACTTTGAACTTTGATTTTGAGCCATTTGTCATTGTGTTTTACCTGATGCAGTGAGTAAATGGTGAGTAAATTAAGTCTATTCTACCAACAGCAACACTCCTAACTCAGGACGTTTCCTAAGGCTCAGCGTTGATGCACTCTGACTGATTTTCTACATCACAATACAATGTGTATCAGGAAGAAAATGGAAGGTCATAGTGACTGTTTGGAGGCAAGCGGCTGATAAAGAAGGCAGTGGTTGGGGAGCATTTATAAAAGTGGACAGATAGATAGAGAGTCATATCTCTGTGTTTGTTTACAGCTTGATTTAAATAAGTGCTGGTCAGCTATGCAAACACCACACATACATCACACATATCTCAATGTCACACACTAAACTTTCCCGTAACTTTCACTTTACACATTGTCTGATTAAAGTGGCTCCGTCCCAATTTTAAAAGACCTTTGCTTGTTATCCTGCAAGCTGTCAACAAAATATTCATCTTAAACTCTCCGACAAGAACACCAAACACCGTGATAACGCGAGCTGCAAGATCTGCCTCAGCAGCATCATTAAAGGACGTTTCCTGCAGTCGGTGCTGAAGCTGCTGTCTTTCTCTTTTGATTGCTTAGCTTTTAAATGGAAAAAATAAGTGTTGCAGCTATGAGGAAACAAGTTTTTAAGTCTAAGTCTAATGAAATCACATAGTCAATTTTAAATTTCATGTTAGCTTTCTTCTATGAGGCATTTGTTCAATGAGCAATTTCATTTGTTTATAATCTTAAAACATGTCCATAGGTGTTGTCATGTAAATAACAAGCTGTAATAATTGCTGTGTGTACCAAAGATTTAAACTTAATCAAACACAGTAATCCCAGTGATTAGGAGATAATTAATTTGAAAGATTTATCATAACACTTTGCCAAAACAAAGGCCGTTTGCTCTTACAGAGTCCAGTCAAATTAGCATGTAAAGCATTACGTTTGAAAAATAATACAAGAGAAAGTGTTATTATTAACATGAAACACACTTTAACTTGAGTCTTTTAAAGTGCAGAGATGGACAACATCCCCTCATCCAGCTCTCATTTATCTACCATAACTAGTACAACTTCAGTTGTTTGAGGCCTAAATAGTTTTATTTGTTATTTATTTATTTATTTTATTTGTCCGGATATCTCCCTCCAGTCCACCTCCACTGGACCCGTAAATCCAGCATCTGGAGGAAATCAATATGCTGGTCCAATTATCAGATGAGTGGGTATGATTTAGAACAGTCTCTTTTCTGCTTTCAGCATCTTTGACAACAGCACGCTTGCACCAATACACCCTCCCTGATTATCAATGCGCGCACACACACACAAGAACACACCAGACAGGACCCTGCTGTGTTATACAGGAATAATGACTAAATGTGGATGTTGGTGGGAACATAAAGCACGGGCAATTTAAAGCACTGATGGGGGGGCAGAGCTCAGAGTGTATGATTAATGATTCTTTGAAACACACCATGGGGGCTAAGAGAGGGGTGAGTGGGTATGTCATTGACCTAGCTTGGTCCTCTGGGTCTGTGGTGTAGATGAATGTGGAGAAAAGTGGAGGTGTGCAACAAAGTCTTAAAAAATCTGTTAATCTGTTCTTAAATATATATATATATATATATATATATATATATATATTTATATATATAAAACCACTGAAATTTGTAAAAAAAAAAAAAAAAAAAAAAGTGGTCTATGTAAGCTGCAAGCATCCTTCTTTGTTGTTCAGTATTCAATTCAATGTTTAATTGATGAAAAAAAAAAATAATAAAAAAATAACATTTGCCTTAATAAAGTTTTTTTCATCAGCTTGTGAGTTGTCTAACTGAACAACACCTCCTGCTAAATATAAAGCATGGTGGTGGAAGGCTGATGATTTGGGCCTATTATGCAGCCACAGGACCTGGACACCTTGATCTGAATCAGTCATGAACTCTTCTATATGCTCAAGAATTTTAGAGTAAAACGTGAGATAAGGATCCAAAGCATGGCAGAAAATGTGTGACATAATGTGTAAAAATGTAAAGAAGAGGAAAACTTCCTCCACATTGACATGAAAGACATGAAAAAATCATAGAAAGAATAGTAATTTAGGAAGCTACACAATTATGAGGTTTATTTAATTGATCACACACTGCCGCTGCATTTACGCTTAATTTTTGTGAAGTAAATAATGACACTGTGTAATATCATGTGTCCATCTGATGATTAACTCATTTTAAAACCTGGTAAAGATCAGGTGATTTTTTATGACATGCACAACCTTTCATTTCTTTTTTACATGACTATAGAAATACATTTATTTTACTTGCTTTAATTAATTAATACAATTGCATTATTTATCATAAATTTCACAATTTTTAATGAAAATGAAGATAAATTTTCCTTGTCCCCACTTGTAATCCAGCTCTTTAAAAAAATCTTTCCCTGCACCTTTGTGAACAAAAGTCTTTGTGAATACTGGAAGCCACATCCTGTTATGGAAAGCAGAAATCAGGGTCACACAGTAACAACGGAGCAAATAACTGCTGAACTCAGCAAGCAATTAGATGCAGACTGCTGAATGTCTGGTAGAAATGTAGGATTGTATGTGTGTGTGTGAGACATGATCACAAGAAGGCAACAGCTAAACAGGTTGTGTGCTGAGAAAATAGCTCCTCAGCCCAGCAGAAGCACATTTCTCTGGCTAATAATTGGATTTTAAAAATACATGGAGCACCTCTTTATATGCAATGTCAGGTTGGAGCCAGAAACCTTTTAGGCCTTTTTCTTGTGGTATCTTTCAGTCTCTGCTCTCCTTTATTAACACCTCCACACACACTGTTATCTCATCCCAACGCTCCTCTCTTTCTGCTTCACTTTCAGCAGGCCTCCCGCTCACAAATATCCTCCTCTTTATTTCTTATCTTTTATTGCTGCATTTTTTATGCCGCGAGCAAAAACAAAGAAAGCAAGAAACATCAAGAGCTGTCATGACATACAGCGGTGTACACTAAGACAGCAGTTTATTGGACATGGATACACGAGAGTGGGACAGAGAGGGGGGTTGTTTTTAAATCGACTAAAGAATCAGGCTGAAGTTGGACTTTCAATCTGATTTGTTTCTGAGGCAACAACATGAAAGACCTCTGAAGATAATTTGGCTTCGTATTGCCATGTTTTCTTTTTTCAAGTGCACTGTGGCAATTTAACTCCCTTTTTTTTTGGTGCTTCTTTATATTTTCTTGCCTCCGTCTCATTCCTGTCATGGCCTAGTTTCCAAGTTGTTGGATCTTTGTAGCAATGCCAAAAGCTATTAAGAACATTTTTTTGCACCAACAGGCTTGGAAAAACTCTCATTCCAATCAATTTTTTTCTTATGTAGTAGTTTAATTTTTTTTCCCTGTTTCCTCCTCTTTCATGATGGCCGTGTGAATATGACTACAGTCCAGCTGCAGGAATAAGTTGTTAAAACAAGGTATGACTGGAAGCAATCTTTAGTTGTGTTTGTGTGGTGTAATAACCACATGTGCGTCGGTATGCAAGCATGTTGAGCTGCTTGTATCTCATAAGCCTCCAATCTTGTACTACATGTGGTATTGATTTTAATTATTATTATTATTATTATTCTGGCTGTGCAGAGTAATGATGCATGACAGATGGTGCTGCAGCAGCTTGTGTGTTTGCAGGTAGTCATGCTGGTAAATTATATCACAACTTTCCAAATGTTTTCTTTTTTTATATTTGTGCACGCCGAGGTCTTTAACTGGATGGGGATTGGTGTGTGTGTGTGTGTGTGTGTGTGCTAAAATGTGTTTGTGAAACAAAATTAGTGACTTTAACACGCTAAATGAGTTACAGACATCTGGACAGAGACATGCGCGTCTTATTACACAGATTAATTTATCTATAAATGACCCTAAAACCTACTTGTTTGCAGGCGTACACACACACAGACACACACACGCACATGCAGGTAGCACAGCACACACATACAGCGAGAAAACAGTAAGGCTAACATGCTAACTGACTGTTTGCTAACACTTCTACTTACTTGTGCCTCCTCAGTGAGAGTCCCATGTGTTGCTTCATCTGCTGCAGGCCATGGTAGTCGGTGTAGATGAGGTCAAAGGGCAACGGGCCAGTGAGTGGGCAACTACCTCTGCCGGGGGGCACGCCAAGGAACCTGCAGCACACAGGGCCAAAACACTCAGATTACAAAGGCAAGAGAAACTTGACAAGACAAGACAGGATTTATTGCTGAGAGACTGCAAACCACAGATCTTTTTCACACACAAAGAAAACCTTTTGGTTTGCTTTCTGCTACTGGGAAGGTGAACATAAAGTAGAGTTACCTGGGAGAGCAGTGGGTTCTCTGACAGTTAAAGTAACAGAATGAAAACAGAGCTACAGTAAAGCAGGAAAGGAGCATGAACTAATCTGAACTCTGTATGCCTAAACGATAATTGCACCAGTATTTCCCATAATAAGCCAGTAACCATGCCTAACACCTTTAGCATATTCCCAAATTTCAGTTACTGTATAGAAGTTAAAGCTAAAACCTTCTTTTGACTTAAGTGTTAAAAGGTTTTGTTGATCATCAAATACTGAAGCCAGCCAGAAGACAGGACGGAGGACTTCGGCTAACAGGATGAAAAAAGCTCAGTCTGTGATAATTTGCTGAATTACAGGAGCAACAACAGCAGATAATTATTGGGAGGAGTTTTTCATGATGCGTTGTGTTTGTATGTGTCAGGTGTATCATGATATGATGATACACATGTGTGTATCATGTGTGTGAAACACATTAACAGTTCTGTCTATAGATGCTCTTCAGTTTCCAAATATGGGCAATTCTTTCTCTGGATTTAAACCCATCCTAATTACACTAGGAGCAGTGGGGGTTAAGGGCTCAGCGGCCCACAGTGGTTCACCACAGCTGCCAGCCAGGGAACTTGAACATATGTCCCACAGACCCGAACCTACCCTGTAACCACTAGGCTACCACTGCCTTTGTTTATTTCTTCTTTTTAATTATTATTATTATTTATTTTTATTTTATTTGTCTGTTTTTTTTTAGAATTATTTTGATAAAATTTTCAGGAAATCTCTGAAATAGAATAAGAAACAAGTGTTTAAATTTCAGGGGTGATCCAGGTCACAGTCTGGATCCAGTTATTTTTTAAAGGAGTCTACAGGTGCAATGCAGGCGGAAACAGCCGTAAACATCAGTCAACAAAGGCTGTTAAATCAACTAAGTTGGATTGGATCCTCATAGATTTAGTTTTTTTTTTCCGCAGAGTTTCTTTTAAATATGAAAAAAAGTTGCTTGGTGGTTTGCTCCCGTAAACATAGCTGTTCTACAGACAACAAGAGATCTTCAAGTTCAACAAGTTCTTCAAAATACCGAAAAAAAAACACAAAAACCCAGAAGATGTGATAAGTGGCTAGCAGCTATCGAGCGCGGTAATGCTGACGACCTTAGAGTCCTTCAAAATATTCAAAATTTGTTCAGACCATTTTGTGACTGGTGAGTAAAACATTTATTATGATATTACTGTTTACAACTTATGATTGTTTTTTGTATAGATGCCAAAAATACCACAAATGTCAAGTTACAGTGACAATAACAAACGTTTGTTGATGGTATTTGTAAAGTTCTCAGTATTTCTTGTTAGCAGCTCATCCTGTAACGGTGAATAGACATGAGGGCATTCATTCAGTCCTACTGCCACTAGCATCGCCTCATGCCTTCTTCAAGAGGGAATCAATATAACTATGACATTATGGATAATTTTCTATCAAAAGCAGATGGAGAGAACAAGTTTGACACCACAACATGGACCACTGGTGACGTAGGTTTGCGCCAGCCCATGGGGAGATAAGGATAAATTTGCCATTAGCTTCTAACACATCGGGGTGTGTGCTGGCCTACGACGGGTGGCTATCTGGGGGGGCCTGGTCCTCCTAGGCATGTTGCGGGCCCTCTGCCTTTGGGGGGTGGGGCAGCCGCCTCTGGGCTCCTGGGGCCCTGGGCCCTTCACTTGGGCTGCCCTGGGTGGCCGGTCCCTGGCGGGGCCGGCGGCTGCTGATCTTGGCCCACTGGGACCTGTGCCCCGGGACCGTGGGGGGCTCTTGCTGGGGCTCTCCTCTGCCGCCCTTTGGGTGGGGCTGGAGTCGTCTTCGTAGTGGGGTGGCTTGGGTTGGTGCTCCGGGTCTGCTGCTGAGGGCCCGGGCCTCTGGCCCTGGTCTGCCTCTGGCCTCCGTGGAGGCGTGGTCGCATTTGCATGATCTCACTCACCACTCTTCATCACTGATCACTCCTTGTTTCTCATCCTCTGCATGCTGACACAGTCAATGAGTTGTCCAGTGGGTTTTTATACTAAGTGATAATTATTAATTTTTTATTTTTCCTGTGAGTTAGTATCTGGTCGCTGTTATGTCTTTTTGATTTGGTTATTATTTAAAAACTCTTAATGACTAGCAGCCCTGTTTTTTCTGTGTGTGTGTTTTTGTTTTTGTAAAAGTTGTAGGAAATTTTCTGGTGTGTTCATGTACAGGTGTAACAGTTTGTTGTCTGGTGATGGTGTGGATTGAAGGGTCGTTTCCTTCTGTCTGTGATCTTTTTGTCTCCTTTCGTCTTTCCCTTTTGCTCTTTTTGCTATTTTCCATCTTTTTCTGTCCCCTCCGGTCAGGTCCAGCAAGATTACATAGATTCCGTGATTCAAAGTAAATAAATAAATAAATTAATCATATTATCAAGAGGAGCCTTACCCATAGGCCTCCCCTTGGCAGAGCAAATTTATTCAGCACGATACAGCAACCAGATTATCATTTTGCTTGCTATGATGCTGGACAGGACAAGTTAAAAAAAAAAAAAAAAAAAAAAGAAAAAAAAGCAGCTTCTAACACAAAAATAATGGCTTGCCGGAGGTCGGCTCTCTGAGTGCTTCTAGTTCCCTATGATATCATGCTCATTTATTCCCTTTATAGCCTTTTTTCCTGACTCGCCTAAAATAGATTTTCATATTTTGTGTTTAAAACATTGATACTGCTTCAAAACAAAGACTGGAGCAGGAATTCACAAAATGGCTAATTCCCATCCAGTAGTTCAGAAGCTTCACCATCTGGTGGCACTGTTTGAGCTTCTTTCACCTATTTATAAACGTACTTCAGAAAGAAATTAGGTTTCATTTCAGTGATGCTTAAAGAGCCCTTACCAAACAGTTCATGAGCTGGACTTCTATGTCTAGGCCTTTAGCATCTCTGCACTGATAATGGGCTCATTCTCCTTCCATGTTATTTAGTGTCAAAGAAATATGAAAACACTAAACAAACACTCAAAATATAATCAGTCAGTCTTGAAATATCAAAAGTAAAAATATTCAGTGCATGAAATTGCCTGTGACAGCTACGCTATGCTTTAACATCAAACTATCAGTTCTGCATTAACCCTTTCAGCCATATGCAAAGTTTTAGGCCTTTATTAGAAAATTTTATATCCATAATGAAATTAATATTTGTTACAAATAGGGGAATATTTGTGAGATTTGCTAAGATGTGTTAACATTAGTATTTGTGTTGTGTGTTGTAGTGAAGAACAAACTACGATAACACACAGCAGAAATGAAAGAGGTTTTAATGCTCACCTAAAAAAGAAAACACTTTCAGGATAAAAATATCTCTTTGGCATGATGCAGCTGTAGCTCTAAACCTCTATCAGATCATAGCATAATATGTGAACATTATCTCTGAAGAGCCTGATAAAGTGAAGCAGAACAAAATGAGGGAGGTTTTAGTACAGACTGTTCTCAAAGTTCCCATTTGGGGATTTCAGGTTTAAAAAGCGAATATAAATACAACAACAGAATATTAATGATAGAGATTACTCAGATGGAGCTATTTTTCCACTTCATTTAAACAACTGATAGGTAATTTAATTAATTAATACAAAACATGTATTAAAATCTCTTGACTTGCTTCATTATTTGTAAAATAAATGAGCCTGATTAACCTGAATAAATAGTTGATTTGCCTTTTATTTAAAACTTGGTTTGTAAATGCATTTTGTAAATGCATTACTCTTGGCACTTTACAATATTATAAAGCAGAAGTTCATGTAGTTATCATTACCTCTGAGCACTTTGTGGCTTTACACCCCTGGCTGACTGTTTGCACTCACCGATTGACTGAGGGCCCCTCTCCATCAGTGCTTACAGACCAGATATTGGATGTTTGACCTGTAAGTGGTCTATCTGCTCTTACATCTCTGAAACATGGGGCCAAAAGACTAATGGAGAAGGTAATACAATTTGTATGCTTGCTGAAGTTCACATTGCTTTACCTTGTCTCCACTGAAATTTCTTTGGTTGTGGGGCTTATCCAGGGGTGGGGTAATTTGATAGCACAGTAAGGCAGCACTTTGAAGAACTTTATTGGCAGCTGCAAACTGCAATCAGACAGGAATGGAAACATACATAAAATAGCTTCATGTAGTGCCCAAACTAGAATGAAAACTGTAATGGTGTAAAGCAGCAAAGGTGGCTGTGGCTGTTACTGATAGATAGGGGGGAGTATATATATATATATATATATATATATATATATATATATATATATATATATATGCTGCAGTCTAGCCTTTGCTAATTTTTTTTTATGGTCCAAATAAATGAAAAAAAGAAATAAATCACCACATAAACACACTAATCACTTTATTAGGGCCACCTAGAGCTAGTACCAGGTTAGACCCCTTTTACCTTTAAAACTTCTGTAATTCTTTATGTCATAGATTCAACAAGGTGTTGGAAACATTCCTCAGAGATTTTGCTCCATATTGACATGCCAGCATCTCATAGCTGCTGCATATTTTTCAGCTGCATCCATGATAAGAATCTCCTGTTCCACCACATCCCAAAATTGCTCTTTTGGATTGAGATCTGGTGACTGTGGAGTCCAGTGAACTCATTGTAATGTTCTAGAAAGCAGGTGGAGATGATCTGAGCTTTGTGACATGGTGCATTATCCTGCTGGAAGTAGCCATCAGAAGATGCTACACTGTGGTTATTAAGGCATGGACATGGTCAGCAACGATACTCAGGTAGGCTGTGGTGGTTAAACCAGGCCACACTGGTACTAAGGAGCCTAAAGTGGGCCATGAAAATATCCCCCACACATGACACCACCAGCTGCCTAAACTCAGGAAACATTTTTCCATCTTCTATTGTCCAGTCTTGGTGAGTCTGTGGCTGTGTCCGAATGTGCACCCTACTCCCTAACCCCTCGTTCACTACATAGGGCTGCACTACATAGCACACTACATAGTGACTCATTCTCTTGGCGATTCGGACACGAAGCTGCCTATTTTTTCGTCGCAGCAAATCATGTGACTACCACCATCACCATGGCAACCATAACCCGCGGCAAGATGTCATTCCAAATCCAATCCAAAGTTGTGTGTAAATATTTTTATTTTTATTCCTTATGTTGTATTTTATTCTTTGTTTGTTTGCTTATAGGTAATTTCGTGCAGCTCAATTTTTTCGCCTCCTTGCGGCATGTTGAGCTTCTGCCCGCAATGCATTGTGGTCTGTATTGGCCCGTCTAGTGACCATTGATGCTCACTACTTTTCAAGATGCATTCTGGGTAATTTTGAGTGCCCTACTTTTTTCTCTGTGGACATTCGGACATCCCTACAAAATGGCGTGACCCCTATATAGGGCACTATGTAGGGAGTAGGGTGCACATTCGGACACAGCCTGTGTAAATTGTAGCCTCAGTTTCCTGTTTTTAGCTGGCAGGAGTGACACCCGGTGTGGTTTTCTGCTGCTGTAGCCCATCTGCTTCAAGGTTGGACGTGTTGTATGTTCAGAGATGTTGTTCTGCAAGGCTTGGTTAATACCAGCACTTATTTGAGTTCTTATTACATTTTTATATCTCTAACCAGTCTGCCCATTCTCCTCTGACCTCTGACATCAACAAGACATTCTGGTCCTGACAACTGCTGCTCACTGGATATTTTCTCTTCTTCAGACCATCCTCTGTAAACCCTAGAGATGGCTATGTGTGAAAATCCCAACTGATAAGCAGTTTCTGAAATACTCAGACCAACAACCATGCCACATTCAAAGCCACTTAGATTCCCTTTCTTCCTCATTCTGATGCTCACTTTGGAATTCAACGATTCGTATTGACGATGTCTGCATGACTAAATGTAATGAGTTACAATGACATGATAAAGTGGCCGGTGAGTTTAGATGACAGCACATTACTGCATTATTCTTACTTGGGTATAAAACATAATCCTGAAATGTCTTTCTTTCTCCAGAGTAAATGTGTCACAGAAAATGTAAATACAATGCAAAATTTTGTGAATCTGCTACAAAAGAATTTGTTCTTTATTTTTTCTTTTATAAATTTCAAATACTCTCTGCAGTATAAACGCTTTATACTGGGTTGGTCTGAGGGGTCTCTTAGTTTTATGGTTCTTACCCTGCAACCAATACAGAAGACACCATCATCACTGAGTTTCTATAAAATCTCCCCCATTTGAGCATTTTAGGAATCACACCACTAAGTTGCGATTTGAAGCCCTGAAACACATTATGAAAAAGCATGATTTCAAGCCTGCACTCAGCCTAGAGCGTGGCACCCCTAATTGGTTCTGTCTCCATTAAAGATACAACGGCTGCTTTCAACATTATAGATAATGGACGAATCTCACAGATGTTGAGGCCTATTCAAAAAAACCTATTCAACAAGAGCCAATCACATTTCAGTGGTGACTGGCTGCAGTGAGCCTTTAACAGCACTATTTAGACTTATTATAAAAGTTGGACATTTTTACATCATGCTATATCTCGCTGTATGAGGGTGTCTTCAAAGCCTCTGATTTGGCAATTCTTTCCACCCTGGAGGTCTCTTTAATAGGAGCAGGCTTTATCTCGTAATACAATGCAACTGGATTTTTGCAAAAACTGGTGCATTAAGTGCAGAGTCTGATGACACTACTATCTTTAAAATGCTGGTGCATAACATTTATTAGAGCTGAAGGTGAGACCATTTTAGAGCAGGTTTAATAACACATATACATAGTTATGTGTTATAGTCTTAATTATAAAGAGCTTTGGTTTGATCTATCTTGACTGGTTCTCAGTGCAGTGACAGATGGAGACAATATAAACTGTTTGTGTGCTGCAAATAAAGAAATGATGCTTTTAGGATATAGTTTCAGCACAGTATTTTTAGTTAGCAGGTTTCCAAACAGCCCTCACAAATAATTGATAAGCAGTAGGTCTCAAACCTGAAAAGAAAAAAGAAAAAACGTGGAGAAATAGAAATTTGCAATCAGAGCTCACAGCTGCACATTAATTTCGTGGCTTTGGGTGTATTGTGATAACCGCAGGGGATTCAGATAAGCATAAACATTTTTATCTGTTCTGTCAGGGGAAGATCTTACTTGATAAAACTAATCAGAATACCTCAAAATGTTCGTCTCAATGGTAAACGCTGGGAGGAGTTCCAGTTCTGGTTCAGTGCTGGTGCTAAGTTGTCCTTGCTAACAACTCTTCGGTATTTACAAACTGCAATATGAAAATAAATTACACATACGGGTTCAAGCAGTTTTTAGGTCAAAAAGTTGTGTAGTGTTACTTTAAAAGCTGTATTTATATTTAAATGCATTTTTCAAAACTGAATGGCATTTTTTTTCTTTTCCACTGAAATAAACAGACTGGAAGCACACAATTATGATAAGAATACAGTTGGCTTTGCACAACATAACAGTAGTTCCATCTTGTTCTGTTCCGATCTGACAAACGCTACTGCTTGTGTTACTCTGTTGCTTAGTGTGACATGACACATTGATTTGATGGGGATGGTTGCTGCCACCTGGAAGGTTCCTTTGACCTATTGGTTGGTCTGCACCAAAGTTTGGATGGTGGTTCACGTCAAGCAACATTCCCGAGTGCAAAATGCAAAACTTTGCCTGCAGAACTTATAACTGATAACTAATGTGGTCCTTTAACTTGTCAGTGATTTTAATGATGTGGCTGCAGATCATATTTCTCCATCAACTGATGCTTTTTTTGGTAATATATCATATGTGGTTATTCATTTAGTTTGTGGGAACATAAGTGTCATTGACAATGGGGCCAGTGAGAAAGGGATTAGATAACTGAAATAATGTTGGCTATAATTTACAAGAACAGCAGATATAAAAAGGAAAGAAAGACTGGAGAAAAAAATAACGGTGGACTGTAATGCAGCAGCCGAGAAAACAGCAGCACGACAGAGCGCAATTACCTCCCTGGTTCTTCATTTCCCACAAGCAGTCGGTTTCATTCTTTTCCGCTAATCCTGCTCCTTTGGCAGTTATTCATCCAGACACAGAATGATTTATTCGTTCTTGAAAATTTTGCATTTTATCTCTCTTTTGTTCAGGAACATTGAAGGACATTTTTACTGATGAAACTACAGCGAACACCGACACCTGGGTGGTAAATTTCTTTGCAGCTCCATTGAAGCAGCTGTTCATTAAATTTGCCCTTTAAAGGGGACACAGTATGTTAAAAGAAAGAAAAAAACTTTTTCTATGCATAAAAGCATATGTATATTTGGGAGTCTGGAGTCACCACTAACTCACTCAGAAAAAATAAATAAATAAAAAAGCAACATTTTATGTTTTGCTTTGGGGGCAAAGGTCCAGATTAGCCGGGGATTTCTACATGAGTCACTAACAGGTCAGATTAGAAATAAGCTCATCTTTATCTCCTCTCAACTTCAAACATATATCAGATGTAATTCAAAGTGCGGCAGTACACCACTGGTGTTCTTTAACTATTTTTTCTCTCTGAAATTTGCCATTTATGGTGTGATTTAAAAAATAAGTAATTAAATAAATTTATCAATAACTAATTAAATGTATCATTAATTAAGTAACACTGGAAATAAATACAAATATAATGAATCAAATCATTACTTAATTTTGTCAGCAATTATTCACATTATTAATAGCAGTTTAAAGATTTATTTATACATAAATAATTTATTTAATTCAATTTACGGTCTACAAAAAAGTCCACCTAACACATAGGCCCCGCCCACCAGGTTTGATCGTTTAGGCTGGCACAATGCACTGCAGCATGGGCACTATGAATTTATTAACTAAATACTTTAAAATATATAAATACAGTATTTGTACATAAAATGAAATATATTTCAATTTAATTAATTATATATTTTTATGTTTGTTAAAGCATTTATTTCCAATTTCATGTAAATTATTTAGTGCTGTGTTTATGTATTTAATCCTGGCACGTCTTCCCCTCCATAGTTAACCAGCTTTAGACTGAAATACAGTCAATGCAGAGCTTAATATAGACAAGTTTTCTTTGCGTGGTTGCTATTAGGTTCGTTCGTTCGTTCGTTCGTTCGTTCTTTCATCCATTCATTCATTCATTCATTCTCTGTACTGCTCTGTCCCTTACAGGTTGTGGGTAAGCTGGAGCCTATCCCAGCATCAGGTGAAAGGCAGGGTACACCCTGGACAGGTCACCAGTCCATCGTACTGGTGACTACCAGGTTGACTAACAGCTAAATGTTAAATTCTGCGTTGGAGTTGTGCCTCTGAAAACAAACAAACTGTTTTTCAAATGCAGGTTGTTAAAAGTAAACACTTGATTCTCAAATAATTGTGTTAAAAAAAAAGAAGTACTCTAACCAAATTAATGAACAAAAAAATGCCTTTTTTACCTTGTTGACTGAAGGCGTCTTTATTATGCTATCTAACAGCATAATGCCCATTAAAACATTTATGAATGACAAGAGAAAAATACATGAACAGACTTAAGTTATATAAATGCTCACATACTCATATACACAGAAGATGGCAGCCATCCCAGACATCATCCGGTGTCATGAAGGACTACACTGTAGCCTAATTACCCACAGTTCTCTTGTCAGCTGTCTGGCATCTAGTCAAGAAGCCCTTTGAATGAAGACATGCCTGAATAAGGACACGCATACACACATAGACACACACATAGAGGAGGCACTGAAAAGACATGACATTTGAGGATATGAAGGAAGGAAATAGAAGAGCAATGCAAATATACGTGGCCTTGTACTAATATAAGCTACAAGGCTTATTTTTAATCCATGTAATCTATTTATTTGTCCATCTATCAGCTGTGTATACCAGCTGTAATAGAGGGCAAGTTGGGCTACACCCTGGACAGGTTACTTGTCCATCACAGTGCCTATTTTAAATGAGTGCAGTTAATGAAGCTGCCCTGTCTTATAATAAGTTTATCCTTAAAGTGTTCTTGTATTTGTTGATGGTGCGCCGCATACTGACAGTGATGCAGCACTGTCCAATTCTCCTAAATACTTCACGAAGGCAGTAATGTCTGAGTATCAAGGATGAAAGTATACGTTTAAGACAAAGGAGAAGAAGTTTTCTTGATAAAATTTAAGTTTTGTAAGAAAAAATAACCCTGTCTCCATCTCCATGCTTGAACTGTTTATCCCAGACCTCTACTTGTAACTCAAACATGTTTGTGTTTTATGTGAGAAATTTTGGCTCCTCTTTGATGCTGAAAATAAATCTCTTAATAAATGTTTACATTCACATACACATACATACATTTAGTAATATTAAAATCCACGATATTCCGTCCAAACCAGGCTGTTTAATGGTGACTTACTTTACATTTGAGAATCCACCTGCCTTCATTCTCCATCAGTTGAATTCTGAATATATGTGAATGTATTTTTCATATGTGTTTTTCTGTGCATGGTGTTCTGTAATTATTCTGTTCAATACCAAATGCTTGTATTGATCCTGAGGACCAATTCTGCAGGATATTATTAGATGAGCAAAGGCACAAACTGAGCAACAACACAGTGTATTGCTTTTGCAGAGCTTATGTCTGTCAGTTTGTCTACAGCTCCAATACGCTGTATTCTGTATGAGTGTGTGGGTGTGTGTGTGCATGTGTTATGTGTGTGTGTTTTGGTCAAGTGGTTTCTAAACCTGGAAATATTTCATTCTGTTTTAATCCTGCTCTAATTACTGTGTACTTATTGATACATGAGTCTCTCTTTGTTCAGTCATGTGATGGCTCAGTTCCCCCATGACGCAGAATTGGATAAAGTGGAAGAAGAAAATGAAAGTAAATGAAACATAGTGCAGCTCTGCGATGGGCTGGTGACCTGTCCAGGGTGAACCTGCCTCTCGCCTGCTAATTGCTGGGATAGGCTCCAGCTTCCCTGCAACCCTGAACTGAACTATAGGAAAAAATGAATGAATGAATGAATGAATAAATGAATGAATGAATGAATTAATGAATGAATGAATGAATGAATGAACGAAGGAAGGAACGAACAAACTTTTTTTTTTTTTTTTTTTTGGATTTTATTTATTTTCTTGTTTGTTTTTGCTTTCTCTCTAGGGTAATTCCGTCCTTTTGGGAGCAATACTCCATCTAAATGCAGCAAAATGCGGTTTCTGTGGTTCTCTAGGCTAAGGTGTGAATTATATTAAATTAAAGGTACAATGTGTAAGAATTACTGACATGTAGTGGTAAAGATAGGCATTAAAATAACTTCAAATGCCAAGCACAGTTATTAATGAATGGTGGCCATCAATGACCAAAATTCTTCCAGACTTATCTGTGGCTGGATCCAGTGGTATCAGGTGCAGCAATGACTACAATATAGGTAACTACTTCAAATGATAGTAGATGTTTATTGTCTTATTTAATGTGTCTTTTAAGGTGTTACTTGGCACCTATTAAACAAAGCTCATACTGTTTAAAGTGTTTAAAGCTCAGAGGGGTCTCACTTCAGAGATGTTTGTCCATACAGAGACACCATAGTAAAAATGGTGACCCAAAAATGTGGACCCACTACAAACTATATATACACATGGCTCGCTCTAAGTGAATAAAAACACAAGTTATTTTAGTCAAATGATTAGATACCAATAGAAAATGGTATGGTATAATTGTATTTTTACTTTTTCTGTTGCTGACCTTTGATTTTGTTCCATGCTGCACCTTTAAAATAAAGATTACGCAGGTTTTGGGTTTGGGTTATGGACTGTAATGCAGTGACCTAGTAAGGACAGCTTTCCAAGCTTGTTTGTATGCGTGTATTTCTCTGCATGTCACTGTATTTTTAAGGGCATGCCAATCAGTGTTGTCATCGAATGTCATCCCCACTAACCCTGGCTGACAGAAGGTTAGAGGGTCAGCAGTAAGAAAACAATGGGGCCGGCTGGAGCGATGACAAGTGCTGCACTGTATGGATGCGAGTGTATCTTCTCATGGAAAAAATATTTTATAACATATAAAAATGATGATCTTTTCACTTATATGAAACATGATATGATTTCCAAAACATGAATATCTTTAACATCCAGATCAGTTCTCTTTTCCATCCCCATTTTATAGTCTTAAAATATGACAATAAATAAAAGAATAACTAGGTTTCCTAAACTGATAAGAGTCTTTACACTTATTATTCTGAATTTTTTCCCAATTTTTTTTATAAAATGCTTCTCATATTTTGAAATGACTTGATTTCTTACATGCACTTCTCTTTTGTGGTCTTTTTAAATAATGATAACTATTGTTAAATAGAATGAGCTAATATTTAATTTGAACCATTATTAGCTCCACTGGTCAGTTGCTCCTATACTGGCTGTAACAAAAGCCTAAAGCATGATAGGTCCTCCACTATCACATAAACTTTGGCAACTTCTGATTTCCTTGACTTCTCTGTGGTAAGGATGCAATTAATGCATTCTTCTAATAACTCATTAAAGTAAACACTAGAGCAAAACATTAACATGTCCGATTCTGATAAAGTTTCCTGAACATTTTCTACGTTAATCAGGGAGTTTAATTTTTGCTTATTGCTAAATGCCAACCCACCGTTTGTGTGTCTTTATATGATAGTGTTTAAGTGAAACATTAAAAAATACACTGTTGTAAATCAGCATGCTCTTTATTTTTCAGGTCAATCAAATGATAGTTGGACACATGCACAAACTCTAATCATCCAAACATCCATGTAATCATCTGTTTCCACATTTGCCTCTGATTACTACCAGGGGGATGGTAATCTGTGTGCAAGTTGGCAAAGTCTCTTATTTTGCACACACACACACACACACACACACACACACACACACACACACACACACACACACACACACACACACACACACACACACACACACACACACACACACATGCACACAAAGATACATGCAGCCACAAACACACGGCCTGCAAGAGGGGGGCAGAAAGATACAGATGCCGGCAAATTAAGTAGATATCCAAACACGATTCAGTGCAGTCTTTCACACACAAGTACTCATGTGCACAAAAACACACAGTCATAAACGGCATTGCAAGAAGCAGCTGACAGGCCCCAGTTATCAGCCAAGGCAGAGTGCACAAGATAAGGGTGCCGCGAGGCATCAGAAACACCATGCACCCAGGAGAGGGAGAGAACACATGGCAGAAGGAGGGATGAATCAGAGATGAAAGACGGAAAAGGAAAAAATAAAACACCCATGTCAGAAATCATAAAACGCTCTGACGAGGAGATAAGGTGAATCAAAGAGGGGGGGCAGCAAGGTGGAAAAAATAAGGGTCGAGTTTGTTGCAAGAGGTTGATAGAGGGGAAAATCTCTGCAAGGAAGCAGCGAGCCTGCAAGAAAAATGCTATAGACAAATAAACACATTTACTGAGTATACAACCTTTTTCCAAATAAAGCCTGCTCAAGCTTTGTCTCCCAAAACGTCAGCCAACCTGCTCTTTTCCCTTCATCAGCAACTTCTGATCTAATCCCAATAAATCAAGAAGAATAAGAGTTGGCATTGGCTGCGAGGGGGGAAGTCAAGGAAATTGAAAGTGCACACCCACCATTCAACACACACAAACGTACGACAACGCGTACACTTGGATAAGGGTGTGTAAATACTGTGGCAGATGTATATATATCATTATGCTCTCACACATGCTGCACATCAGATAAATCCACTTTGCAACCTGCCTCCGGCTTTCAGGAAGAAATAAAACAGAAGCCGAGTGTCAGTCAAGTGATGCAGCAGATGCCTTTTACTCAAGTGTGAAGTGAACACACGCATACGGATGAATGTGGAGGAAGAAAAGCTCACGCCTGCAGACCATCTTAAATCAAGCAGATGTGTTGATTCAAGTGCCATTTCACATCCCACCACACATTCAGACACACACAGCATATAAGTGAACTCATTAGTATTACCCCACTGACGGGGCAGAGCACAAAATGACAACTAATTTTTATTGATGTGTGTTACAGACCATCAACCCTCTGAGGCTGCACTCAGCTGCTTGAACTGAGTTTCAGTTCACACTCGAAACTGGAGCTGATAAGACAATAAGAGCAGCCATGCCTCATGTATCAGCCTGGTAAAGATAATGAGAGTAAAATGAAGCAGTGGCAGAGAGATGAAGAAATACTGGAACAACCACACGCAGCGCTACTATCAGTAGTTTAAAAAAAAAAAGATAGAAAGTGCTGCTGTTATGAATCTGAAAACTCTCCACGGGCAATCCAGGCTTTGATGCAGATGCTCTATGCTTTCTAGCAATAACTATTCTTGTTTTCTTTTAACCATGATCACAGTTACTCGCCAGCATGAGATAAGTTCTATATGAATGTCTGCACAGTTAAAAAAAAAAAAAAAAAAAGGGAAGGATTGTCATGATATTTTGTGTGCATGCACTCCCCATATAATAAATCTTTCTAATGTCACCCTGTGCAACACAACAAGCTTGTAATTTCTTTGGATTTAAGCTTAATATTTTTTCCAATATATTTCAATAGACTGGAAATTTGCAGCAGGTGTTGAAGTTGAAACCATTTTTATATTGTTTTAAAATGAATGTATAGCATTAAGATTTGATTCCTTGCATTTATAAATTTCTATAAGTGCAACATAAAGAGCAGCAGCATCACTATTTATCATACTTAGTCAGTAATGGTGACCCAGAGGTGGTTCTAGTGTAGTTTAGAGCAGGTTTTAAATCATAACAACCACTGCAACCATACACCAAACTTTTAATTTCCTTTTGTTGATGCATGTGGTTTTTGGATAGTTATGGGTGGTCAAATAATGACAAAAAACTGTTTGCTGGATACCTGCAAAAAGTCTCTCAGCATGCAAAAAAAAAAAAAAAAAAAAAAAAAATCCAAAAACAGCAAAACGTTTAAACAACTTTAAACATAGCATGAGCTTAAATACCAAATACTGCAACAAACACATGAAAGCCTATGCTTCCAGCTAAGCAGCATGCACAGAAGGCAAATGGTCAGAGATATAATAACTTCAGCTTCTTCAGCAGAGAAAACATAGCTAAAGACACATGCTAAACCAATGATATCTCACTTCATCCATTTTAGATGACAGCACACAGCTGTTGCTTGAGCTTGACTTATTTGGCCAAAACTGACAAGTTAACCGCTGGTCATAAAGATTTTCTGTTTAAGCAAGACTTTCCACTAGTTTAACTGCTTATTAACACAAAAATCTAACCAGCCAATCACATAGTGGCAGCTCAACACATCTAGTCGTGTAGACATGGTCAAGACGACTTCCTGAAGTTCAAACTGAGCATCAGAATGAGGGAGAAAGGAGATTTAAAAGACTTGAAAGTGGTGTGGTTGTTGTTCAGACTATTTAAGAAACTGCTGATCTAGTGCAATTTTCAAGCACAACCATCTCCAAGGTTTACAGAGGATGGTCTGAAGAAGAGAAAATCCCCAGTGAGCAGCAGTTGTCTGGACCAGAATGTGTTGTTGATGTCAGAGGACAGGGGAGAATGGGCAGACTGGTTGGAGGTGATAGAAAAGCAACAGGAAGTCAAAAAAGCACTGGTTCCAACCAAAGTATGCAGAATAGCATCTCTAAACACACAACGCATCCAACCTTGAAGCAGATGGGCTACAGCAGCAGAAGACACACCGGCTGCCTCCTGTCAGCTAAGAACAGGAAACTGAGGTTACAATTCACACACACTCACCAACACTGGACAATAGAAGATGGAGAAACGTTGTTTGGTCTGATGAGTCTCCGTTTCAGCTCCACATTGAGATGGTAGGCTCAGAATTTGGTATAAGCAACATCAAAGCAACATCAATCCATCTCTATCAAGGGTTCAGGCTGCTGGTGTGTATATTTTCATGGCCCCTTAGTACCAACGTGTCCTGGTTTAACCACCACAGCCTTCCTGAGTATTGTTGCTGACCATGTCCATCCCTTTATGACCACTGTGTAGCATCTTTTGATGGCTACTTCCAGAAGCATAATTCACCATGTCACAAAGCTCAGATCATCTCCACCTGCTTTCTTGAACATGACAGTGAGTTCCCTGGACTCCAACGGCTTCTACAGTCACCAGATCTCCATCCAATAGAGGAACGGGAGATTCTCATCATGGATGTGCAGCCAACAAACCTGCAGCAACTGTGTGATGCTGTCATGTCAATATGGAGCAAAATCTTTGAGGAAAGTTTTTAACACTTTGTTGAATCTATCCCACTAAAAATTAAAGCTAAAGGAAACAAATCCAGTCCAATCTGAGTGTACAATTTAAGCAGTTTCTTCTGAATATTGCCTTTTATGGATTAAATATATAACTTATGCCCATCTGAGTCACTACCATGATTCTTCTCAGGTTTCTTTCTACACTAATTAGATGAAACAGTGTTGATGCAAAAATAAAAGCTTCCTTTACTTCCCACACACAATAATTAGGCAGGAATTAACTGAACTGACTGATAGTTGATAAATGATTCATGGTTTTATCAGAGACTGAATCAGTCAGGATCCATACATTTTTCTACGCATAATCTACGTTGTTGCTCAGCTAATCTGCTGTACAGCAGCTGGTCAGGTTTTGCTCTCACTGATCAGCTCACGAGTATATATATATATATATATATATACATATATATATATATATATATATATATATATATATATATATATATATATATATATATATATATATATATATATATATGTATATATATATATTTTTTTTTTTTACTGTCAATGTTTCAATTAATAAGCTTCAACCTCTGAATGGATCATTGTTTGCTGTGACTAAGAAGAAAGCAGATTTGTCTCAAAGTTTTTTTGTTGTTTAAGAAATAATTAGTTCAAAAAGTAAATTTAGGGTGATGTATGTCATGTATTATGTTTAATATATCGTCAGGCTTGATGGGTTTTTGCAAGTTTCTTTGAGACAGAAGTGTTATTGACACTTAATCAGACTAATGGAGGAGAAACACAATGCTTGTCTGGAAACAAACTGGAAACAAACTTTAACAAAGAGAGCTGTCAGTGAGTTATGTCTGATCATCTGCTTTTACATTCGAACATCACCTGAAATTTCCTACATAAAGTGGAGAAGGAGCGAGAGAGAACACAGACAAGACACAAATCTGAAAATCACAAACCAATGCAAAAGTGAGGAAAGAAACAGCAATCTATTTGGATTTAGTGAAATCAACACTGCTCCTCAGTCTAATTTCAAGGCTGGCTGCCTAAAACTGGGCCACTTTTCTCCAGCAGAAGGCTCCGAAATATCAGGTGTTGACATCAGTTTGAGACTGGCTTTGACAGCACGGCCCTTTGAAGCCTTTATGAAGCTCAGACACTGATGGCATCACTGAGCATAATGTGTTGTGTTCTCATGTCAACTCTCAACAGCTTCAAGGGCATCTTATGAAATAGAGTATGTGAGTACCACAACCCAATTATGCTTGACTTTGCTCATATCAGTCGCTCTCTTCAACAAAGCAGAGACAACAAGGGCTCCGGTATCACTAAGAAGTGCTGTCAGGCTTGTCAAAGGAAAACGTGGGAAATAAGAAGTTTCTGACCTCATTTTAGTGGTGCTCGGCACAGACGTGATTAATTGGTGTGCCTGATTTCAATTTAACTCAGTGTGCTGCAAGTTTTAAAGATGACATGAAATGTTGTAATGAGTGCATAGAGAGTAGAGTTGACACTGACCCACAACACAGATAGAGGCCGTTAATCTGCATAATGAATTGCTGGTAAACGTGAAACGGATGGATAAAAATCCTGTGCACGGTATTCAGTTTCTCTCCCAGATGTTCTTTTATACACATAATTGATGATGTATCTATTTTTATTTTATTTTTATGCATGAATGCTCACTTTCTCAACATAAACAGTTATGAGTATGTGCTTGCACTGCAGGTGCTGCATGCTCATTTTTCAGTAATGGCCATGCACCATCACACGAAGAGCTAATTAAAAATCATCATGTGGTTCATAATCTTTCAAGCCAGGGTTCATTATTTATTTTACCCAAAGAAAGGATTCAGGTCTTTTCATCTGCATCATCAGCCGTCAGTCACAACACCAGTAACATTGTGCTAGAGTATTCATCGAGCTAAAGGTCGTCCACATCAAGAACAATAAAAATATGTTTTTACAATATATAAAATCATGGTAGTACAGGAGCAAGCCTTAAGCACCAAAGAGATAGAGGCCCAGATCTATCACACCAGGCAGGTTTCTAGTGTAGCACCAACTAAGACACTTTAATGATGCAATACATAACTTTCTGACCTTAAAATTCTGCTTTTTGGACGTGTTTGATGGCATAGCAACATCTGCTATGCACTGCCCAGCAGAGTCCCATGGTTGAGAAACTGCACTTCACAACCTTTGCTTCCAGGACACCGCGTGACGCTGTAGCTGGGCATCGTTTTACGCACCACGTCAAACGCCAACAAGCGGATATCAACACACTGGGTTTGTGTGACTGAACGTGCACTGTGACTGAAATGCCAAAGGAATGCAAAGATGTTATTTGAGGTAGATAGAAAAAGAAGGAATACGAGATAAGACAAGAGTCAACATAGAGACTGACTTTTACTGTCTGGAGAGAGCTCACAGTACAAGTAGGACGCAAGATGGATGCTGAATTAGCCGTGGCGTCTAAAAAAAATAAGCCAAAGTTTTGTAGTGCCTCTTTAAAGCGTTCAGAAAGAGTGTCTGGATGTCACAGTTTCTCTGCACATTTAACTCAGGATTCCTTTATTGTCACTATTTCAAGTATACTGAGATTTCAAGAACTTCACTAAAACAGATTAATTTATTGATATAGTCGGTGCAGTCCAGGCTAACAATGTGTCCTATTTCTAAGTGAGTAATTGTATGGATTTATAAATATTACTGAGAATATCACAGAGAGTTTTTACAAAGGAAAATATGTGTGCATGCAAATCCTTGCATATATTTTTGCAGAGACTTTGTTGCCTTTGGTACTTGCAGGATCCCAGTCCACTCTTTAATTGGACTGAATTCACAATATTCCTCTGTTCTTGGCAAACTGCTGAGATCCCCATGGAATTTTAAATAATTTCCATTTATCTTTTCAGGTGATTTATGAAGTTCACTGCCTTGTCATCTTTGTTGAAGAGCTTTAGCTTTGCCAAGCAAACAAAGTTGAGCTCTGTCTTTTGTGGCATAGGTGAAGCATGCATTTAATTTTTCAGCACCAATACTAACAACTGGACAACAAAATACTGGATGTTTTGGACTGATTCTTTGCTAACATGCAACAGCACATTATGAGAGGAGGTGAGGAAAAGAAAGATAGCTGGAGAGAGTTTAGAAAAGAGACAAGATGTAAAACGAATGATGAATTAGCTTCATTGGCTAAAATTGTTACGTGTGTACCAGGCTTTAAATAAAGGCTGGGCTTACATCAGAAGACTAAAAGATTTGGAAAAACCTCTAGAAAAATATCAGCTCACATCTAAAGACAAGTACCTAGTCTCAGACTGAGATTTTACAAAGACTGTGAATCTTGTGGAGTCACTATTTACAAGACTACAACTAGATTCTTTTAGCATTTTTGATATGTTGGACAGTTTATATCGAACAGGGCTGATCTGGCCACAGCAAAGCAAACAAGGGGAGAGTTTTCCTCCAGGATTAATAAGGAATTACACATCATTATTATTTCATTAAGTGTGCCTTTTCATCTCCACCAGGTGCTACACCAACTCACCAGAATCTGGAGGGATGAATGAGTTTCCTATTCTTCTCTCTTCTTGTTAGATCATTTTACTGTAACTCATAAATGATCCAGAACAGACATTTACTTCTTAATAACCATCCACTCACTTCATGTCTGTTGTCATTCTGACAGTCAGGATTCCTGTTTCTAATTTTGTCAGAGCTCATCAATTGGTTGTTGATTATGTGATTTCAGATATGCATAGGTTAAAAAACAGCAAACAGATATTTTAAAAACATAAAAAAATTGAATATATACTAAAAAAAATAGTAGTGGTCATGTGGAGCAGTCCTGAGCCATAGGTGAGTTGGGGAAGATTCAGAGTTCTTCCTCCTGGGTGGAGTCTAGTCTCTCTTGCTGTCACACCTGTCTCTCATTGCACCCAGTCACTACCAGATTGTCAGCTTCCTCGAGGTGTGTACGCTGCTTGTGGTCTGGAAGGGGCTGCCTTACCCAAATCCTTTTGAGTACATGAAACAAGACCCAAACATCCAGTTTGGACTGTTTTCCAGATCACTTGAAAATCTGGCACATACTTTTATTCCATTACCTTTCTCCATTGTGGTCAGCTTCACAGTCTGCTTTAAACTGGCATGAAAAGCTGTGACACAAAGTTAGGTTTGCAATGTGTAATCAGTGAAAAAGAGAAGAGTCTTCATCTCTTGTTTTGGGTCACCACAGCAAGTCATCTGTCTCTATCTAGTCTTATCCTCTGAATCCTCTTCTCTTACACCAACTAACTTCAGGTCCTCTTTCACTACAAGAATACATCTACTCTTTGGCCTTCCTTTAGACGTCCTGGTAGTTTCAACCTTAGTATCCTTCTACAGATGCATTTCCATCCTCCAAACCAGCTTAGGGTGGATTCACACCTAATAGTCTGCTAGACTTGGTACAATTTGGGACTCAGTTCAGTTAAATGTTTGAACATTCTTCAGTGTAAGTTTGCTTTTAAAGATACCAGCCAAATGAACCGGACCTTTTATACAACACATTCCTGTCTTTACCAGAGGTGGCGCTGCATCAAGAAGTATTTAAAGAAAAGCATAGAGAGAAAAAAAAAAACAAAAAAACGCTCATCTATTGGTTAATGCAGGGAAACTTCTGTTTCCGCTACATAAGAGGACATGGAGCTGCATCAGATCCTAGTAGTCTTTAGTTGACCATATTTCTTTTAGAGCTTCAACTTTGTCTTTCCATGTCTGACTGTGAGTCATTTCTCCCGACATCATCCTAACCTATGTTTTGGTTGCATTTATCCACAGCGCCCTGCATTGTACATGTGTTTCCCTTAACTTTATAGTCTGCTTCCTGCATTTGCTTTATGACGTGAACCGAGACCTACGTTTGTAGGCAGACACAAGTTATTTTGCATATTGCACATCTCTACAAACCAGACTTTCAGAGCATACAAACAAACAAAGGATTCAAATCAGAAGGGCTGGTGTGAATTCCACCCACAGTCTGGCTTTTCTGACTTTGTCTCCAAAACATCTACAATGTGCTTTTCATCTGATGTGCTTATTCCTAATCCTATCCATCCTCCCAAAGAGAACCTCAACCTTTTGATCTCTGCTACCTCCAGTTCTGCCTCCTGTGTCATCCTCAGGGCAGTCGCCTCCAAACCATACAGCATTGCTGATCTCACCGTCATCTTGTGCACGTTTCCTTTCATTCTTGCTGATGCTCTCCAAGAGAAGAAGGAATAAATGAACACAAGGAAGTGAAAAGAGTTGTTGGATTGTGAGCCGGAGCTGGAGTCCCATTCTTGAAAGTACATTGGCCCTGATCTATTAACGCTTTGCGTGTACTAAAACAGGTGCAGACGGCTTTGCTCCGCTAAAATCGGCCCAAGCTTATCTATCAAAGCCGCAAACATGGAACTGCGTCAGTTATCCTGGCAAAACTGCGCCGCTCTCCACTTTGCGTTTCTGAAGCTACTGCATATGCATTATGGGCGGTCCGGCCAGAAAGTGCACATTAGTGGGAGGAGACTATGCAAATAAATCTGGTTTGCGCAGCAGTGGGATTCATGTAGCCCGCAAAAAGTTTGCGGTGTTTATGTTTGCTCTAAAAATAGCGTTTCTGAAAAGCAGGTGCTAATTGGCACAACAGTATACGCGCAATGGCTGCAGTAATAATTTTAAGGAGGAGGCACAGACACCATGAAAGGCGACTAAGATAATGCATTTTTTTCTATTATATTAATATATTTAGAATGCCAGAGAAGAGGATTGTGGAGACGATCCAGCGTTGCAATATTAGAATTGCTGGATAAGTTTAAAGACTTTATCATGCCTGTCTTTTATTATTATTATTATTATTATTATTATTATTATTATTATTATTATTATTTCTTTATAGCTTTTAAACCTTTATTATTTCTTATTTGTTCCTTGCATGTTTTTATATGTACAATACCTTGGTTCCTAAAGGTTGTTGTTAGTGTGCCTTATAAATAAATTGAACTTGAATATGAAACTATATTGCAGCATTTCTGGTGACATTTAGATTTTTTTCCTCGACTTCCGCAATATTTTTATTTGTCTCCTTTATTTGTCTCAACTTCTATCGGATAAAAGTTAATTTTGCGTTTGCGGTTTCCTTGCTCTCCAGAACCTTACATGACAGAGCAAACAGCGCCGCTAAATCCTCATTTAAATACTGCTGTTTGCTCCGCAAATGATAACAGGAGCAGTCTTAATAGATCAGGCGCTAATCGTAGAAACATAACCAGAGAAAAACTGCGCAGCAAATGTTAAATAGCGCAGCAGTTTTGCCCTCGTCATAACTCAGCCCCATTGTGTACTAGCACCATTCACCAAATTTCATTCATGGTGGCTTGTCAAAATTAAAACTTTCCAATAGGGATATCATTTGCCTTTATTTGTACATGTGTTTTTTTTATGTCAGACAACTCACGAGATGTTTATGAAAAGAAAATGTCTACAGGTGGATGGTGAGGTGAAGTAGAAAAGCAAGCAACACATCATGAAAAGCAGATTTCATGCTGTGACTGAACTAGCTTGCATGTGTGTTTTTTAAATTTTATTTATTTTATTTTTTTTTAGAAAACCTTTATGGTTTGTATTTGACAGTAAAAACAAAAGATCATCTGAATATAGTTTTGTATAATGGAGGGAATGTGTTATATAATCATAGTTCATATACTGGCATAAAGTCACCTTTGTAAAATAATGACATAAACCATTTTTTAACTTTCAAAGCTGAAATAACAGCATAATTCACAAGAACATATTTAAACAACACACATACACACTCCTGTGAGTACACTGAGGATTGTACTAAGTCAGCTGAAGAGGCCGAAGTTTGTCCCTTTTGTATTTAAAGTCCCAAATGTGTCACACAGACCAATTAGAGGCAACATGATGAAGCGATGTAAATCAAAGCAACACTGCTAATGAAAAAGAACTCAAGAGATATGACTAATGAAAAAGAAGTCACCTATACCCCAGTACAGCTTTTTTTCCCCTCAGTTCTTCAACTATTAGACAGAGTGTATGGGAAATCATTACCGAGTGTGCGGTAGACTGTGGTGTGTATCTGTGAGGTGGAAAGAAGTAACGGAAAGAGTGATGACATGCTCCAAAAATCTGGGAAGTTGCTAACAAGCACATTGATTTGAGTTTAGAGGGGAACAGCTGTAGGAAAAAAGAGAGAAACAATGAGGTAGAGATGGGGAGAAAGACTTGTAGGGAGGGAAAGAAAGTAAAATACACTGAAGGTAGAAGAAGAAAGAGATGAAGCTTAGATATTTAAAGCATCCCCCATTATTAGTGGTTATTAGTGTTTCCCCTTGAAGAGGAGGCTACCTCACACTGGATATAAACTCACCTCATTACTGAGAGTTTGAATAGTTTTTTAACAGAACAATTCAGTTGCATATTTACAGCCAATTATAAAATAATGCTGTGTTGCAGCTAAATTACAAGTTGTATCTTCAGGTAATATAGTTGCTCAATCGCACAACAAAGCCAGAAAAATAGAGATGAGCTCAAATAACTAATAAGAGAAGGCACAAATATAAAATACACGCTACAGAAAAAGTAATATTGTGACACAAAAACACGGAAAACAAGAACACTTTTTGTAAAATGAGTGTGATTCTACATTATCAGCCTTTTTCCGGCCTGGAGCAGGTATAACAAGGCGGTTTATAGCCAGCCTGGGGATGGGAGGGAGGTGAACTGAGGTCGCTGCCTCTGTCTGGAGGTGGGGTTGATGGAGGGTGACGACAAGAGGAGAGAGGACGAAAGAAATACAAGCTACTTCCCTCTGGTCTCCTCCTGTCTGTTCCTCCGGTTTTCCTTTATGCCGCTCTCAATCCGGTCTCTGATGCCACGGAGAAGAAGCGGTAACTGCTCTGTGCTGCAGATACTCTGCACCTCTATTTATTGGTTATTTATTTTTATATGTACCTTGTTTTGAGATGATTTAGACTGAGCACCTGGCGCAAACTTATAGGTTTGATATGTTTTATGTTTTTTACATTTTATGTTTTAAATGAAGGATGATTGTACATGTCTGCATGTCTGAAGAATCATTGTGTGAAACAGCTACTAGCTCTTTCAGTAGTCTGTAGTGGGTTGATGCGCACCTCTTCCAGACCTGACGTGCACTCCTGCTAAGCAGCGCGGGTAGGGGAAATGCTCCCTTGTGATTGGTCGGTTTGTGATTATGTGTTTCTGGATTTCTGGAGCCTCTCGCTGAATTTGTGAGGTAACCATCCAATTTTTATTTGTTTATGCTGTAAATATTTTAGCTGAAGAATCTTTGTTAGCTGTTTGTTGTTCTAAAACAGGAAATGCCTTCTGGAACTGAAGTGAACCATGGAAAGAACTCGGCCCTGTGGAGTTTTACCAGCCGATACCAGCCCTACTGCAACATGATACCATAACCCTACGCTCGAGTGTGAAAGCACATTCCACCAGCGTCAGCTATTCCGATCCTACGCAGAGCACACAAGTACAAACCCAGCTTAAGGTTTGCCCACCAAATCCCGCTACTCCAGTTCCATGTCCACCCACATTTCACATAATGGTTTTCTATGTATATAACACTGGCTTTATTGAACAAATACATCTGGAAGATTTGTTGTCACCTTCCATCAATAATTCAGAAAACACAGATTTATATTTCTACAGCTGAATCCCAAAATCTGCTGGTTAATTTTCATGCTTATTAGAAGGAATACTGAACAAATGAACCAAAGTCTCAAAACAAACTAATGTGTTATCTGATAACTACAGACTACAGATTTTTATTTACTGGCAGAGACATAAAGCAAGGACAGATTTGGATCACATACAAAAATATAAACCCAGTGAGCACAGTCCAGCGATGGGGGTAAAAAAAAAAAAACAACACAGCAGGACGTGGCGTCCAACAGATGGAAGTTACTGCTGGAAGAACAGAGTGAAAGAGCAAACTAGTAACCATCATATAAACAACGTCCACATCCTCTAATCAATCACATTACAAGATGCTTCAGTAGAATTTGCCATTACAAACTCTTAAAACCAACTTCAGACCATATGTCTTCAGGGGCGTTGATGTGGCATTTTCAGATTCCTGCATTCAGCTGCAGGATCATTTAACTCAAAGCAATTAGGAAGACTGATAGAAGGCATAAGGTAAACAAAAGAAGGTAAAATATCTGCAACTCAATTACACAGCTGAGAAAAATATGAAAACTAATCTAGTTTCGTATCAGACATTAAATAACCTCAGTGGATAGTTTTTCTTTCTTCACTATATAAGGGCAGCTTTAGATTTGACCTTTTGCACAGGGGAGTGGGATTATAGAGAGAGAAAGATCTGCTGTGAGCAAGAGGAAAAGTAGTGGAAAGGGAGGAGATAGTGGAGGACAAACAGCAAAAAGCCTATGACACGGCAGGATGAGGGATGCAGTGTTTTGCTCAATTACGCCTCCTGCCAAAAACAGCTTTACACAACCAGAGCATTTCAATCTGACATACTGTTACTGGTGAAAAGAGAAAGCATGGCGAGCATGACACTGTGGGAGTAAACATCACCTAAACAGTAAATGTAGCTGGAAAACATCTCACAGAGGTTTGATCACACAAATCAAAATAAAAGTACGAATGATTGGTTAACAGATGGTCTTTGGTACGTTCCAGACTTAGAGGACATTTTCCGTCCCACCTGTAAAATTTCTAGAAATCCATGCACAATACACTAATACATGTACTGTGTAAATGACACTTGTCTGGAGAAAAAATGTAAATAAAGTTCCAAAATATTATTCAAACTGTCACATAGATCTTAAGCACCCCAAAAATGGCAGTTTTCTCCTGTCTTATCTTCTACATGACAGATATATTTCCATGTGAAATATAACCCTTGAATAAGTCGTTTTTTGTACTTTTTTGTATGATCTTATCTAGCTGTTTCTCTTTTATTATTGAAAAAGTAAATTTAATAATCAACACATCATAATAGTAATAGTAATGATGTAGTTGTGTTCCGCAACATGTGTGCAAGCCTGTTACCAAAACCTATTTAGCATAAGAAGAACAGCAGTGAGCCACATGACACAGATCAAGATTTTTGCAAACAACTTGAGCAGACCAAGGGTAAGGTTTTTTTTGGGGGGGGGCATCCATCCCCCCCTCTATATTTCCCTGAAATGGTTCAGTCCACCTGATCCTTCAGCTGCGGCACAGACAGCGAGTGGATGGTAAGACGGCAGGATTCCTTAAAAAATAGGGAAGTTTAAAAGGAAATGAAAAAAAAGCTGAGACTAGAGAGAGAACAGAGGGGTCGACAGTAGTCATTCAGTTCTTTCAGAGGTGAGGTGGGTCAGTTAGTGCGTCTGAAGTTGTGTAACATCAGCTTGTTGTCTCTTCTAAACTTTGTTCATATAAGCTAGCTCACTTTGCTCCCATATTAGCTCATATTTCTGAAGAAAGTTGGGGGCACTTCAGTTTCTTTTTATGGGCCCAGTATATACATATATATATATATAGATATATATATTTCAGTAGGTGAGTCATCATTTGTGTTTACATATTTTCGGACTTTCTGTATCTGGTCTTTAAATTGTTTGTTGTCTTAACTGTGTTTGTTGGTGATAGAAATGGTTTTATTGAGCTGGTAGCTGAGATTCTGGACTTTCTGAGGATACCACACGTTTACAGTTGCATCTACAGACCTAACGTTACACCCGGAAGTGAGATGTTAACCCCTTAACTGTAGCGAAGGCTACAGGTGCAGTCAAGCTAAAAATGAAAATTTAGAGAATTTATAGGCCAAAAATCTGGATAATGAAGCGGTAAAGGTGCATGGATGGAAGTTATTGTGCATATAGTGAACATTTCTCTCTCCTCACCATCTAGAAGCTGTGAGATTCTCATCCTGCTTTCTGTCTGTTCACCTGATGCTGATATTCATCTCATATTGTTCCTTCTGTGTTTAGAAGGAAGCAGCTTCATAACTTTAAATTCATCCTGCTGACTTTTTACCTTTTAGTTAGTAAATGCTGAACATTTCATCCTTGTTTCTCATAAATATTTGATTTTATAAATATATATGAAGAAATATTTTATCTGTTGGTGTTTAAAGAGAAAACTGCTGCTAAACCTGTTTATGTGTTTAGTGCAGGGGTCTGCAGCCTTTCCAATCCAAAGAGCCTTTTTTCCCTCAGCCAGCTAAATAAAACTCCTTTAGAGACGCAAATGTTACGAGACTTTTCAAAAAGGCAACTTAATATATATGTATTTATATATATATATATATGTATATATAGGGCTGGGCGATATGACGATATATATCATCTGGACGATAGAAAATGTCTATCGTTTCATATGAGGCTCTATCGTTTACGCCACGGTTAGGTGCGTTACTGCAGTATTTTACACCAAGATTCGCCTTACGACATACCCATGCACGCTGCAATACATTAACAAACATGGAGGAAGATGGTAGCAGACCCGTTTCAGAGCAGGGTAATGCATTACAAGGTGACCACCCAACCCAAACCGAGGAGCTTGTACCTAAAAGAGGGGCAACTTCTGTCGCATGGATGTGGTTTGGATATAAAAAGACCGACGTGGAACAGACAACCGTTGTTTGTAAAGTATGTCGGCTCCCGGTCCAAACAACGGACTCCAACACTACAAACTTATTTTATCACCTGCGCAAGAATCACGACAAAGAATACAGAGAGAGTCAACGAGCAAAGGCCGCAAAAGCAGCGTCGAGCGGTGGCGAAAGTGCTCATAATAAACTCCAGGCGCAGACGCTGCAACAGGCTTTTACCCGTGCATGTTGAATGTTAATGGCAGATGTTACCATGACCACCATGTCTTGCTTGGGAAAAAGGTTCTAAATAAAAGAAATATTTAGTACATAATACCTTTTATTTGTTTAGTATATCATTTCACACTGCATTTCCACATTGCAATTTTATATAAACTATTCATTAATTGAAATTACAAAAAAATTCTATATCGTGATGTATATCGTTATCAGGATATAAAATGAGCTATATCGGGATATGAGATTTTGGTCATATCGCCCAGCCCTATGTATATATATAAATCTTTGCAGCCTTGTTTGAGTGTCACTCTAACTATTGCAACCCTGCTACTCATACTGTAAGAATAACAAACTGATAAAAAAAAAAAGAGAAAAGAGAAAAAGGAATACTTTTGATGCTTGAGCTGGACAAAAACAATTTTTTGTTTGTTTTTTATTTATTTATTTATTTTTATTACATAATACATGACAAAGATCCTTAGATAAAATGCTTTTTTTCAATGGTTTCTATACCCAAATTGTCTTCTAATTCTGGAATGACGGCTTTATATTAGAGCAAGTATTGAAACATTTATTTAATTCGTTCTGCTTTCCAATGAATACCTGATAGGAGTGAGTCATAACAGCAGCAGTAATTTACAACAACAGGATGAGACCTTAAAAACTATTCTAGTTAGTTCAAGTAATATGAACCATTGGCAGTACTATAAAATACTGAAAGAGTACAAGATTAGCAACTGCACTGTGACACTACAGTAAACAGAAATTCAGCACAAACATAAAATAGGCTGCAAAAAAAGAGGGCTGTAGATACAGTACAGTAAATATAACTGGACATAATCAGTTATAAATTGTCTGAATACATCTGATTAATCTCATCACTATAATGGATATCGTCATGCAGTTCCATCTCTAACTTGGCTGAAGTTTCATCTCCATGGCAACTGAGATATTACCTGCAGTTGAGACTCTTTAACTTGAGAGAAGTTTGAGGAAGAGATGGAGTCCACAGGAGAAGTGTCCCAATAGATTTTTAATATTTTTTTTTTTTAGTGTGGGTGGGGGGGGGGGGGGGGGGGGGGGGGGTCATTGATTTATGTACATTAACATTTAAATGCAAATTATAGTCAAGACTGACAGATGTCAGGGGCACAAAGCAGGAGCGAAATTATTCAAAGACCACAATGAAAACCAGTGAAATGGGGGCTGAATCATTTTACCTGCAACTGTTTAGGAGTCTTTTTTTAATGCAACCAATAATACCTCAGAATTATATTAAACAAATCTCTAAAACATTAATAGCTGTGAAATCAGCTGTGTGTGCAAAACGGTGTACATTATTAAAAACAGCAGTGTAGCACAAAATAGTGGTGTTTTTAATTAAATGAAAAAAAAAATAAATAAATAAAAAAAAAACTTTATTAATCCCAGAGAGAAATTGCCTCTGAATTCACCCGGACCAATTAAACCTTAATTAACCCCTTAGTGAATCCCATGTATTATATAAAGCCAGTCTAACATTATTTGTTAGCACTGTAAAAACCACAGAGGACCACAGTGCTGTGCAAACATCACAAATCATGTAAACCCAAGCATAAAACGACTAAAATCTTCAGAAAAGTATTTTATTATACATATTTTCTCTAAAATGTAAGAATGCTGTTTATTCTTATATTAAAATGTTTATGTAATGACAACATTTTTGGCATCTCATTTGGATTTAAACCAAACAAGCAAAACTCATGCTTTTATTTATAATGCACATGTATATATATTTTTGAGCCTGTAAATCAAAGTTAACAAATGATTCCTGAGGTTGTAGCTGTAAATGACGCTTTGTTACCTTGTGAAACAGATCTGTCTGAGAAACTGAGGTTTGTGCTCATGTAGAAAATAATTTGGTAAAGATGGAAATGAAAGGTAGTTTACAGGAATGTACTGTTTTGTAAATGTTAGCATTACTCGGACTCTAAAGTAATAAACCGGATATATCTTTTGAAGTTGAAGAGAACATAAAATCATCTTAGTGGTAAATAAAGTCTTCACACATTAAACAGCTATCTTTAAATTTTCACAATATCATAAAGTCTAACCCACCTGTGTTACAGAACTACTAGATTTACTTCAGCAACTCCTACTTAGTAGGAAACAACCAAAACACCTGCCTGACTGGACAGCTTCATATGGGATTGAGTTATCACCAACCAGTCTGAGGGGTAGCAAACTGGCCCTAAATTCACCCTGGAGGATGGTGTTAGGTCCAAGATTCTGGAAATATGGGATCACTACAGTCAAAGACTGTAGATGTCTGGACTAAAAAGGCCAGTTCTGTGCTGGGTAGGGAGGTGGACCCTATTAGAACGGTGGTGGAGCAGCAGATGAGGAGGAAACTGCAGGGCATCATGGACAATAATAAACACTCCCTCCATAACACCCTGACAGGACAGAGAAGCAGCTGCAGTACCAAGAGGTTCAGGAAATCCTTTGTCCTCTCAGCCATTAGACTGTACAACAGTGACCTCCAACATGATCCTCATTGCCTATAATGGGAACTATTTTTGGGCTACCCACACATTTAGCTGTGCTGCTCATTCCAAAGAAGCCCGATTCTTACAGGTTATGTCTTGTAAAGGAGACTAATCAGGCTTTGCAACAATGTGTAGTTGGAGATAATCAAAGTCAAAGTTAAAGCTGAAAATGAAATGTACAAAGCTGCTGCTGGAGGATCCTGCGCTGGCTTACTGTCAGAGTAATGTCTATTATTGAAGAGTGTGGACAAAAATATTTAAAAAGTTATAAGTGTTGTGAAATGTGAAAGACTTCTAATTGAAAAACAAAATACACTTAAAAAACTGAACTAAAAAATAAGAAAATATTGACAAAATTGTTATTATTCTATTTTATTTTATTTTGCTGTTCTAAACATTTTTCGGTTGTCTTTTTATAAACTTTTTACTTTCCCACGACATCCCTCGTTATGGCAGCATCCATTACAAATATATGTACTAGGCTGATTATGCTAATTAGCGACTTCTAGCGACTTTCAGGACAGCCAATAGCTACTTTTCTTACTGAGGAGTTGGGAAAGATGGAAGATCAAATCAAATCTGATCTGATTTGACAACTTCTATGTCTACTTGTTTTGTATTAGTTCGACCAGTAAGATTTTTTTTTTTATGTCAACTGCAAAAACTGTGAATTGTAAACATTGTAATTTCTGAATTTATTGTTTAAGTATTTATTACTAATACAGTGAAAATGAGAGGAAATTTCAGTGTGTGCCCCTAAATTTTCTCCTTAAGCTCCTAAAAAGTGAAGTTAGGGGCCACTGTGCTCCTCGTAGAAAAATGCATCTAAACAGCAAGAAAGCAAACTTCCAAAACAGTGTTTTCTTAATCAACTCAAACTATTATTCAAATATCAATCAACCAAACACAAATTTCTTTTGCTTCCCATCAAAATAACCAGCCGTCCTGCTAGTACATGGAGGTCATTTTCGCACTATAGTGGACAATGAAGAAAGGAAGATTTAATGGGGCATGTTGAGAAAGAAAGAGAGAAATTTAGAAACTCTGATGAATCTGAACAGTTTTCAGCAGAAACTGCCCTATAATTCAGTCACTTTCTGACTCTTAATTCCAGTCTTCACCTTTGCCAACTCATCCCATTTACAGATATTGCTGTTCACAGGCCAATGCAATAATCCTGAAAGAAGTCATTTTTCCAGGCTACTTCACCATGACTACTTCCTGTGAGTGTGTGTGCTATAGGCGAAACAGTGCAAAAGGCAATTACTTTTAGCCTGTACCAGGTTCTTTCATCAACCTGTATTACTGAACTTTCTATATGTCACTTAGCAGCAGTGACAGGAAAAGGCACAAAGGTGCTGACCACCTCCCTCTTTAATGACTGCAGCCACCCTCAGTGAGCCAGTCCCTCTGGCCTGTAATGAGCAGGGAGACCCATGTCTTTCCTCGTCCTCACACTAATACATCTCAGCTACCTTCTCCCGTTTAACTGGCGCCAAATTCTGCTTCATTTCCATCGAGCTACTCTGTGAACCTACGTTGTGAGGAGTGCACACTCAGCACTATGAGATGAGAAACCTTGTAATAAATTGATTCAGGTTTGTATGTGACTGTGTTTATGTGAGCGGAAGTGGAGGGAATTTTTCTGATTTAAGCATAAAAGTGGGATGGTCAAGGATTCTCAAGAAAAGGTAGTAAAATAGTGATTTCTTTGTTATTGTGGCTTTTAGGGTGCCCCATAACACAAAGAGAGCAAAAAAAAAAAAAAAAAAAAAAAAAAAAATCTACAGACTTTTTTTTATCATTGATGTACAAATCCAATTTATTTCATCCTGGGTTATTCTAAGAAATCATTTTTATTTCGAGCCACAGAGCCTAAGTGAGTCTCCTCTGTTGCATCCACATTGAATATTGTTCCAATGGATTTCTGTGCTAACTGGTAACTACAAACCAGGGTGTATGTCATACAGAGGAGCACAACTCTGGACCTAATCATCCCCACAGTGGCCAATTACAGCTAGCCTCTGTAGCCAATTACAGCTCTCAGAGGAGGGCATAAGAACAATGTGCACGTTCTGAACACATGCGCACCCGGACACACTTTCTGGAAGAAAAGAGTGAAGGATGAAAACTACATTTGCTTGTTTGATCTTTTTGTGCTACACCTTTGGGACTCTGGTGCACCAAAGGAAATAACAACAAAAGCAAATGTAAGTGTGTCTTCTTCCACACACCAACACATAAACCATAATGGATGGACCCTGGACACTTTTTGTTCAGCTTTGTTGTACTGTTGGTCAGAGTTGCCTAAGGGTAAACAAAGCTGTTTACAAATCTAAATTGCCAGATAATGTTTTCTTCTAACAAGAAAACTTTGGTACTGTTAATTTTAGTTTATTTATAAACTGCCACTTCACAGCAAAAGCTATCTGAAGGTACTTTAAACTAATTTAAATACACTCCACTTCATTTACCCAATTAAAATTGTTTTCACATCGTTACAGTTTGATTCAATACTCCATCCTGAGCGTGCGCGAGTAGCTGGGTCACAATGGTGAGGGGAAAAAAAACTCTATTTGAAACCCCTTAAAACTCTGCTAGATCACCGGCGCCTCCAAGCACTGTCTCTTATATCATCATCAGTTTCTAAGGAATGGTAGTGTAACGCATCTGACGGGACCAAAGCTTTTATGCGCAAATATCAGGACTGTGGACCTTGGATAGCAAATCAGTGTCTATAACAATCAGGTACAATACAGCTAACAGGCCCAAAGGAGACACAGTTTATCTGTGGAAGTGTTACAAAGGATTCAATTGTGTCAACTCTAATCAGGAACTAGGTCTACTTAAAGGAGATTGATAGTAGCTGCTCCACTCTAAGAGTGTCGGTAATCTCCAACCTACAATAAGCACCAGACTTGCTTAAGGACAATGACAATTTATTTACATACAACCCAAAATAACAAAAGAGACAATACAGGGTTTGTTGCACAGTTTCCTATCCTAAATTGTCCGTGAACCCGACCGATCGGGCTCCAGTGCGAGAATGCGGATGTTGTTCCAGCTGTTTGGCCAAAAATAAAATAGAAACTAAATAAAATAATAAAAAAAATACCTGAGCTCAGAGTATTTAAAGTGCACGTTGGGGCCCTTAAGGTTACTCCTACCGCCTCCTTGAAATGATGCAGTGTAGAGCGGTATCAGCAACCAGCGGTCGGAGGATCAGCCTGCAGTAGTTCTTTCCCACCAGGCAGGATGGCTCAGCCGAATCATTCAGTGAAGATCATCATGAAGAAGTTTATGCATGTGGAACCGGATACCCCCGGGAAAAACCAGCCAGAAAGTTTTGTGTAATGGCGACTACCTGTCGGCCTCAATTCAGCCTCATGCGCACACAGCTAACATGGCTTCTCACTCTAACAACACATAAAAACGTTTTGATTTCAACCATGAATTTTCCTTGAAACTTATCTACATTAATTAATCTGAACATACCCGACTCTCCGTGATATGGAAGAGAGAATAGTAGTGTGTTTCTTGTTCAAAAACCCGCGGAGGAATGGAGGAAAGTTGTGGCGCAGCAGCTCAGAACACGTTGCAGCAAGTGATGCGTTTATAGACCATCGGAAAAAAATAGAAATTTCATACACTAGCGAATAACCAGGGTTACATTCTCCCCCTCTTAAATACATGAGTCTCTTCATGGAATTCTACCTAACAGGGGGTTGAAGTAGAATATGCAGAGAGAATATGTTTGCAAAACTCTGACAAAAATGAGCTAAGAGCCAAAATTAAGGGTTCACCTAACTCATCATAGGTTAATCTACGAGGCTGGCGTCTCTCTCTGCCAGAACGCCTCAACTCCGCCTCTGGTTCTGGTAATTGTTCAGTAACACTGGTGCTGTTCTGATCCTCTTCAGGTTCAACCAGTTCAGGGATATCAATGACAACAAACTCTGGAGGATCTTCATCCAATGGAATGGGATGTGTGGCTACCTCAATATCTTCTGAGTTTAATGAAGACTCAGGTGGGGAACAATGATTGGGTGTCTCCCGAGTGTGTGACCTAATTTGCGGATCTGCGCGGG
The DNA here is from genome assembly GCF_017639745.1 of Melanotaenia boesemani. Lineage (NCBI taxonomy): Eukaryota > Metazoa > Chordata > Actinopteri > Atheriniformes > Melanotaeniidae > Melanotaenia > Melanotaenia boesemani. The sequence continues at coordinate 8,086,959 of NC_055685.1, forward strand.
GCAAGCTTGAACGGATCTCACCAGTAGGCAACTGGGGTCCAGTAATCAGCCCTTCAGTCTGGATGAAAGGACCTCTCGTTATTATTTCTGGAACCACAAAGTTTGGATAGACTCCATCCTCATCACTGTACACCTCATCTTCCAGACTGTCAAGGTCATTAGAACCCTGTACTTCTGTTTTGCTCCTGTTTCTCAGGTTTCTCCTCTTTGGAGTCTGTTGGGAACTGTGTTCTGATATTTCCTCCACAGGGAGGAAACCACATGGTAGGAGGAGATCCCTATGTAGGGTGCGGTTTGGTCCGTCTCCTGACTCAGGTTTTACAACATATACGGGACCATCACTGACTCGTTTTATCACAACATGGACCTTTTGTTCCCATCTGTCTGCGAGTTTGTGTTTACCTCTGATGTTCATGTTTCTAACCAAAACTCTGTCTCCTTCACACAGTTCTGCTACTCTAATCTTCTTGTCAAACCTAGTTTTGTTCCGTTCTCCAACCTTATGGGAGTTCTTTGCAGCCAGAATGTAGCTTTCCTCCAGGCGTTGGCGAAGGTTTTGTACATACTCTGAGTGTGATTTGCGATTGGCAGTTTCTGGTTGAATACCTAAGACCAGGTCAATAGGTAGTCTGGGTTGTCTGCCAAACATTAGTTCATACGGGGAAAACCCGGTTGCGTCATTTCGCGTGCAATTGTACGCATGAACTAGAGGTTTGACAAAGTCCCTCCAATGACATTTATCCTTTTCTTCCAAAGTACCTAGCATCTCCAAGAGTGTTCGGTTAAAACGTTCCACCGGGTTTCCACGGGGATGATAAGGAGTGGTACGGATTTTTACTGTCCCCATCAACGCACACAACTCCTTGATTGTCTGGGATTCAAAATCCCTTCCCTGATCACTAAGTATGCGACTGGGGAACCCATAATGAACAATGAAGTTCTCCCACAACGCTTTTGCAACGGTTCTCGACTTTTGATCTTTAGTTGGCACTGCCATAGAAAATTTTGTGAAGTGGTCAGTGATGACTAAAACATTTCGCGTGTCTCGGTTATCTGGCTCAAGTGATAAATAGTCCATACAGACAAGTTCCAGCGGGTAGGTTGTTACAATATTTTCAAGAGGTGCTGCCCTTTGGGGCACTGCTTTCCTCCTGAAACAGCGTGGACACTGCCTGCACTTCTCCTCTATAAACCTTGCCATTTTTGGCCAGAAAAATCTGGCACGTGCAAGATGTAAAGCTCGTTCGGAACCGAGATGACCAACTTCATCGTGCACTCCACGCAACGCTCTCTCCCTGAACTCTTGGGGTAAGACTAACTGCCACACTGTGTTACCTTTGTCTGCCCACTTCCTGTATAACACTCCATCTCGTAGTTCAAGCCTTCTCCACTCCTTGAGAAGAAGCTTGACATCAGGAGATTCAAGGTTGGTCTCTCTGAAACTAGGTTTCTGAGCTTTTCCAAGGAAAGCGATGACACGTGAGATGACCGGGTCTCCTCGCTGAGCTTCGTACCAGTCAGAGCTTGTCATAGACGGTAGTGTGTCTTCTCCAAATATGTCTGTCACTGTGGATGGATCAACTGCAAGAGATTCTGCGACTAAGATTTGTTCTGGGTCTGAGCAGTGCTCAGCCTTTGTCCCCACAAAATGGCGCTGACACAAGGCGGATACCACTTCATGACTCATCTCTCTACTCACATCTAGGAGACGTTTCTTCAGGTCATCAATCCTATCCCTTTCTTTGATGAAAGCTTCATCTTCGACGGGAGGACCTTGTGGTCGTCGGGACAGCCCGTCTGCATCGCGGTTGGCATGACCGGCTCTGTACTTGATGGTGAACTGGTAAGTAGACAGAGCAGCCAACCAGCGATGTCCTGCAGCGTCTAACTTAGCAGATGTTAGCACATACGTGAGGGGATTGTTATCCGTCACGATAGTAAAGTTAGAGCCATAAAGATAACCATTGAATTTTTCACAAACTGCCCACTTCAAAGCTAGAAATTCGAGCTTGTGGGTGGGGTAGTTCCTCTCACTCTTAGAAAGTCCTCTGCTTGCATAAGCGACAACACTCAGCTTCCCGTCCTGCTCTTGGTACAGCGCTGCACCCAACCCATCACGACTGGCATCGGTGTGCAGGACATACGGTAACTGTGGATCGGCAAAAGCAAGGATAGGCGCAGATGTCAAGGCTTCAATGAGTGCTCTGAAAGCATTTTCACATTCAGGTGTCCACTCCTCTCCAAAAGGTAAGTTGGTGTTTGGAGGGGGTCTGGACTGTTCTCTGCGGTACACTTTACCTCTCTTTTTGGGTGGGTAATAACCGGCTGTAAGATTGTTTAGGGGCTTTGCAATCTTGGAGTATCCACTGACGAATCTCCGGTAATAGCCTGCAAAGCCTAAGAAACATTTAAGCTCTTTCCTGGTTGAGGGACGAGGCCACGTTTTCAGGGCAAAAACCTTATCAGGGTCCGTGTGAACTCCTTGAGCATCAACCACATGACCCAAGTATTTCACAGAGGGCCTGAAGAAGTGACACTTCTCCGGGGACAACTTCAACCCAAAGTCCTTCAAACGATTCAAAACTTCCATTAGCCTGACTTCATGCTCCTCCAAAGTGTCGGAAAAGACGATGAGGTCATCAAGAAACACAAGTACTTCGGTGAGGTTCAGGTCGCCAACGCACCTCTCCATTAGGCGTTGAAACGTGCTTGGAGCGTTCGTGACACCCTGAGGCAAGCGATTGAATTCATAGAACCCCAGAGGGCACACAAAAGCGGTTTTAGGCTTGTCCTCCTCAGCCATTTCAACCTGGTAATAACCAGATTTTAGGTCCATGACAGAGAACCATTTGGCACCACGTAGGGCTGTGAAAGTCTCCTCGATGTTTGGGAGGGCATAAGCATCCCTAATGGTTCGTGCATTTAACTTCCGATAGTCAACACATAATCTGATGGAACCGTCTTTTTTCCGTACGACAACTATCGGGGATGCGTAAGGGCTCTCCGACTCCCTGATAATTTTTGCATCAAGCAGTTCTTTAAGGTGCTGTTTGACAGCTTCCCTGTCGCTTGGGTGAATGGGCCTTGGCCGTTCCTTAAATGGTCTGTCGTCTTTTAATCGAATATGGTGTTTCACCATGGTGGTGTGACCATGAGACAGGTCATCGAGTGCAAAAACTTCCAGGATGGATTCAAGCTTGTTGGTGATACGCTCCTTCCATTCTGCTGAAACGGGCGACCCATCAAGACAAAGTTGAAGTTTTTTAGCATCTGGCTGATTATTACCAGGCACATCTGAATTGGGTGTCAAAGAAGAAATATGCTGAGCAGCACATACCTGGGCAATCACAGTTCCTGGTTGCAGCGTGACGCTGTGACTATTTAAGTTCCGTAAGACAACTAGGATTTTGCTCTTAGCCTTATGTGGAATGTCCATCAAGGCGGGTTCAAGAAACAAGCTACCAGGTAACTTCTGGTGTTCATGAGGCTCAAGGACAAAGCTAAGGTTGGGGATGTTCTTCCTCAGCCTCACACTACCCACGACACAGCACTTTTGGTTGCCTGGGATGGTGATCGGCACCTGTCCGTGCAACTTCACTGGATAAGTGTGGCTGTCACCAACTTGCGCGTGAGATAAATGTTGAAGTACCTGCACTACATCCTTAGAGCACAACCTGTGAATGAAACCTGGACCATCACGTTCAAATAACTTATCATGAAGTCTCAACAATGCATTAGTGCCAATCAAGAGGGGTGTGGTGCTGTTGAAACGGCAGTCAGGTACTACAAGAGCCAAAACCACAAACTCCTCTTCTTTGCCTGTAACGTTTTGAGGAAAGGTAATGCGGATTTCAACATAGCCAAGATAGGGGACATGCTGTCCTCCTGCCCCTTCAATCTGAAGCAACGCTTGAATTGGCTGAATGGGAAGGTGTGATAGTTTGCTTCTGTGAAATGACTCCGACATTGTAGTGACTTGTGAACCACTATCCATGATAGATTCACATTGTATATCCTCAACAAAAACAGAAGCTGCACAACGAGGACCTATAAGACCAGGTGGTAAACCAGATCTGGAGCTGAAATCTTTAGGTACTGTCTGAGTCTTTGTTTTACTTTGAGTACAGGCATTCTGTTCAACCAGGTTGGGACTGATATTGGCTTCAGCTCCTGAATGTCCCACTACAGGGGCCGCTACTAGTTTAAAGGAAAAAGGTCAGTAGTCTGTTGGGCTTGGAACCGGTCTCGCTTTTCTTTTAACTCTGCATTTTTCTGACAAACTAATGCCTGATTAGGTTCATTTGGGCAATGAGAAGCAATATGGTTATCTTCGCCACACCTGAAACAAAACCACGCTCTCGGCATCGAATGAGGTTTAACAGGTTTCCTAGTACTGCTACCCCTTGCTGTTGAGCATCCTTTACTGTCATTGTCACTCTCTTTAAGAAGTTTTTGGTTCTGAGTGAGCTCTCGGAGCTGTTTTGACAGCTCATCAATCTTGTTCTCTAATTTAACAGTCTCATCCTGTTTCTGTTTCAGTACTGCACTGCGCTCGCTGTCGACAGAAGGGTTCTTAGATTTCTGGCTCAGCTTCTCTACCTGCTTCGTAAGTTCATTCATCCTCCTTTCAAGTTTGGACATCTCACCCTGCTTTGCACTTGGCGCTGGAGCAGGTTCATCATCATAAAGAGATGCATCAAAGATTGAGTGGGCATGTGAAGCTGCTCTAGTATTACCAAGGTGTTTTTTCATCCTGTCTAGCTTGGCAGATCTACGGTCTTCTTCTGTTCTTACCATGAGCAGTAGTTCTGAGAATGGTGGTGGACTGTTCTTTTTGTTCTCTAACTGGAGAGCTAGGATGAGGCTCTGATCCCAGCAACCTCTAATGAACTGTTTGAGTAAGTGTTCATTTAAGGTTTCAGCTGAGACTCCCCCTCTCGAAATGACCCTAGTAAGGAGGCTATGGAGTCTACTCAAAAACGCTGAGGGTTTTTCCCCAGTGTTCTGATTGGAACTGAGAAATGCTGCGAACAACTCCTCCCCATCCTCTATAACGCCAAAAGCAGAATCAAGCTGACCAATATAAGCGCTGGGTGGGGAACTCATACCAAGTAGCTTAACCACATCTGCTGCTGGGCTGAGCAGACTTTCCAGTATTTTCCTAACCTTTTGTGTATCATTAAGAGTGGAATCAGTAAGGAGAAGTTTCACCTGAGTATGCCAAGTTTCATAGTCTACCTCACCACTGGGTCTAGGAATGCGGCCAGAAAAGGTGCGTAGCCTAGTTGGTGTTGGCCCTGAAGTTAATGACTCATTTCTGATAATGTGCTCGACAATTACCTTCTGGACTGGTGGTGGGTTAACAAGACTCGGCTCAACATTAATGGAGTTCACGAAAGCACTGGCAGGTATACTGTGGACTTGCGCCTGGTTAGGAGGTTCACCATGATGACTACTCACAGAATCCTGAATAGATACGTCACTATCTTGAGCTGCTTGAAGCGTTGGGTCAAGAATCCTGGGGTTGTGTTGAGTTTCCTGGACCTCATTCTGAATGATGCTCAAAAACCCTGCTGTACTTGCACCTCCAACAGCTTTGAGCTCTTCTAAGTATCTACGAGCAATCTCCTTGCCTGCCTCTACCTGTGCAACGTCACGAATGGTTCTGACAGACCAAACAACTGCAGGATCATTAGGGCTTGGCAGGTCGCCTAGGATCAGGGGATCGATTTTGGAGATGGCTTGTTCAGATGAATATTCAATCAGACATCTACCCTCTAGCTGGTTTGGTTCATCGGGAATCCGTACCACTTGCGAAACTTTACCGTCACTTGAAAAAACTCCACAAATATCCTCATCTGTACAGCTCTTTTCAATGCCAGTCACATAAAGTGAGCGTCGGCCATCTACTTCGAAGCAGTTACAAAGATCCATACTTGACTAAATAAAAAACTGAAAGGTGGATGCTGTGGGCTGGAGAAAATGCTACTGTTTATCAATCTCCTGGCTGGCTCGCCACTTTGTAACGCATCTGACGGGACCAAAGCTTTTATGCGCAAATATCAGGACTGTGGACCTTGGATAGCAAATCAGTGTCTATAACAATCAGGTACAATACAGCTAACAGGCCCAAAGGAGACACAGTTTATCTGTGGAAGTGTTACAAAGGATTCAATTGTGTCAACTCTAATCAGGAACTAGGTCTACTTAAAGGAGATTGATAGTAGCTGCTCCACTCTAAGAGTGTCGGTAATCTCCAACCTACAATAAGCACCAGACTTGCTTAAGGACAATGACAATTTATTTACATACAACCCAAAATAACAAAAGAGACAATACAGGGTTTGTTGCACAGTTTCCTATCCTAAATTGTCCGTGAACCCGACCGATCGGGCTCCAGTGCGAGAATGCGGATGTTGTTCCAGCTGTTTGGCCAAAAATAAAATAGAAACTAAATAAAATAATAAAAAAAATACCTGAGCTCAGAGTATTTAAAGTGCACGTTGGGGCCCTTAAGGTTACTCCTACCGCCTCCTTGAAATGATGCAGTGTAGAGCGGTATCAGCAACCAGCGGTCGGAGGATCAGCCTGCAGTAGTTCTTTCCCACCAGGCAGGATGGCTCAGCCGAATCATTCAGTGAAGATCATCATGAAGAAGTTTATGCATGTGGAACCGGATACCCCCGGGAAAAACCAGCCAGAAAGTTTTGTGTAATGGCGACTACCTGTCGGCCTCAATTCAGCCTCATGCGCACACAGCTAACATGGCTTCTCACTCTAACAACACATAAAAACGTTTTGATTTCAACCATGAATTTTCCTTGAAACTTATCTACATTAATTAATCTGAACATACCCGACTCTCCGTGATATGGAAGAGAGAATAGTAGTGTGTTTCTTGTTCAAAAACCCGCGGAGGAATGGAGGAAAGTTGTGGCGCAGCAGCTCAGAACACGTTGCAGCAAGTGATGCGTTTATAGACCATCGGAAAAAAATAGAAATTTCATACACTAGCGAATAACCAGGGTTACAGTAGCGTGAAACTCTGTGGGGTGACGTGTGATGGATAGCCTACCTTTTAGGTGATCTATGGAAGTTTTCCAGGTATTTATATCCCATCCAGCAGGTTTACAACCCAGCCACAAAATGTAGTTTTTATTCAGAGACTATACGTTAAATCCACAATGAGTCTGTGGGAGACTGCGCTCTGAGTATCTTGTAGTTCTGTGTTTATCTGTGTCTGGATACATCTTTCTTCATCCATGTGATTTTTGTCCATCAGAGACACATAACATCACAATTCCTGTTTTGGTACATTCTACGGATAACCGGAAAAAGCAAAGTATCCCTACAGGAATGGATCGCTACTTGGGATAAAAGTGATAGAAAGTGGGCAAAGAAAGAAAGTCTGTTGTTGATGGACTTCTTGAAAGGTAAAATATGAAAGTCGAACATGCAGAGACAGAAATGTTAAGCTCATAATAAATGGATTAAAATGCACCTTGCCCCAAATAATAAATAAACAGCAATAACAACAAGATTAACATAAAATACATAAATGCATCTATATATAAAACAACTGTTTAATTGTAATGAGGACATAAAGTAATAATTTTTCTTTGTACTTCACTGACACAGTAGAGAGTTATAGTATGTAGCTCAGGAGAAAGAGTGGACTTTTGCCAGTTGGAAAGTTGGTGGATTCCTGCTTCCCCAAACCAATTGGTCATGGCACTGAACCCCACTTTGCCTCCTTTTCAGCAGTGTGTGAATGTCGTTATGTACAAAGCAGTTAATAGAAAAAGACTGAGAAGTGCTGTATGTGTTTGTGCATGAATGGGTTAATGTGGCTGGCAGTGTAAAAGTGCTTTGAGGTCAGAAAGACAATAAAACTGATAAATAATAGCAGTCCATTTACCGTTTACTCATGGAAGCTACGCGGCAATTCTTATGTAGTGATACATGAAGATTGCATTGGCATGAAAAAGTGTGAATATAACTTGCTAGCACTGGGTTGGAACCCTTTTCCTAGATTCAACAAGGTGAATCATTCCTCAGAGATTCTGCTTCATATTAACAGATTGCAGATTGGTCGGCTGCATCCATGATGAGAATCTCCTGTTCCACCACGTCCCTGAGATGCTCTATTGGACTGAGATCTGGTGGCTGTGGAGGCCACTGGAGTCCAGTGAACTCATTGTCATGTTAGAGATGATCTGAGCTTTGTGACATGATGCATTAGTGATGCACATGTTGGGATTTTTAATGCATATATGAAATAATCTTGCCCACCCAAACCCACTCCACCCAACAAAACCAGTTTTCATAACCCACCCGATCGCTATTAAATACACACTAAAAATGCAATTGAAGGCTGATTTTATTTGGCCTGAAAAATGTGCTTGACAACAGAGTGGAACCGGCAATTGGCAACAACAAATGATGTAAGATTGCAGGCTGCACACATTGCACCGGTGTATTTAATGACCCACCCCACCTGCCCCACAATTAAAGTGAAATTTTTTTTGGCCCAACCCACGGGTCGGCCTGTGCATTACTATGGTGCATTATACTTATATAAGCAGAAGCCATCAGAAGATGCAGCATGGTGGTCATAAAGAGATGTAGATGGCCAGCAACAACACTCAGGTAGGCTGTGGTGGTTAAACCAGGCAACACTGGCACTGAGGGGCCCAAATTGGGCCAAGAAAATATCCCCCACACCATTACACCAAGGCAGGATGGAGCCCTTCTTTCATGTTGTTTCCACCAAATTCTGACCATCTGAATGTTGAAACAGAAGTGATGACTCATGCAATGTTTTTTTCCATTCTTCTGTTATCCAATTTTGTCTGTTTAAAGTTTTTTGTTATTATCTGACAGGAGTGGCACCCGATGCCATTTGATTGGCTAATGAGCTGTTTCTTGTCAGACTGTAACATTGCAGATGTGTGTGTACCTGCATGTGTGTGTTAAGTTTAATCTCAAATTAGTTTTCATGCATTCATCTTCTGTGCCTCTCAAAGTGTCAGCAAACAGGAAATCAATACTTGTAATTTTTTATATTATGACTAACTGCACATTTGATTGCAGCTCAGATGTTTGGGAGGAAGCATGGCCGCAGATTTGTCAAATTTGTCAAACTGGTCAAATTAACACGTGGTCACGAATCACAAGCACTAATGAGAGTGTTTGGCTCTGCAGGTCAGATTACAAGCACAATCAGCTTATTCCAGTAATGACAAAAGCGGTCAACCACAAGCAGCACAAATTAGCTTAGAGTCCTAAACAAGCAAAAGAGTTGATGATCAGGATGCTATAACTGACCAATAACATCGATTCAGCTTGTTTCTTGTTGGTCCAACACAGGCCGTGATCATGAACCTGACTACCAGTTCAGTTAAAGTATATAAGGTGCTCTCTTTGGATCATAAATAAATAACTAAATAAATAAAAAACTTTCATCAGGCCTGCTTTAATAGATAATAAATAAATAATAAAACCAGCTCCGACTTGAAATTTCTGGAAACAGCTAAAAAACTTGTTTTTCTGCACTCAGGGGCAACGGAGGGGAAAATGTGGAGGAGGTCATCCAAGCAACAGACATTATGGTGTGTTTATTAAAAACTAAACACACTAAAAACCTAAATAAAAAGAGCAAAAATATGGAGAGCTGTAAAAAGCTTTGATAGTGTGGTTATGACACGACTTCCAGATGGCTCATATTCCCTCCAGTCAGTTAAGAGCAACATGGTTTGGCAGTCGCACCAATAACATCTCCAGGCTTTCCAAATGAAGTTACACAAATGGAGACTAAGTTAATTCACACATTCCCTCCTCCATCTGCTGCTGACATGTCAAGTGCAAAATTTAAGATGTTTTTTTTATATATCAGTAACACAAAATGGTGCTGAACAGTTCTAAAAACACAAAGCTCACTAAATCACCATGTAGCTTTTCTCTAATCATGAATCTTATTGATTAGCATTGGTTTCCTCTGTTAAGCATCATTTGCTTTCTGAGAACTGACCTTGTTATTGATGGTTTAAGTGAATGGGGCCGTTACGCTTTTACATCATCATCGATAACTTGTTAGTGTCTGGCTCACTGTGAAAATCATAAAAGCGCTGCAGTAGCGTTGAAGCTTTCTGAGCATTTGGATGATCTAAAGATCAATAAAACCATTAGCAGGTTTTCTGTGAAACATGAGAGACATTTAAAAAGAGGGACATGACATTTTTGTTTTTATAGCTCATCTTGGTGACATCCTGATTGGTTTGTCTCAACCTTTACTCTCCATATCTTTCTTTTTTTTTAACTGAAGGACAGATGTGAAAACAAACATGTGACATGAAAAATAAATGACTGTATCCACTTCGATGTTATTATTTCTGCAGCAAATCTTGTGCAGAGATGGACATCAGGGGGCAAAGATGTCTGAACAGAGGGTGGGATGAAAAAAAGATAATGACTGTACACGCTGGTATATTTGCTTCTACTGCACAAGTCACATATCGCACTCCAACTCAGGTTGTGACACTTTTTAAAATACAGATCCCAAGACACCAACGTGTCAGGCACGCAGCAGAGATCATCCTGTCATCCATTTCAAATCTGACAAGTGAACTCAGCCTTGTAGATGTGCCATCTCCAAACGCATCTTTAAAATATGAAATTCCTCCAGATTTTCCCACTCTCTCCTGGTCCCTGTTGTATGTCTGCAAAATGACTGCAAAAGGCTACTGTAGGTGTCAGTGCAAAACTTGATATGTCTGACATAGAAGAGCTGTTGCAAGGCAGAGTCTCAGATGCAGAGAAAAGCTGGGTCTCTGCAGGCATGATTGTGTTTATCTAAACCCAGTCCTTGTCAGTGAAGACAGGAAAACAAAGACTATGGCAATAAAGACCTTGCCCAAATTATTCGATTGTCCCCTTTTCTATGTTCAAAATTCTGCAGTACTACATTAGTCATGCATCTTCATAGATGATAGGGAGATATAAGGTAAATTAGATAAACAGGACAAGAAAAGACTGAAGGATTTGTTTCTTTGTGGTAGATTAACAACCATGAACAGTAAATCTGCCTGTCTCTGTGTGTGTATGTGTGTTGAATCTACAGTTGTTACCGTCAGCAGAAACATGTTCGCATGCTGACCTGGGATTTAAAAAACACACTGACACAGTTCCGCAGTCAATATGAGGTCAATAAAGTGACAATAAATCAACAGGATCTTTGCAGCCCTTGGGTTTAATCATTGGGTTAAGTAGGAATAGGGCCTAGTTAGAATTTGAGGTTTATAACCAGTGTTGTGGGTAACACGTTACAAAACTAAAGCAACTGCACTTATTTATTGCTTTTTTTTTTAATTATAATACAGTGATGTAACAGAAGATTTCTTTATTATACCACCTGCAGCCTTACTAACAGACATTTACAATTGATGTTAACCAAAATTAACTGGTGTTTTGTGTGTTTTTATTTTGAATTCATAAACACAGACCTTTTAGCAGGAGAAAAATAATCTTCAAGTAATGTTATTTCCTGATGATGGAGCGGAGCTAGATGGGTGGCCAGGGTGGCACTGGTCACTGCTGAAATCTGACTGGACACCTTCGGTCCCACCACCAGTGATTGCGGTGGCACCTAGTGGTTTCCTAACTAGCCATCGTTTTAAATTATTGACATTTGGCTCTACATTTGTAAAAGATAATTTGTCCCTGTGCAACTACAACTACTAATGTTATGTAAGTATATTAATATTTCATGTTAGTGTGAAGCTATGTAGTAATGTTAATCTAATTTTCTGGTATCACTAGATCAGTTTTAAGATAATGTGGGGAAACCATGTTATATTTAGTTTTCGGTGAGTGCATTTAGAGATCAACTCAGTTAATCAACATTTTCACATTGGAGTTAGAATAAACTATAAAGATGCTCAAAGAGTATCTCAGTATCCAAGTTACTTAGTGCTGACTAAACTAGAGCTACATGGTCCAGTTTAATTTAAACAGGAAGCTAGCAAGGCTGCTAGTTGATTTTAAGCTAAGCTGTGGCATAAAAATGTAAAGAAATATATCCTGTAATCAGTTTTATTTTCTATAGGAAGATATTAGAATGATGAGAAAGGCAGATATTTCTGACTTTTTTGTAAAGAGGAAAAACACAGTTCAGACAGACCCCAGCCCCAAAGTCTGCAACCGCAACATGAAGCTAGTTACACAATTCATTATGGTCAGATACAAGGATCCAGTCTACCACCACCAAACAGTGAACCAGAAGTGATAGGAGAGAAGCCATCGATCCCCCTACCAATACATCAAGTGCCACATACTGCACCAAACAACGTACTTACCTTACTACGAACCTTGTGGAACTTGTAAATATTTCCACTTGGTGAACAGATTATTAATGTAAAGATGTTTTATTTCTTGTGTCTCCCTAATTTGACCAATTGTCTCAACAAAATATGTGAGTGGCAAAAAATTCAACATGTCTGCCGCCAGCAGTCGTTGGGTTGGGAAAACAACTTGTGATTCCCTTTACACCCTAAACTGACAGATTTCTATGTTGTGAAATTTTATGAAACAAAACAGATGTTTAAATCCAAAACTAATTAAAATATTGATGTTATACTGTGTAGGCTAAAAATGGGAGATGCTAAATAGCCTATTTAGTCCATGTTTTATCCAAATGATGATGTTTTTATGCAAAAACACACTGGAAGCAAAGTGTTCACTGCTATTCCATATTTCTGAACTGGGCTCCAGATGTCTCCCTATTTTTATTTTTTCTGTATTTGGGTGTAAATCTTTGAAATCATAAACCCGACTTTTTGCTGTATCTGTTGGTACAAACAGTTGCATTACATCTCTTCGACATTTTAGATATGATTTCTGTAACCGGGCTTACATGTCTGATGATGCTATGACTTTCTATTCTATCTAATCCATCTATGTGTCTTCTATTCTCTTTCCATCATTAACCTGCTGACTTTATCAGTCAAGCCAAGGAAGATTATTTGGATTACTTATACACAGAACTCACCCCTGAAGTTCTTTAACAGACATGGAGATCTTGAGGTTGTGTCCCAGAACATGGAGGGCTGTCAGGATGTCAGCCCACTGGACCATCTCTCCCAAAGGTCCCCCCTTAAGCACCTTCGGGCTGAAAACGTCTCCCGACTCCTCTGTTAGGAAGCCCACGTGAACCAGGATCTGAATAAAGACAGGAACACAATGTTTAGACAAAAGTTCATAGAGGTTCTCTGACATCTACTTTTGAATCTTTGATGATATTAATGAGATATTCCATGATTTTTTTCTTTAGTTAATGTCAATCTTTTACCAGGTTTGTTTATAACCTGTTACATTGTATATATTGTAAAATTCTCCATTACATTGTACCATAACACATGGTACTAAGGATGCTTTAAACACATTAGAGATTGTTTCTATTTGTCATCTACTTACAAAAGAGAAATAGCCTCATATAGCCAAAAAAAACTATCATAGCAAATAAGATTTTTTAAGCTTGTTGGAGAACTTTCCAGAATACTCAAGGCCTTCTGCTTTTAATGTAATCTCAGACGTACTCTATGATGTTTTGGGAGCATTTGGGAACATCATTTTGGGTTTGTTGTTTTTGTTTAATAAAAAAAAAAAAAAAAAAAAAAAAAAAAACTTCCTTCCTTTTAGGATCTGTTTCTGACACGCAATCAGCCACAACATTAAACCATTAACAGGTAGAATAAGTGATACATACTACAACTCATAGTTCTGCTGGGGAAGAACCTGCATCCAGCAATACACATGTTCCACCAACATCACCCCAAACCACCACCTTCCACTCCTAACAAGACAACAGTCAACATCTCAAAAACTAGATGGAGTCTGAGGCATTAACTCAGCCTCCAAGCTGCCAAATTCCTAATCTGATGAGATCTGATGGTATTTTTAGCAAAGCAAGAACAAGCCACAAAGAGTCGAGTCCACAGCCTGAAGGATCTAAAGGATTTATTGACGAAATTCTGGAATAACATACTCCAGGACACTCTCAGATGTCCTTTGCTTTTGCCTTGACTGGTCAGAGGTCTTTTGGTACCATGAGGACAGTGTGCCTAATATTAGGAAGATGATTATATTGTTTTACATGTCATTACACAGTTTTGCTGTGGAAGTATATCAAAAGAATAAATGTCTGAAACATTTACACCATATTGTCCCAAATTGGTTGAAATAACACACTTTACCGTCAACATGTATAACTGATGGTGGTCCAATTATTTATATACATATTATATTTTGAGTTAAGCTCCATCCAAGCTTTAGCTGTGCAAACAGTTTTAATGACTTTGAAGATTAGCATCATTAGAATTGTAGGCTCTTTGAAATCCTCAGTAAAGTTTTCCATCCCATGCTCCAAAGGAAAAGCATGCACATGCAAAATACAGTATTATGATCTTTATTGGTCAAGGTTCATTTCACATGAGCCACATGCTTAAACAGACAAACTCACAGATTTCAACATGACACAAAACATGTGACAGAAGCATCGCCGTTTATATGTGGCTCTTTTCAACAGCGTTGAGTAAAATCCGCAATCCGCAGTGCTGTCTTGCACATCCTGCTGCATAATCACTGCAGCCCACCGAGAAATGAGCAACACGTTACTTTTCACAGAGGATTAAACACAGCAGCGTCCAGCTCTGCTGAGTAATCCTGATTAACCAACTCAGCATGAACACCTCCAGCTGCTTCTGCTGGAAAAATACATCCCACAACTTTGAACATGAAACATGCATAATGAGCTTAAGGTTAACTAAGAACAGTTTGCCAGAAACTTTCATGGCGGCTGCCGACTGTCCCTCACTTTCACCGGTGCTATCTACAGAGGCAATGATGAAAAGCTTTAAGGAGCTTGTTAGAATTGCTGCAAGGGTTTCACCCCTCTTAGTTATGCTACAAAGCATTGATGCTGAAGTTACTGTGGTGTTGCAAACTCAGGGATATTTTCAAGTTGTAATTGCATGTAAGGAAACAAAAACACTGGAACTGCCTCATTAATGTTAACCTATGATATCTCTTCACCAAGAGTTTTACCAGCAATTGGGGGCAGTGGAGTCAACATCATACTAACATAATATGAACATTGGAGTTACTTTTTCCTACCTTTATCACCTCTTCAGGGACCTATCTGCCACTTTGGCTACTAAATGCTGTAATAAATCTCTAAATATGAGGGACCTGCCTTTTCATGTGCTAATATTCCGTAGATTCATCACCACAAGTAAGCCCAATGGAATGATTTCAGAGTAGGAAATGATAAATGATTAAATTCAGTCATTCAAACTAGCAAACTTTAAATAGCTGTGCATTACAGCTGTGTTTCATGAGTATTGCTAAAGTCACTTGTTTCCCAACATATACAAAATGTGCATAAAACACTGAACAATGATGTGTATAAAGCTGAGTCAAGCTCCAGTGAGACTCCAGCTGGCGTAAAAAAATCCCCTGATTTAATAAACCTGCTCTATTAACTTCTGCCTCATAAAAAAAAGATAAGTGAAATTAAATTCGAGTTTGGATGGCAGATGGCAAGAGTGAGAATAAATGACGCTAATGCGACTCAATCCCTTGGCTTGGTGGCTGCGTTGTTAGTTACAGGGCGAATCACAGAGATGCTGAAAAGCGAGTGGAAATAAAGAGAGGAGAGGTTGGATTTCACACACTGGCAGCACAAATAAGCAGCTAAAGAAACCTGAATATTAGGCCAGATTATTTCAGGACTGGATGCTATAAAACTGGCATCCAAGCACAAATGCTAAAATGACTATGGGTGCAGTAAAGGTGGTTGTTGAAATGTGGTGAAATGATTATAGGAGGAGCTCAACTCTCCCCAGAGGAACGAAATTGACGGTTCTGAGCGGGTGAGTGCATATACTGTGGCAAACCCGGTCACTTCCTGTCTGTCTGCCCCTGGTGACCAAAAGATCAGGCCCACCAGTAAAACTGTGAGTTCTGGCGGGCCACATCCAAAATCTCAGTGGGTCTCAGTCTCGTTTTCAGATCCCTGCTACTGTTTGTTTCCGGCTGCAGCAGTTTCCCCTCCAGGCCCTCACTGACTCCGGAGCGGAGGGAAACTTCATTGATGAACAGGTGGCAGGTCAAGCTGGCATCTCCTTAGAGGCCCTGGAGAAGCCCCGCAATGCCCTCGCTGTGGATGGTCGAATGCTAGCCCAGGTCACCCATCGCACGGTTCCGGTGAACCTCGTGCTCTCAGGTAACCAAATGGAAACCATTCAGTTCCTAGTCATACCAACTCCCAATACACCCCTTATCATGGGTTATCCCTGGCTAGCTAAACATAATCACCATATAGATTGGGCACCAGGCAAAGATTCTTTTGCAATGAACACTGTCTGCGGTCTGCACCATCACCCAAAGAGGGAGCTCCCATACCATCTAAGCCTACTGCCGAGCTAGTAGACCTGTCTGACAATCCTTCCAGTCACCACGATTTAAAGGAGGTATTTAATAAGGATAAGGCACTCTCCTTACCGCCTCATCGCCCCTATGATTGTGCAATCGATTTGCTTCCTGATGCCCCTCTCCCTTCCAGCCGGTTGTATAATCTGTCCAAACCCAAGCAGTAGGCTATGGAGAAATATATTAAAGACTCTTGTGCCGCTAACATCATTCGTCTCCTGCAGGGGCAGGGTTTTTTTTTTTTTTTGTCAAGAAAAAGGATTCTTCACTCAGGCCCTGTATCGACTACTGGGGCCTCAACAAGATTACGATCAGAAACAAGTATCTATTGCCGTCTTTAGACTCAGCTTTTACTCCTCTTCCAGGTGCCACCATCTTCACTAAGTTGGACCTCCATAACGCTCACCACCTGGTACGGATCCGAGAAGGTGATGAATGGAAGACGGCTTTCAATACCCATTTGGGCCACTTCAAGTATTTGGTGATGCCGTTTGGGCTGACAAATGCCCCCGCTATTTTTCTATCTTTGATTAACGATGTCTTATGTGACTTCCTTAACCGGTTTGTCTTTGTTTATCTAGACAACATCTTAATCTACTCAAAGAACCTTGCCGATCGACAGCTCCACGTCCACCAGGTGCTGCAGAGGCTGTTGGTGAACCGGTTGTTTGTCAAGAAGGAGAAATGTGAGTTCCACGCCTCTCAGGTCCGCTTCCTCGGTTTCATCTTGAAAGGAGGGGAGTTTCAAGCTGATCCACTAAAAGTTACGGCTGTGGTGGGTTGGCCGATCCCCACTAACAGGAAACAACTGCAGCATTTCCTTTTATTTGCCAATTTCTGTCGGCATTATTTTCGCAACTACAGCCAAGTGGCGGCACCGTTGACAGCACTCACATCCCTGTCTCGCCCCTTTCTCTGGACCGAGGAGGCCGAAAGAGCCTTTAGTCGGCTTAATACGCTGTTCACCTCGGCCCCGATCTTGGTCCAACCTGACCCCGAGCTGCAGTTTGTGGTGGAAGTGGATGCCTCTGATGTAGGAGTGGGGGCTGTTCTCTCCCAGAGGCAGGGTCCGGACGCTCAGCTGCATCCTTGTGCCTTCTTCTCCCGGCAACTCTCGTCAGTTGAGGTCAATTATGATATCGCCAATCAAGAGCTGTTGGTGGTCAAGAAGGCTTTGGAGGAGTGGCGGCACTGGCTAGAGGGCGCTTCTAAGCCCTTCTTGGTCTGGACCGACCACAAGAACCTGGCCTATATCCAGACAGCAAAACGGCTGAACTCCAGGCAGGCCAGATGGTTCCTATTTCTTTGACCAATTTGACTTCACCCTCACCTACTGCCCTGGCTCCCAAAACATCAAGCCCAAGTCAGGGAATTTGTGCAAGCCTGCACCGTCTGTGCCCAAGGGAAGAGCTCCAACAAACCTCCGGCCGGCCTTCTTCAGCCCCTTCCTGTGCCTGGGAGGCCCTGGTCCCATGTCGCCTTGGACTTTGTTACTGGTCTGCCTCCGTCCAATGGCAATACCGTCATCCTCACTATCGTGGATCGCTTCTCCAAAGCCGCACATTTTGCGGCGCTCGCCAAGTTACATTCTGCCGGGGAGACAGCGGAACTTGTCACGTCCCATGTCGTGCGCCTCCATGGGATTCCTGTAGACTTCGTTTCGGAACGGGGCCCACAATTCATCTCTCAGGTATGGAAGGCCTTCTGTAATGGGTTGAGGGCGTCTGTGAGTCTTTCCTCTGGTTTCCATCCGCAGACCAAAGGGCAGACTGAGAGGACCAATCAGGACCTGGAGATGGCTCTACAATGCATCACTGCGGCTAATCCCAGCTTGTGGAAGTCACTTCTGCCGTGGGCGGAGTTCTCACATAATTTGCTGGTCAGTTTTGCTACCGGACTCTCTCCCTTTGAGGCCTCTCTGGGCTATCAGCCCCCGTTGTTTCCCTGCCAGGAGCGAGAGTTGGCAGCTCCCTCAGTCCAGCATCACATCCAGCGCTGTAAGGCCGTGTGGCTGCGAACCCGGGTGGCGCTGGAAGGTACGACTCAGAGGAACCGACGGTCGGCGGATAAACACCGGTCTCCAGCCCCCCAGTACTCGTAAGGTCAGTCGGTCTGGTTATCTTCGAAAAATGTTCATCTGAAATGTGAGTCCCGCAAATTGTCCCCCTGTTTTCTTGGCCCATTTGTCATTGAGAAGATTATTAAACCCACTGCTGTTCACCTCAAGCTGCCTCCTTCCATGAGGGTCCATCCGACGTTTCATGTCTCCCAGCTTAAACCGGTCGCCTCCAGCCCTCTGTGCCCTCCGGACAAGCCCCATCCTCCCACAAGGGTCGTTGACGATCATCCTGCCTTCGCGGTCCGATGCCTCCTGGATGTCAGGTGTCAAGGCTGGGGTCTCCAGTACCTGGTGGAGTGGGAGGGGTATGGTCCGGAGGAGGGCTCCTGGATTTCTTGCCGGCTCATTCTGGACCGCAAAATGGTCTCCCGTTTCCATCGGGACCACCCTGACAAGCCCGGTGGGTCACCTGGGGGTGACCGTTGAGGGGGGGGTACTGTTAGGGTTCCTGTCTGTCTCCCCTGTGCGTGTGTTTCCCGATTGCCCTAGTGTGTGATTTTGGCTCCCTCTGTCTGTTTTGTGTGACATGTCTGTTCCTTGCCAGGAGGGTTACCAGAATATTCCAAGGCAGCAATCAAGGCTGATCTCCACACCAGGATCTCATCCATCAATCAAGCTGCCACAGTTACCCATCTGGTATATCGTGGCCTCTCTAGTCTTCTGCTTTGATTTTGCTTGTAACTAACAACATCTGCCTTATGCTTAGACTCCTGGTGCTACGGACATGCAACACAGTGTTCTGCATGTTGTGAATTAATGTTTTTACTGACTTGGAGAAAACTCAAAAAGATCTAAAGCTACTGTCTGCTGCTAAATTCTTACGAGCATTGAATGTAAGGAAGCCCCATGAGACAGAAACACAGATGCAGTAGCTCGCTCAACCTTACAACGCCTTGCTGGCTCACAGCAATGCTCGTGTTATGTCCACCTCCGTAAACTTTCCTGCCATGATAAAAAGCCACAATATCCTCCCTGATCTGAATGTTATGAGACTATAAAACTGTGAAAACGAACTCTCCTGGCTTTGTGTGTGTATGTTAGGAGTGTTTTTTGTAGCGTGAATGTAAAATCTTTGGCAAGTCTTTAGTGTTACATATGAAAGCAGGAAATCTGAAGTGGCGCCCACGTATGTGGTAACACTCCGGCACTCAGCTCTGCTCCACTCATTACTAACAGACTAACAACAGATAAACGCTAATGCTTGTCTCAGCATCTGTTAGCATAGGACTTCACATTTCTGAGTGTGTGTATGTGAGTGTGACCCTGTTGCACCCTTGCACTGCAGCCCTTAAGAAGGTTGTAGAACACAGGTGGCAGCACAAGCTGGCACTGACAGCCAGCAGAGTCCTACCCTTAACTTCACCTTCTCCTTCATCCTTCCTTTATGTCTGCTGACATAATTTTACTCTCTTTATTTCTACTCACGTCTCTCTCCACTTTGTTGTCATATTCTCCCAACCTGTACCCTCCTCTTCCTCTTTCCATCCCGCTTTTTCTTATCTCCACTCCACCCTGCCTCGCTTCACTTTTTATATTCTATTTGTCTCAGAGGCTGTCTGCACTTCATCAGTCTGAGGTCAATTAACCCTCGAGAGGGCAGAGGCAGGGAAAAGGCAAATTAACAGTTTGGCATATGCTGACAAACACACTAAATGTGCTTGCTCAACGCACACCAAAAAGCCATGGTGCACACAAAGTCCCTTGATGAGATGTGGTTGCTGACAGTATACAGGCAGTGAATGGACTGAGATTAACAGGATAATGTCAGTGTCTTTGACTCTGTCCTCTTAAAAACCAACCCACTACAGCATAGCTTAGAGACGAACGTGTCCTCTTTGATCTTTAAAAAAGCAGAAATTTGGAGAAGATGCTCAGCTTTGTTACAATGGTTAAAGGAGTCAACAATAACTTGTTGATGAAGTTTAGTGACAGCACTGAACAAAACTTCTCAAACGTAAAATGCATTGTAAGTTAATTATATAAAATTATGCTATGTTCAGAAAAAAAGATTAACAAAAAGAAAACATACAAAAAAAATCTAAAAATACATTTCAGCCACTGCAACCAGCTTGCTGGTGACTTTACACATGCAGCAATGCTAGCAACATGGTGTTTAGCTAACACTGAACCCTTGCTGGAGTTCGGGTGGGCGGGGTCGGTGATAGGGGAAATTGAAGAATGTCAAAATAATTCTCAATGATTTTCAAATAGTATTTTTTGTTGAAATCTCCATCCTTGGCTCTATGATGTATCCTCCCTCATGGATGGACATCCTCAGAAGTTGGAAGTTGAACAACCTTTTGGGGTTTATTATTAAATTTTTTCCTCTTCTGTTAACAGTTTTTCTTATCAGCAGTTATGTAGCTAAAAGCACTGCTAGCACTTTGAATTATGGTTTATATTTCAAGTAGAAAATTTGACTTTTTTGATGCTATAAATTTTTTTCCTGGTCTGAAGTTACAAAAGAAAATTTCACATTTGTCACTGAATGCAGCGTTAATACACAGAACTGTTTCAAGTTTATTTTGCAATTTTTCCCAGTAACAAACAGTGATTAATTTACAGTCTAGAAACTAAAGCACATATGAATACTTCAGTCTTCCTTCATGCAGTGCAGTTTTCCCAAGCCAGGCGAGTTCAACATGTGGCCTGTGAAAAGACTGCAAGAAAAGGAGGGACAGGTGGCCGAACTGCAGATAAGGTCAACATGAATATAAAATTGCATGGAAAGTATTTTTTATCAGTTATGTGTGTGCTAGTGCGAGCTCTTAGGAAGTGAACATACAGCATTTCATGTTTCAAGGGTTATTCAGTGTAATTTTTGTGTAGCCAAGTGGACTAAAATAAACACTTGTCAAGGGAAAACAGAGCTTTGTAGGTTTAAAGCTGTTTACCATTCACTGGGGTATTTTTACCACGCTGCTCTTTAAGAGCAGCTTGAAGCTAGCACACGTAGTTTTCCGTCACACACTGCACGCTGCGAACGGAAGCAGTGGAGAACTATAGACTGCAGAGGTATGTGTGGCTGTTTTAACGCAAGGTAAATACTCTAAAATACCTAAATAAATTGCAAATATGGCCTCCTTTGGTTATTAGGGAGTTTAGTTAGCCTAACAAGCTCAGTTTAACATTTGATGACTCCATATGCCATATGATTTTTGTAGATTTCTGAAATGTGCAACACATGTGTGTGTTTTTAAGGGCTGACCACGCTGTGAGCAACACGGAAGAGCGGGTTAGCATAAGTGTAGTGACATCCAGACAAATTTAAAAGTTTTCTGTGTTATATTTTATCTCATTCGTTCAACTTTGTATATTTGTTTCATTCAGAGGGGAGATATCTTGCGGTGTGAATCCTGAGAGTTTGTGTGTGTGTGTGACCTAGCATGCAGGTGGCGCACATAAAAGTTCATGGTTTAATGTTGCACTTGAAGATCATGAGAAAAAGTTTAAATTGCATTTAATTCACGAACATGTGTTTGTTTTTGGCAATCAGTGCACTTCAATATCAGATTATTGTAAACATGGATTGTGAAGTCATATATTTACAGGTATTTTTTTTGTCCTGTTTTCTATCTTTGTTTTTGGATAGGTCACTACTGTTGTCTATATTGATGGGGTTTAGTATTTGAATTAACGTAGTTATTGAGCAAATGCACCTGTTCATTGTTCATTCAGAGATATTAGGCCGAGCCATCGATAGAGTGGTTATAGCTAGTTTGTTTTGGGTCAGCAGCCCAATAAGCCTCTAGCAGGGCATTATTTACTTATTAATTAATTTAGTTTAAATGTTCAAACTCAAAACTATTAAATTAAAACTGTGCTCCCCTTGAGTGTAGTCGGGGAATAAAAGACCCACAAAAGAATATTTCCTGTGTCCTGTCTCATCTCTCATGACCGGGTCACATTTGTTTGCATGCAGCTCTGCATGGCAAAAGTGAACCACGAAGTCTGGAATAGTTCATTTCAACCTCTAAAACCAGCTCTAAAACTGGGGGGGAGGGGGTTATATCATGGGCATAATATGTCTGATTTCAAAAGAGTCATCACAATTTGTGCCTCATTTTCATCTAAATCCTGATCTTCCCTCCATACATACTAACCTTTTTGTTCCAATAATTTATTCTTTCTCTGAGTAAACATCCACTCTTCTTACAATCAAATGGGGGAAGCCAAACAGGGCAAACTAAATCAACATAGCCCCATTGGAATAACAAAGAATGCACACTCGAGCAGAATGCCAAAGTTGGTATTTGAAGCAGAGATTGCGTCAAAGACAGAGGTGAGGTGATTACAGGACCGTAGCTAATTCACATCAGACAGTTTTTTTTCCAGGGTCAGAGTTAATTAAAATCAAACAGTGGCTCCCTTCATCGTGCTAAAGGGAGTGAACTTTTTAAAGTTTAAATGAAAATCAATCTCCCTGTGAAGGAAGGCTGCTCGCCATCAAACGCAGCACATTTGTCTGGCACAGACAACTTCTAAATGTGATTCAGCCAAGTGGTTTTTAATGCCATAATATCCAAATAGCAGTCAAGCATAAACACAGATCCAGAAAGAGGGGCAGAAAAAACACATTCCTAATTTTTTTTTCAACTTCCATTTCTAATTATTTTGATAAACAGCTTTTGACAGCCAAGGATAACTCGTACAAACACCAGGCCATCTGCTGTTGCGATAGCAGCAGCAGCACTTTGTAAGACATATAGGCGGTTCAAGCAGCCTCCAAGCCAAGATAGAGGATAACAAATCCTTTCAGCGCAGTACCATAAAGAAGAACATCAATCAGACTGACAGAGGACTATTTCCACCCTTGTTAACTTATTTTAGGAAGAGGGCAGAGAGAAGAATTTTGAAAAGAAGAGGCAGACTATGTGACATACATTCATTTCTTTACTAAAACATCATGAGTTTCCTCAGAGCTGGATGAGCAATGAAGTAGAAAATGCAGAAATTAGAAAAACTGTTTCAGTTTTTAAGTTGCAATTGCAGTACGCTTTTAAGTAAGCCGTCAAACTGCACCTATTTTAGACCGGTTATAAATGAAAGTGCCAACATCAACAGTCACATGGTCTCCCAGGCCTAGTTTCTTGCTCCTCTCAGCAGCACATCACTCCCTTCTCTCCCTCCATCAATCCTCTACTAATCCATACCCTACAGTACCATCCATCTCCCTCTTGTACCTCCATTCTCGTCTCATTCTTCTCCCTCTCGCACTAGCACATGCTTGGCATCACGTCATAATCCCAACCATTCATCATGGTCATTCTTTAGCTGCTTACCCCCTTTAGTTTCTTCTCTCTTGTTCATCCTAATAGCTCTTTCTTGCTCTCACACTGAGTCTTTGACATGAGGACGTAGACGAATCCATACAGAGGCAGCAAAAACAGTCAATGTTACAATCAGATGCAGCTGCAAAGACTTGTCTTACAGTACCATGGCTTTGAAAATGAACTTTGAATAAATACATGAAGACAGTTGCACACAAATAACAGAAGAAAAATACAGACTACATTGATGGACAACCTATCATTACCTCCTGCTATAATTTTTCTCCCACCAGCTATTATCATTCAAATAATAACTTTCAAGATGCATCTGCAAAAGCCTTTAAATGCCACTAATTGTGGAGAACATAGTTTTCAAAAGCTTTTCTCAGATATGTAGAGACGTATTCCTTTATTACTAAGAGGACTCGTGTTTTTACTTGTTCTCTTAAGATGGAATTAATGGGTAATTAGGGAAGAAGCTGCAGTGTCTGTTGCTGTATTACATGTTCATTGTTCCGTACCTTTTTAATACCTTAACATCTTTCTCTTGATGAAAATGTGCTGCAGAATTTCATGACAACAAAACAGTCTGTCCTTGTTGCATTCTCATAAAAATCCATCCATTATTTAGCCTCTACTTTTATTGTTTCTTACCTTCTTCTGGTCCCGCCATCGTTGCCCTAGTTTAACATCTAGGCGGTTGGCTGCTGTTGCCCACTGCTGTGATAGGCGGCGGATTCGACGTTTCATGAAGCTGAGGGATTCTTTTCCACTCCCGATCTGGTCCAGCAGTACAGAGAGGTCTGTGCGGAAGGCAGCCTGGGAAAAAAAAGAGAAAATAAACTGAAAGATGGGAAGAGCTGAAGCAAAAATGTTTGGTTGTTAGGAAGAGATCATTATCATGCAAGTTGTGAGAGAGCAACAGAAGTAAATCTAACGTTATTTTCAGTCAGTGAAAAAAGAAATGTGTCATCAAAAAAGTTGGGAAGGTTGCTAAATAGTTTGAACCTTTGTTTAACAGAAACAAAGCAAAGAAATAATTTTTCTAGTCTTCATTTACCAGCTACAATATATCTGAAAATATAATTAAATTAAAAACACACTTAAAAGAAAAACTATAAGCAGAACAGTTTATAGAATTTACAAACAACACCATTCTGGTTGATTTAAAGTCAACAAATGAATTGGTGACAAGTGAGGGTGCCATGATTGGATATAAAAGAGTATCCACAAAAGGTTTAGTCTTTATAAGCAGCTGTGGGTTGTGGCTCACCACCACAATATGTTGCAACCTGTCAATAACTTTACAAAGAAAAATAAAATCACTATACAAAGTTACAAAGAGCTTTAGTATTTCAATAGTTAAAATAGATATTGTAATGAAAAGATTAATGCATTCTGTAGAAATCTTAGAGGACAAAAGACAATTTCAGAAGGTACTACTGAATGCATGTGGCCTTTGAGCTCTCAGAAGGCACTACATGGAAATTGTCCCTGTGTTCTTTTTTCTTTTTTTTCTTTTTAACCTGCCCTGTCCAGCATCATGACAGCAGAATGATGGTCTTGCTACCGTATTGTGCAGAGCAAATTATATCCAAGAAGAGCCTTTTAGATATAATTTTGAATGTAAAATGTTTTTTTTTCTTAAATGTTAATGTTAATCTAAGCTGATTGATAACTGCCAAGGAAACCCAAAAGTGTAATAAATAAATAAATAAATTGGCCTGTCAGTGGACTGAGGAGGGGAAACTGAGCAGAAACATAGGAGAGAATGATGGTAGCTGAAAAAACCACAAATCAGGGGTGAGTCTGAAACTGAACTTAAGCTATCTTCCAAAACCAAAACAATATCAGTGACATTGAAGTGGATGAATAACAGATTAATACCATCTGCAAATGCTTCCATTGATTGGTGAAAGCCATAATGGGAAGCACAAATAAATTGTATTATCACCTGAAAAAGGGAGAAAGCATAAAAATGTGAGTTAATGCAACTAGTTCTCCAAGTGCAAGCATCAAACAGAAAAGCATCTTGTCATAATTTGTGACTGCTAACCCCAATGAAAAGCATTCAAAACAAGGGAAAGACATTGTAATAGCAGTTTCACATTTCATAGCAAAAGACATGATTCCCCTTGTGGACATTATTGTTGTATTTGTATTTTTTTTTATTGACCGCATTGATAAACTTTGTAAGCTTAACCAACGCAGAATATAATATTTCCTGTCATATCGCTGAGCCATACTCAGGAGTACCTTTGAAAACAGCTACAGCATCCAGAGTTATAATGGGATGCTGTGTTATGCAGAGAGGAATCCGTATATTGAATATGAACAGCAATGCTGCCAAGTTCTCTGAATACAACCTCCCCTCAGATGGACAGAAAAACTGTATGTAGGGTAGGTAGAGATGTATTTTGTGGTTGGATGAGTTAATGATTCAGCTGCTTTTGGGAAAAAAAAGGCCTGTCTGCAGTCCAAATTGGTCTCCTATTGAAAATGTATGACACATTATGAGGAGGAGAGTATTTATTAGTTTATATTTTCTGCAGATTTTTTGAAAGAATAAACTATTTTGCCCCCGAACCTGGATTGAAATGGGTGGGTATAAAAATGGATGGATGGATGGATGGATGGATAGATGGGTGGATGGATGGATGGATGGATGGATGGATGGATTGAGGAGGGATGGATGGATGGATGGAGGCGGGATGAATGGATGGAGGGATGGATGGAGGCGGGATGGAGGGATGGATGGATGGATGAATGGATGGATGGATGGATGGATGGATGAATGGATGGATGGATGAATGAATGAATGGATGGATGGATGGATGGAGGAGGGATGGATGGATGGATGGATGGATGGGTGGATGGATGGATGGATGGATTGAGGAGGGATGGATGGATGGATGGAGGAGGGATGGATGGAGGCGGGATGGAGGGATGGATGGATGGATGAATGGATGGATGGATGGATGGATGGATGGATGAATGGATGGATGGATGGATGAATGAATGAATGAATGAATGAATGGATGGATGGATGGAGGAGGGATGGATGGATGGATGGATGGATGGAGGAGGGATGGATGGATGGATGGATGGATGGATGGATGGATGGATGGATGAATGGATGGATGGATGGATGGATGAATGGATGGATGGATGGATGGATGGATGGAGGATGAATGGATGGATGGATGGATGGATGGATGAATGGATGGATGGATGGATGGATGAGGGATGGATGGATGGATGGATGGATGGATGAATGGATGAATAGATGGATGGATGGAGGAGGGATGGATGGAGGCGGGATGGATGGATGGATGGATGAATAGATGGATGGATGGATGGATGAGGGATGGATGGATGGAGGCGGGATGGATAGATGGATGATGGATGGATAAAACATTTGGTAATGATCCTCACCTCAGTCTAGATGAAAGTGGTTGATTCAGTAAAATGATTTCAAGTAAAGTTTTGACCTTGTTCTCTTGGCAGCTTAACTTTCCCTGTCACTAAAAAATATGGAGGGAAGTCTAAACGCAATGCCAGGCATTTCTAACTATCACTATAAACAGTCAATATTTCTCTCCTCTGAAAACAAGAATGGCTCAGCCCTGTTTGTGCGAAATATCTAGGGAGAATGTGATCTACAATTCAGCTATTTGGGTCACCGGCTTGGAAGGAGACATCAGTCTTCATCTAGACTGACATCTGGCTTTACCTACTGAAAATTTCACTGCTAACACAGTTATTAAAATAAAAATGAAAGGTGAAAGCATGCACAGATGCATTGAGAATGAAGCATATTTCAGAATTTATTAAAACATTTATGATTTCCTTGTGTTCCCAAACACTATAAATGGCTCATAATGTAACTGGGAAAAGAGCGACTATATTCAGTCTCTGTGTGCAGGAAAGAGTTCCCTTGTTCTATAATTTAAAAATCCAAATCTATTGCGCTTTGTGAGAAGGATTTATGCAGAAAATCCACGAATAAATATTTAGGCACGTGACAATTCCTCTGCCTTCCAGTTAGTATTAGTATGGCTGGCATGTATGACCCTGCACACAGCTCACATTATGTGTTTGTGTATTAATTTGTGTGGAAGGATGGTTTTAAAATGCTCTTTGACCTCAAAAGTCAATGAGGAGAAAAATAAAGAGGAGAGAGGATAACGATGAAGAGGATCAAGCCTGTATTAATTAACAGGGAGCGAACAGCCTCAGATGAAGGTTAACAATTATGTAGTCACGGGGCAGACTGATCGCCCCTCTGTTACTGAACAGCATCTTCAATCGAGGAGGGTCATAACTCTTCCCCTCCGGACATGTGTGTTAACTACCATCAATGTCAGGGTATTATTGCACTTTGCATATATTTTCCATCTTTATTCCCTTTGTTCTTATAATTAGACATGTCAAGTCCACTGAGAAAATCAGTAAATTATGTTACTTAGATTCCTCATTATTTAATGATTGAGAGGCAGCCTGTGTCTGATGTCTTGATATCACTATTTGTGTTCTGCATATAGCAGCAGCAGCCGACTAGGTCAAAAAAGAAAAAAATTCTGCAACAACAAGTTGGATTTCTTAGTTGGTCATTTCCCTAAAAAGCAGCTCACACATTTCTTTCAAGTCGAGACTAAAAAATGACCCACTTTCTAGATAAAAGGGTGGGTCGGTTTGAGTTAAAAATGTTTCCAACAGTTTACAGACATTGATGGACAC
The DNA here is from genome assembly GCF_017639745.1 of Melanotaenia boesemani. Lineage (NCBI taxonomy): Eukaryota > Metazoa > Chordata > Actinopteri > Atheriniformes > Melanotaeniidae > Melanotaenia > Melanotaenia boesemani. The sequence continues at coordinate 8,115,573 of NC_055685.1, forward strand.
CTTTAACCATGTTCAAAATACATCTGAAAAGCAGATGAGCTCCCCTGAAAACCATCAACTGGCACGGTAAGGGTGAAATAAATTAAAAATCTCAGTTTCAGGTTATATTTATTCTGTTTTCTACAAGGTTTCTTTTGTTTCTTAATGAAAAGAATAGCATTAATGTGCCAGTAAGTGATGCAGGTGATCTGCTCTGTTTCTTTCAGCAACGTGGACACAAAGGTTGTTTTATTGTCTTATGGCATGAGTGGTGACCACTTAATTTGCTTCTTGTGGTTGTTAAAAGAACCTTCCATCCCTAAAGGAAGTGTTTCAGATTGGCTCAACTGCATACAGTATAGCAGAATGTTTTGAACCATTGCCCTGTTTTTATACTGTATGTGCATGCACAGCGAACTGGGAAATTGTGGTGTGTGCATTAAAATAAGGCTCCCAGAAAGCTCCAGTGTAATTTAAAAATTGCCTTAAACCCTTAAAGCCACTGCCTGGCAGAGGTGGGTAGTAACGCGCTACATTTACTCCGTTACATTTACTTGAGTAACTTTTTGAAAAAAAATTACTTCTATGAGTATTTTTAATGGCTTGTACTTTTTACTCTTACTTAAGTAAATTTATGAGCAAATAACGCTACTCTTACTCCGCTACATTAGGCAAAAGTGGACTCGTTACTTTTCTTTATAACGTTTGTTTTTCTCCCGTGGATAACCATATGACCATGTTCCGCCAGTCAAATGTAGCAGCAATAATCACATGACTCCGTCTGACCTATCAGACGTACCCATGCTGTAACTCGCACGGAAACAAAATATTAGCGGCAGAAAGTATTTTCTTCCGAAGACGAGCTACGGCGAAAAACTAGTGAAAAATGGCAGCAGCAAATGTCTGCATTGAAGAAGAGGACACAACAGAAGACGGCGAAGTTGGCGAACATCCCTGGCCTCATATTCAAAGCATGTTTAGCTTGCGCAAAACGCAAAAGAACAGCTGTGTAACGCGGTGTCTTCTGTGCCTACCAAAACAAACCGACATTTCAGCATTCAAAAACTCGACGTCTAATTTGAGGAAACACGTTGCGGTAAGTATAACGTTATAGTTTTATTACATATCATTATCATTAGCCTACATATCAGTCATAATTCATCCAACAGTTCTTACATCTGTGCTGCATCTAACGTTAAGGTTAGTACATCTAATAACCACATTAACAATAATAAAAAAGGCACCCATCACTAATGTTTTAAAAGTGTTATTGTTCTCATTGTATACTATTCATGCACAAGAAATATTAGGCTGTAAGTTAAACCTTTTTTCAAAGGCGTATATTCAGCACCAATACATAAATCACACGACAAAAGTGCAACTACAACACACTATTTACCACTCTTCCCCTATATAAAACTTTATGACTTAATATCTAATACTTTGAAGCCTCATTTATATTTTTCTGTCAACAGAGGGTTCACACCAACAGCATGAAGAAATACACAGACCTAATTGAGTCCCACAGAAAACGAAGGTCCTTGACTACAAGTGAACCACCTGCAAAAAGTGCAAAGCTCTCAGGTCCCTTCTCAAGCCCACAACGAGTATCCAAGGCAACATTTGATCATCTTGTAATCAGATTTGTCTGTGAGGCCAACTTACCTTTTTCTGTGGTGGAGACACCATCTTTTAAGACTATGATGGGAACAATACTGCCTAAGCATACAGTAATGACAAGAAAAACATTGTGTTTAAAAAATTCAGGAAGCTGCCAAAACAATGAAGAACACTATTATAAAAACGCTCAGTACTGTTAACTATGTTGCAACAACAACAGACTGCTGGTCAGCCCGACAGCGCAGCTACGTAGGAGTGACCTGGCACTGGATTCATGACAGCACCTTAGAAAGGCTCTCTGCTGCACTGGCTTGTAGGCCTCTTAAAGGCTCACACACCTTTGATGTGCTTGCAGCAGCGTTAGAAGAGATACATTCTGAATATCAAATAAGAGATAAGGTGACAAGGACAACCACTGACAGTGGTTCAAACTTTCTGAAAGCTTTTCGAATATATGGCGAAGATGAAGAAGTCACCAATGAAGAGGAGGAGATGGACATCACCAATGATGAGGCATCAGAGGATGAGTGTGAGTCGGAGGTGGAGATCCAGGATGTCTCTGCTGTGTTGAATGATAATACAGGCCTTGAATACCAACTTCCGAGGCACCGAAAGTGTGCCTGCCATCTCCTAAACCTGATGTCTACAGTAGACGCTGCTGCCACGGCAGCGACCAATGACACATACAAAAGGCTGTCTCGATCTGCTTTTGCAAAATGTTCTGCTCTATGGAACAAAACCAGTAGGTCAACCATGGCCTTTGATATAGTGGAACGTGAATGTAAGCTGCAGTTCCTCCGACCAACTCAAACACGTTGGAGCTCCCTGTTCCTGGCTGTGGAGAGAGTTGTACGCATTCAGAAAGAGCAAGGAGAGGCAGCAATTCAGAATGTCTGCACAGCACTGAAGATAAAGATGTAAGCTGACTTATGACATGTTTTAAACACATTTATGTATACAACCCATGGTTAATTCCACTGTTAATTCATTCAAACTGGTTTAGTCTGAGTTTAGTTTTAGTTTAATCCTGGCTTAGTACTGGTTTATTCTAGATTTAGTTTTGCATTCAGTAAATTAGTATGTGGAGAGCAAACTATTTCTGAGGTGGTCCTCTGTGTGAACAGTTTGAAAACCACTAAACTAATTTAATTTCTGATCTGTGTGGGGGTTTTTTTTAGGTTTAATCCTGCTGAATTTGGATTTTTGGCTGAGTACACTGCTGTCATGAAACCTGTTGCCATGGCTCTCAACATCCTTCAAGGGGAAACGTCTGTGCACATGGGATTTTTGCTGCCAACACTTTACCAGTTGCAGGAGAAGCTAATAAGGCTGGAGTTATCCTGCAAAGTCTGCAGATCTCTAGTAGATGCCCTGCTCAATGGGATTCAGAAACGTTTTGGAGGCGCCATGGAGGACCCTGAGCTGATTGCAGCAGCAATACTCTTACCAAGATTTCGAACATTGTGGACAACAAAGGAGTGCATCTTAAAAGCTGGTATCTATCTATATTTTTTGTTAATTTAAATTTGAGCTTGTAAACTCTGACTTGTCAGCCTTTAAAGTCTATGGTTAAGAACTGTATGCTGACCTATTTATTTTAAACAATTTCCGCAGGACTTGACTTCATTAGAAATCACCTAGACACAGACTCCGATGATGGCAGCACAAACAGCAGTCCCTCTGATGAAGATGACTTCTTTGCATCCATGAAATCAGGAAAACCACAAGCAGGAGAGCTGGAGAGGTACCTTTCATGTCCATCCTCTGAAGGTATGGATCTACTGCACACCTTTCCTCACATCAAGAAGCTCTCACTGAAACTCAACACTGGTCTTCCTGCATCTGCAGCCTGCGAGAGACTTTTCAGTCATGCAGGACTTATGTTTACTGCTAAACGATCACAGCTTCACAGCAAGAATCTTGAGAGCCAGCTACTGTTGAAGCTTAACCGTCAGTTCACTGAGTGAGAACAACCACCACACATGCACAGACTCAAAAGTGGCATGTAGAACAAAAACACTCCCCCTAGCACACACACAACGACTTCTGTTGTGTCCTCTTCTTCATATCAGACATTTGCCATAACAGTGTTGTTTTAATGTTATTTTCTGGTTGCCAAGCATGCTGAGCCATTTGGAGCAAAAGTTAATCAGAAGTTTGTTTTGTGACTTTGTGGGAATAGTTTGCAGGGTTCTCACATACAGTACATACAATATGTTGTATGTTTTTTGTTGCTGTTAAAAAGCTTTTGTTTGAAGGCTTGTACAAGTTATTTATAAAGATGTCATTCATTTTTTTTTACTGATTGTTTAGTTTATTTTTGAAAATACAAGAATTTGCACATTCTATTTATTTTATTGTCTGATTTTATAAATACAAAGAAATAAATCCGATGTTATATTTAAACAGTTACTCAGTACTTGAGTAGTTTTTTCAATAAGTACTTTTTTACTCTTACTTGAGTAATTTTTTTAGGTCTACTTTTTACATTTACTTGAGTAAAAATATTTTGAAGTAACTGTACTCTTACTTGAGTAAAATTTTTGGCTACTCTACCCACCTCTGCTGCCTGGTGACCAGGGGTATGTGTATACAAAGCAGGATTAATGAACTTAAGGTATAGTCTATATGTCTATCATCTAGACAGTTACAGCAGACTGTAATTGAGACATGCAACGTTGTGCTGCAACATTTGGGCTTATACATAAAGCATTTATTGCTGCTAAAAGATGGAAACTGCTGCATATAAAGTTTGTGTGTGTTGTTCTGCGATGAGATTATCTGAGCGCACCACACACAGTATGATCAAACTGTTACATGCCTGATTTTTTTCTCCTCACGTGTGAGGTCTTGACCAGGTAAAAAAATCTCATCAGATTAAAAAAACTTCATGTGTACCAGGCCAAAGTTATGAACACAGAACATTTCTAGAAAACGGACGGAGGAATTTTTGTTTGTTCCCCAAGATCCAACCAGTTGTGTTTACTTTGAAACAAAGTCATGGACAAAATTAAAAACTGATTATTGCGAGAAATGATGGTAAATATCTGCTTAATATTTCGATTGACCTTTAGTGTTCAGTGGTAAAAGCGGTTCTCTTATTATATTTGTCTCGCCAGTGGGGCTTGATGCAAAAATAGTGAAGATCTCCTTGTTAGATTTTTTGGTTTAACTGATCTTAACTGTTAAAATCACACTGCCCTGAATCATGATGCTGGTGGTAAACCACACCAGTGTATTCTGAGCTGGGACAGGAGTAAAATAGGAGTAAAATTGGATACAAGGGGCAGAGTTGGCATCAGAAAACCAATCATATTCAAGTCTAAAACTGCTTATTTCTAACAAAGAGAACAAACCAAAACCCTATCCCTCATTATTTTCTATCATCAGGCATCTACACTATTAAATTAAATTAATTAAATTAAATAAAAAACGGTTTAGTTGTTAAACTAGCTCTTAAAACAAACCCAAAAGGCACAGACATGATTTAAAACTATTTGGTGGGTCTAACGTCTTTTATAAAGATGCTTCTCCGTGAATTCAAAGAGAACGGCTTCATTTTGAGAGATGGAAAAGACTCACCATCCAAGCCCCTCATCTTTTTCCTTTTTGAGATCTTAATTTGTTTTAACTGATTGCTCAGCAGACTTTACGAGTCTTGGTCTGTTAACTCAAACTCAACCTGCTCTGGAGCAAGTTAGGTGAGCATGAGATGCTGTAACGGTACAGGTTCCAGCTATTTAACCAGGCCCAGACACAATGATGTAATCATTAACATGCACTATAGATTTTAGTAACATGTTTTGTTCATGCCATGAAACACAAACACAAGATTTCTGTGCTCACAAATCATGCATTTGTTTTGTCTCCATATTGCTGAAATTAGCATATCATGTTAATTTTAGCATTAAAAGACATCATTAGACTACTGCAGCTCTGCACAATACTGCCATACAAACAGTTCATTTTATGTATGTACTACGGGGAAGCCTTGTATTAAATATTGCTATCAGATTGTATGTGAGCTGAAATGTTAGCACCTACCCTGAGGTGGTGAGCTGAGCATAATCATTATTGGGTTTATTGATCATCCAGCAGCAGGCTGCTGGCACCATTTACCCAATGCAGAACTATTACTGTTAGTCTGTTTGACCTACCCATAGTGGCATTTTACTGCGCTGCTGTCTGTTCGTGACATTCATATTTGTCAGTCCTGCCCTTACTTGTCTCTTAGGGGACTTTGCCTGCTGTGTATGCTGCGTAGGGGGGCTGGTGTTATTCCTCCAGGTCAGCGGGGGACAGAACCACTCCACTTCACTCAGGTAGACCAGGAAGGAGCAGTCCGAACCATCAACACCGTAAAAGGCATAGCAAGGGTCTGATGTCCACCGCGCACGCATCCACTGGAGGATGTACAGAAAAGAAATGTACATGTTGAAATTACAGAAAATCTTACCAACACTTAATAAAAATAAGAGTTACTTGCAATTATTCAGTTTCTATCCATGTTTCCATGTGAGGAGACGTTAGACTACAATTCTGACAAAAAGTTAAATATTAGTAATCCAATTTAAAGAGATTTTCTAGTCCATTCATGCTGAAAATACAATGAATCTGTTGTGACTTTTTTGTTGTGTGTCATGGCAGCACCCACAAATTTTAAGCAATTAAGCAACAATAGACCATCGACTCAGCACGTTAAAACAAGAATAAAAAGCTAATTAAAGTGAAACTGGACATATGGAAGATTAAAACAATATTCTTGACATTTTTTTTATTTAATTATTACATCTCAATGAATCGTAAACCATATACTGAACAGTACACAAGGATGATGTCACCCTCAACTCACATCTACTTTTCCAGGGCACTCTGGGAAGCGGCTGTCTCTCGGTACTTCACATTGACTTGAAGTCCCATCCCTCACGGCTGAAAAGATAAAATGGGTAAGGTAAACCACTTCCAGGACAAAGTATAAACAGTTTAAATAACAGTTTAAGCTGCATATATTTTTGGAATGATATGCAATGTTTATTGTCATTGCTACGTGGATGACACCCAGCTTTACCTCTCTACCAAACCGTCCTCTTCACTTCCACCAACCTCCCTTCCCACCTGTCTACAAGAACTTTGTTCTTGGTTTTCATCCAATTGCTCAAACTAAACAGTTCTAAAACAGAAGTTCTCCTGGTAGGCACACCCCACACTCTCTCCAATCTAACAGCTTTTTTTTATTTCCATAAACATCTCAACTGTCCTTCCTTTCCCCTCAGGTAAAGAGGGCGTCGTCCTCGACAGCACACTCTCTTTTCCCTCCCACATCAATAATATCACTCGTTCTGCATACTTTCAATTTGAGAAACATTTCTAGTCTCCACTCCTCTTTCACCCCCCACACCACTGCCATCCTTGTCCACAGCTTTGTTACCTACCGGATTGACTACTGCAACTCGCTTCTTTGTGGTCTCCCCAACAGATTCCTCCAGGAACTGAAGCTCAACCAAAACTCTGCAGCACGCATCATTACATGGAGCCCTACAACTCACCACATCACCCCTATCTTGCAACAACTTCACTGGCTCCCCATAAAACAAAGAATTAACTTCAAAATTTTCCTCATTACTTTTAAAGCACTTTGTAATCTGGCCCCACCATAAATATTTGATCTCCTGCACATTGCTACTGCTGTCCACTGACTTCGTTCCTCCTCCTCTCTCCAGCTTCTTGTCCCCCCTGCCCTCCTCGCTGCTATGGAGAGCCGAGCATTCAGCTGCTCTGCTCCCCACCTCTGGAACTCTCTTCCCCCTGACATCCGTACCATATACTCTCTTCCACTCTTCAAATTAGGCCTGTCACAATAACAAATTTTGCTGGGCGATATATTTTCTCAGAAATATGATGATAAACGATAATATTGCGTAAAGCATTAATGTTGTCATTTTAAAACCATTTATAACTAATATAATGACAATGCCATAATAATGCAAGTACACCCTTTCAAAGATCAATAAACGTTAATTTCTAAAGAACATTCTACACTGGAACTGGAAGACATTTTAAATAACAAAACAAAAACAATAAATAAAATGCACTCTCAGTCTCATTAACAATGAATGAAAACCCCCCAATAAGTATGATGGATAATAAAGTCTGTTCTGTAAACAAAATTGCCTTTAAAAAATATGTTTTACAAATATTAAACATGAGGTTCAGACAGGGAAAACTGGCAAAACTGCCAGTTAGTATCACTGTATTTGATTAGCCGGCATTGCTCTTAATGTGTATTTTGTCGTATATGGTAGTATGTAGGCTGATTCTTTTTGTGTAATGTGCCTGCACATTACAGGGGTTATTACGGTAGACCAGGAATTTGAGGGCTTTGTACTGACGTCGTAGGCTACATGTAATGATTGCGGCAGGCAAACTTATCACGCTCATTTTTTCTTATCGTGCAATTAATTGACTTATTGCTTATCGCGACAGGCCTACTTCAAATCACAACTCAAAACACACTTGTTCAGACAGTCCGACATCTTCTAGTTACACACTCACCGTCTTAATGTCCTCTGTTTTGCTTTGTACTAATTGCTTTTAAAAGGTTTTAATGTTCTTCTGTACAGTGTCCTTGGGTGTTTTGAAAGGAGCCTTTTAATACATATTTAATAAAACGATAAATATTTAGAGAAATAAATATGAATACTTTGATATTTCTTCATTTTTACATAATTTTATTATTTTATTTTAATTCATTATTTTTTCCTATTGTTTTCTAATCTGTCAATCATCTTCTTTGGGGCGGAGTTTATTGTCCACACAGGCCCATTTTTAACCAGGCTGGTCCAAGTGCTGGTTCAGAGCCTTACTAAGCACAGGTTCTTTAACTTCCCAACGTCTAAGTCCAGATCCTGGCTCTCAAAACTGGTTCTAAACAGGCACCAACTCTTTGCTGGACCAACTGAATAACTGCATTACGTTGCCTACATTGAGAAATGGGGGCGGGATATCCTGGCTGACATAAGAGCATTGAAACATGGACCAACATCTTCAAACCAGCGAAGCATTGGATTATAAAAACAAACAACATTGATCCAAGGACAAGCCTATTTGAGCAGCTACAGAGGGAGATGACTGCAATTGGCTATGAATGTAGTATCGACCAGCTAGTTAGCAAATTGAAAAAAAAACCCTGTTTCAATGTATTGAATTCTGTTCTTGGCCGGCAAAGCAAAAAACCAGCACCTTAAACTCCACCACAGTTAAGTCTATCCTCCTGCCCACGGTGGACGATTCCACGATGGAAGGTCGGAATGCCACTGAACCTAGTCAGTGTGGTAGTTTTATGGTGTTACTTATATGTAACATGGGGAAATTACCGGTGCCTGTAACATTAGATATGTTGGATAGAGCGCAGGGATAGAGGTTTTAGACGATGCAATGATGCAGCACTAACTTGGCTCCATCTGTGTAAAACCGAATTGGTTCCTAGGAAGCATCAGAGTTGAACCAGATAAGCACTGGCTCTAGCACCAACACCGAGCTGGTACCAGTTCATCTTCGAACCCTGCACAAATGATGACAGCTCACTGTGCTCTGAGCCAATAAGATTTCAGCCAGAGTAGGCTGCATCCACTACTCTATTGGACTAACCCTTTGTTTATTTAACTCTATTTGTCTACTATTTTTTTTACTACTATGTTTCTTAAACAATTTTAGGGTAAAAGTAAGTAATTTAATTGGATTAGTGTTATTCACATTATACCTATAATGCCCTCTTTAAATTTTTGTTCCGACTTTTATAAGACGGTGCTCTATTGCACTTCTGGTTATCATAACATTGCTCAGCTGATGTTTAAAGGAGTCATGAATGCACAGTCGAACTGATCTGATTTGCACATCCTAGTTACGTAGGCTGCAGTTGAGTGAATCTTCCCCCAAAACGCAATTACCTTTTGAAGTTAGATTACATAGCAATGAAAGTTTTACATTATACTCCTTGTTCAGATAAATCCAGTCCTTTCCCCTTTCCAGACTCTGTCATGTTCTGGTGACGTTAATGATGGCAAAATGAAGGTGATTTACAAGTAGAACTTTTTTTTTTTACTAGAAAGTTTAAATTCAAGATGGAACAACACTGTACTATTACAAAGAACAATAGCACTGATTACAAAACTGATTGCATTTGCTCCTTCAAACTGGATTACCATTTTTGACCAGTGGACGTCTGCTGCATCTGACCAGTCTGTAGCGTAAAGACTGTGCTCCTTCATCTCTTCAGGATTTTTAATCACTAAGCAGCTTAACAGATGGACCTATCACCGGCTACTGTTGGGGTGTGACATACGAACAAGTTATATTATCAACAGATTTAAACTTTATGCACTTTAAAGAGCATCTTTCAGGTTGAATTTTCCACAATATGACGTTTTGAAAAAGTCCGAGAGACACTGTGGCATAAATAAAAGCTTCTTAAAATTTCATTTTTTGTAATTGCACTTAATTCAGCTCGTCTGCGATCCAGTGCTTTAAAAAACATAACTTTTCCTGTCACGTGATACGTGACGTCATGTAAGGTAAACGAGCCCATACGCTCAGTTTATCGTAGGCATCGGCTGTGTTTTTTACTCCAGACTTCTAATAGTAAAACTAAAGATTTCTGGAACATCACCATGGTGAATACTTGTGTTTGTGCATCCTGCACAAATTCAAGTCTCTCTGGACATCGTGTCCACAGTTTCCCTAACAAGAAGAGCCCCACCTTTCGCTCCTGGGTCAGGTTTGTCCAGGCTAGGCGCCAAGACTTCACTTTCAAGTCCGTTCATCCCAAAAACTCCGTCATTTGCAGCGCACACTTTGTGGAAACGGACTATATGCCTAGTGACCTAACTGCGTTTAAGATGGGGTACAAGACCATGAGGTCAGTGCGTTTAAGGTCTGATGCAGTTCCCACTGTTCATGCTACGGCTAGCATGCTAGCAGCAGCAGGTGCCCCATCACGTCTGCCTTCACCGGGGAAGCCGCGGGCCGCCCATCGGAAACGGGAGACGAGCAGAGTAAGTTTTTCTCTCTGTTTTTTAACCTGTTTATAACCTTTTCTTATAAAACGGAATTGTCCCCTTTTTACTACTTATTATTGAGGACAGTTTCAACATATTTAATCCCGTTTGCAAAGGTGGATTCACTGTGCGTCCAGTAAAGAAGGAGCCATCATATGGTAAATAATTGAAGGCATCGCGCACATTTTCTTCAAATAATGGCCATCTATTTTCCCGCAGAATTATATAATCCATAAGATTCTGGACCATCTAATATGTGCCTGTGTATTTCAGAGTGTATTTTCTATCTCTATTCTCTCTTTGTAATTCCTGTATGACTGTGTAAATTAATTGAGCTTTATTTACTTCTAGCAACAAGTTTAAATAAGATGTTTTGCTTCTAATAATTAGAACTTATTAAATAAATCCAGGAAGATGATCATAACAGAAAGATGACATTGAGATGGAAGCAAAATATTTTATTTATTATTACAATTTACAGAATAGGAAGACATGTCTTGTATGTGTTACAGGTCAGGCCATCTGAAACCTTGGTAGACACCATGTTCATCAGGGAAAGCTAACCGGATTGCTGAGACAACACATGCTGGAAGAGGTTTCCTCACATGTCGTCCAAGCACTCCATGTGCCCAGCGTACCATCTGCCTGTAGGCAGTATACCTGAACTGTTCATTTTGGGTCAGATCAAGTGGACCATGTTCCTGCTTGAAAGCGCTGTAGGCCACCTGAAGCACCCAGGGGTTCAAACAGCATGCAGAGAACCCAGGATGCTGTCCCACACAAGTAATGCCTTCGGGTTGTGGATGGAGGTCTTCGACGAGGCTCCAAATTGCAGGAATCTCCCTGCAGCATATGCTCTCCTCCGCACTGCTCATGGGCTGACAGTGTCCACATAAACACCTGTAATTAGATAACATGCTGTTAAAGAATTTCTGTTGTTAAATGTAGATACAGTGTTGTAAATATATGCTCAACCATGTAAAGATTTTTATTTTTTTTACTTTTACATACAGGCTTTAAAAATTAAATGTTTATATTTCATCCGTAGTCATAGCTGCTTATAACATGCTGAAACATTTCATGTAATACATAAAGCTGAGATCCCCTTTTTTCTGTTGTCACTGGCCTTGCTGAATATAGGGGGAAGAGGGATTACCAATTGTGGGTGAGAGTTGTGGGCTCTGTTGTTTGGGGGATAAAGTGTTAAGACTGCAGTGCACATGGCATCATATGTGGAATGACCATTATTCAGAAGGGTTTACAATCCAGTTTTAAAAATAGTTTTTCTGTTTTAACAATATCTTTAAACCTCAGAATCAGGCTTTATTTATCATTGGGAAAAAAGTGCAAAATTATACACATCCTGAAAAAGCTGAGACCAAGTGTTGGATTAGAAAAAAAGGTAAGTTTAGCGAAAAAACAAAACAAAAAAAAAAACAAGCGATGGATCTGCTCAGCCAGTGCGCAGATCCATCCTTCGTCATGGAACCAGCATCCTGGCGCAACAAATTTTCTTCCAGTTTTTTTTTTTTTTTTTTTTTAAGCGTATTTAAATACCGCATTGAAATAGTCTGCTTCTAAGTTTAGAGAGTGCTGGTAAAACTAAGACATTACAGCACGTACATTCTATGAGGTATTTATGAGTTTAGAACAGCGTGGGCTTTTTTTGCGCACTACACGCACATCCAGTCTGACCAACTTCAGAAAAAAGATTATAACTCTGGTATTCCTTGATCAATCAACACAATTCAGAAAGTTGTTTATAGTCTAAAATGACTGTTTTGCGCTGTCAATTAGGCTACCCGACGTGGATTAGATGATGGAGCCTTAGCGAGGCTACTTTGGGCACTAGCCTACGTATCATCAGATGATTTGATTAGAACAGCGCTTTTCTGTCTACAACTGTGTGAACGGGGTAGCCATTGCACAGCTTTTATAGGCATTATCTGCCACAGAACTATTTTATTTAACCAATGTTTTGTCACGAATCGCTAGTGACATAGTAGCAGCTTGAAGTTGTTTTTTTTGTGGCGAAACGTGATTTTTAAAACAAACCTGTCAGGGCGGGGCAGGACAGGGATGTCTTCCTATCGGCTGCAGTAAGTAAAAGGCTTTAAAATCTATTTGCTATTGCAAACACTGTATTTTTTCACTGGTCTGCAGCATAACCAGGTATTACTTGCCCAATTCAGAAGGCTAATGTGGAAGAAAATTTACGAAACATTTGTATCACTTACCATGCTGTTTGATTAATCTTTCAGATGTTTTCAGCTGCCCATGACTGAATCTGCTGCCTGTTTCCCGTCAACGATCTCCTTTGCTGGTTGTCAGTGACTCTGTTTGTAGCTTCAGGTTCAAAACTGTATGGATCCGGTCCTTCACTTCTAAAAATAAAATTATCTTCTTCTTCCTCCATAATCTCACGCCCATTCCGTTCCGTTGTGTTAGCCATAACTGTTGTGTTAGCAATAACGTACATAACAGAGTCCCTTACGTGACGTCACTTCCGGCAAAACAGATTTTTACAGTCATTTGAGCAGTTTTTAATAGTCCATAACCGATTTCTTTATTTTCTTATTCACGGACTTCAACAAAAACTAAATAGATATTAACTATAAAATATGCATAATCCAAACCATTAATCATGCTCTTAACCTGCCAGTTGCTCTTTAAAATTCATTTTTATATATGAAATAATTGTCCCACACTCTATGTGGAATACAATACACAATACATGCGTGAGATGTGTTTTCCATAAATGAGTGTTTGTACTTTGTTGTATTTTTATAAGCAGTTATTATTGTTCAGCAGGTAGATGAGAAAGTGGGCCAGACAGACATAGCCTGGCTGCGTTTATGGGGCGGTAGGTATGCTAAGTAAACTAAACACTGAGCCCACAAGAGCATTCAGCAACAAAAAAACCAACAAACCTTTGAAGCGAAACTTAATTTCCTTGTCTTTCTGTCTAGTCTTTTTACTCCTGAAGCAACATTTCTGTATGGGTTTGGCAACTGTGCTGCTCTGCCCTGTTGCCTTCACTGTCTGTGAAAACTCCAACAACTAGCGTCAGGGTTAGCTCCTTTTACTTTACCCAGCAGTAGTGACGCAGACTCAGGACTCTGCTGGAACTAGAAGAGCTGTGTGGCGTTTATTGCTAAACTCACAGCTAACCTTCTCTGCTCAGTGCTTTTCTAAATTCAGAGTGAAATAACAGACATTAACAGTATTAAACTAGCGTGTAGGTTTTTAACATTATATATAAGTTTATTTCCATAACCTTTCAGGTATTTCCTGTATTTAAAAAATAGCTGTGAAATAATACAAAGATAACAACTGTTACAGTGCATCATCACTGCTGTTTCATTTCCTCTTCTGTTTGTTCTGATAAAAATATTTATTCTCAAGTGAGAGCTAACCATTCCTACAGCATCCATCAGCAAGAGTAATATTAAATATCCCTTTTAAAGCTGCATATGATGCCTGTCAAAGCCTCGCTTAGATTCAGCTTTGATTGATTTAAAACAGCTTCTCCCCAAACACTTGTGGACATTTTATTGCAATATCCCTTCTTCCCTGAACATCATAATTCAAAATGTATGTCACCATGGCTGCGTGGTGCTTGTAAATCCCTGTGGTCTCCCCGCTTACAAGACTGCAACCTATCTGCTGTACTGCAGTGCGCACTATTCAGTGAGCCTGTCTCGATGTCGGGGTTCCACCAGCAAGTACGTCCGCTCACTTAGGCTGCACTCACTGCATTAATTGCTCCACTGACTTAGTTAACTGCTCCTCTGATGTCAGAAGAAGAAGGGAGGTAAGTGACAGAAAAAAGAGAGAGAGACTCCACTTGCTGCTTCGTCGCACTCACTTTTTTCTTTTTCGTTTTTTTTTCTCCATTTCTCCTTCTTTTTCTCTCTAGACCAACAACTTTGCCTGCTCTCTGATTCTGTCTGTTTCCATTTGCCTAATGAAGGACAGAGATTTCTCTCCATAAATCTTCCCGAATGCTTCTCTCCTGTGACTGAAAACACACAGACACATAAAGCCTACAAATATGATTACAACAGCAACGATGGAAAACGTGGTCATTTAACTAGATAAAGGCTTGACTCCTGTCCCCTCCAGCCATTACACTAAAGTCTCATTGGGGGGTATTGAAGGGAAGGAAGTTCTTAATCATGTCCTCTAACACTCTTTCTCTGTTTACTCTCAAACACGCCTCACCATGTGACAAATTATCATAATAAAATTTGCCAGCAGTATGTCAGTTAATTTGTGATAAGCGAAAGCAGTGATGCTGCCATCGTGGCAGGTGTCGTCGTCTTTGCAAAAAGGGATGAAGGGCTCATTTGTTCTCAAATAAAGATTTAACCTTGACAGGAAATGTTAGAAAGAAGAATCAAGAGGAAAAATTCTATTTCGTTTTCGTTAATAATGTGAAAAAAAACGTTTTTAACTTCACAGCTGTAATGGTGGCTTGCTGGGTTTGGAGAAGGTAAGAGAAATAATTTTTATCAGTGAAGAAATCTGCAGCAGATGTTTCAGTCCAACACAAGCTGACCGCTTTGCAAGAGTCCAGCTGTGCTCCACCTTGAAAATAACTGAAGAACAATGTTTTTTTTCTTCTTTTACTAACATTTGCTTCTAAACCTGGTGATTTTACAGCCCAGTATGCAGCACTGGTTGCTGTTGCAAATTGCTGAATTCCTCATATGTGAGCCCATCCATACTGTTACTCGTACTGGGTGATTGCCAGGGTGCTATCTTTGATTGTTTTTAGTGTGCAGATCCTTACTGAGTACTGAAAACTTTTTACTGATTGATTTTGTGCCCACAATAAAACCTATTTCCCTTTTAGATAATGCATTTCATCAATTTCTATTAGTAACTCCTAAGAGGTAAGTGGATTGGATGAATGGGCAAATGGCTTGTATAATTATTGTTATTACTTATAGTGCTGTTTATCATTCAATACAAGCTCCACAACACATTGAAGATCTAGATAAGATGAGATTTAGTTACATATCCTATAACTAAGTTGGTGCTGAAAAAGAAAACAAACCTGTTTTTAAAGGGTTTATATGCATCATGATATAAAAAGAAAAAAACACAAAAGCACTCAAAGAGTGCACACCTTCATTAATCCTTGACCCTGGAAACATGCCCTTAGACACCAAGATTAAGCAAATAGCTAAAATAGTCTTAAAGTTATTGAAGACATTCACATTTTCTCTCATGGTGGCAATCTGGGCTAGCAGTGTATTTAATATCTGCCATGGTGTCATCTTGTTTTTTGTTTTTTGTTTTTGTTTTTTTTCCTCCAGTGATTCCGGGAGTGTGTCTCAAACCGCGCACTTACATGAGTGCACTGGAAGGTAGTGCGTAGTGCGCACTAAGCACTACCTTCTGTAGTGCACACTATCGTGGGTAAGTCCTGATCAAAATTGAGCACTAACGTTTTGCACTTACCGGTAGTGACGTACCAGCTTAGCAGTGCCGCTCCATTAATACACTTTTTTTTTCATCCAAAATCACGTTAACATACGTGTTTGCATGTCATACTTTTATGCTATTAAATGCCTTTTAAAAGGCCTCATTAGTGAAACAAAGAACCGTGGCCTTCACTGTATTAATCTATCTCAGTAGATAACAATAGAAACCATCAGCACACGTTCATGTGTCTTTGCATGTCTCCCCCATACCTGTTAGTATAAAGTGCAATTTAAAACACTAATAAAACACTTAAATGTAGTGTCCGAAGTATAGAAGTGCGCGATTTGGGACACACCCTGGGCATTAGTTAGAGATAATGTTGCCACTACAGCTTCTATCTCCCAATAGTAAAGAATCCATCCTGATCCCAGACGGTGATCTGGTGCACCCCCCAAATGTAATAACTTGTTCCTTATTTCATTTCTGACATTTCCTGAAAATGTAATCAAAATCCATCCATAACTTTTTGTGTTATGTTGCTAACAGACAGACAGACAAACCAACACCACTGAAAACATAACCTCCACCTTGGAGGAGGTAAAAAGTCCTGATCAGGTCTCAGAATTTAGTAATACAATCTCAGGTGCACAACAACACGTTAAATTATGTTGTGACATTATGTATTTGGCGATGTAGGGAGGATAGGTAGTAACAGGCGCTTCTCATCAGCTACTCATCACTTTGCTGGTCTGGAGCATTCAGGTGACTGTTAACTCAATGCCAAGGAGGAAAGACATCAGAAAGTAAATCTGTGAATGAATGTGAAAGAATTATTTCTGCCATTCAACCTAGAAAGAGGTTTAAGCCATTTTCAAATAATTTGGAGTCGATCATTGAAGACAGCTGCCAATCTTCCCAGGAGTGGACGTTTCAGCAATTTCACCACAAGGTTAGACCATGAAATGCTCAGAGATATAGTAAAAACACCAGTAGCAACGTCTTCACAGGCTGGAGGTTATACCAGCTTCCAAGCAGCACGGTACATCAGTCCAACACGGAGATGGAGAAGGATGTATGCTCACATTCTCTCCTGTGGTTAGCCAGCTGCAAGTGTTTATGCTGAGACCAAGGTTCAGATCTTTGGTCACTTGATTCCACATCTGCAACTTTGATCCAGGTCAACCATTAAATAAGTTCAATGTCAAAGTTTGCCAAGAGGGTAAAAGAATACCATGGCTAAGATGATGATGATGATTATACTCTACCTCTGCTTTGCACCATACTGTTTTGGAGAATCTGCTCCACCCTGATAGCCATGTTGGAGACATTTTGGGCTATAGCTTGGATCCTCTCCACCAGCCCGGCTGGTTGAAACCTGCATGGACACAACACACACAACAGCTGTGTGACTACAGGTAAAGACAGGGACAGGTCAAGTCAGACAAGCTCAAATTTAGAAGCAGAAGATAAAACCACTGCATCTCTCTCTCTCTCTCTCTCTTTCTCTCTCTCTCTCTCTCTCTCACACACACACACACACATGCACACACACACATATCTGAATCTCTGACCAGCAGTTAAACAGACTGGCATAAGTTCTCATTCAGCCTTTTCATTCATTCAGTTCTTTCATTGTTTTAGTTTCCTCCCATGAGTTCACAGCTGGTGTCTTAGTTCATTTCCCTTCTATATTCACCTTATTGTGTTGCTATTTTTTCATCTGATTATTTTCTTCCACGCCTCTCCCATTCCTCTGCTTTGTCACCCTCATCTTTTTTTTTACATTTCAAGCTATACAGAAGTGTAAGTTGTGGAAAATGCAAATTGGTAGACACTTGGTTGGAGCGTGAAATAGAAATTGACCTCCACGGCTAATGCCACTTCCTCTTTAAGGTGACAGACTTCCTATTTACACAAAACAATCTGTGTATACGTTTGTGTGTGTTTCAGTCTGCATCTGTTTGTGTGCTCATTCAATTTTTGCACATCGCAAGATGATTTCACAACATGCAAAGCAAAGTATGTGTGTAAACACCCTTTTACCATGTGCCCATTATGTCCATTTAAGTGACTCCATTTCAGTCAACATTGTTTGTGTATGCATGCAATGTTTAGTCAGTACAGGTATAAACCCTCATTATGATAAAAAGACTGAAATGCAGCACAATTAAATATCAGGAAAGGTTGATCAGAATTATTGACTGTATATGCAAATATATATGAGTATGTGTGCAAACAATTAAACCCCATGTCTGCCTAACTAAAGATAGATAGATAGATAGATAGATAGATAGATAGATAGATAGATAGATAGATAGATAGATTTAAAAAAAAGCATCAGAGAATATGCCAAAGAAAATAAAAAACCTTGGTTGCCTTACAAACTGAAAACAAAAAAAGCCATCAATGTCACAGTCTGTATCCTTCATTTACAGCTCCACAAGTGACACTTCTCCTTGGATCCTCTTCAGTATGTTCATTACAACAGTGAAGTTATTGTTCGAGTGCAGCCCTATTCCAGAGACAACAGCTGTCTGCAGACGGTGGAGATGCTGAAATGTAAAACTAAGTAATAAAGTAATTCTATTCAATGAGATTCGGCTTTTTATGTAACGTCTCAAAGTAGCTTTGTATGTAAATCTGAGTGTAGGAGCCATAAACGTTTGCTGAAATTGCTGTATTCTGTTTTTTTTTAGATCATAATGATTATGTATAGGATGGCCTTGTGTGGTAATTATTCTAGCTCACTAAGGACACTTGTTGCTGGGTTTTTAGGTAGAGAAGAGGTTAGAGGGCCACTATAATTTTTGCTGACCTTAATAAAAGTTATAAAATGTATGTTTTGGATCTCAGTGAAGTTTTTAGTGAGTCAAACAAAGGAAAGGCCCAACCTCCGACTCTCATAGCCCTTTCACACCAGCAGCGCCCCGTGCCAGTCCTAGAACCTAAATTCAAACATTCCTGAAGCGAATGCTTCCATTTTCTATGCCTGCACATTCCAATACAGTATCACAGGGAGCTGGAGCCTATCCCTGCAGATAGGCGAAAGGCAGGGGACACCTTGTACAGGTTACCAGTCTATCCCAGAGCCAACACAGACACAAACAACCACTTATTCCTAGGGTGAATTTAGAGTGACTTAATTTAATTTGGAGGGATTTGAACTAACACGCATGGCTTTGGACTGTAGGAAGAAGCTAGAGTACCTGGGAAGAACCCATGCATACACAGAAATACTATACACACAGAAAGCCTGAGGCTCAAACCAGGAAATTTGTTGCTGCGAGGCAACAGAGCTAACCACCACCCCACCATCCAGACCTCCCCCACCCCTGGGTCTTCCACAAATGAAGATGGCAGGTTGACTAAATAAAGTTCAGATAGGCTAACTTAAGTCGATCAAACAAATACCTAAATTCTGCTGTACTGCTTATTGCCTGGAAACCAGTTTGAATTTCAATATGTGAGCTTGTGTTGACTTCCTTACATCGTACGAAATTCTGAATATATTGCTTAATTTGGGAAACCATAGGTTATAAAGAGCCTGATGACTTAAACATTAACTTTCTGGTGTGAAACTGGTGTGTACATGTGACAGTTTGCCAGAAAGCACAGAGATTCTGAGACTCCAGAATGGATCTGGAGGCAGGGCCAGAATCAGAACCAGAATGGTCTATCTGAAAGCATTATTAGTGACTTTGAGTTGTTTTGCAAAGCCACACTATTGAACAATATGGAGATATTCTTTTCATTTCTTAGAAAATTTAACATAAAATGAAACTGCTTAAAGAATACACAGTATGAAAATAAACCAGCAAGGAAAGGGAGCAAAGGAAATAGGGTCTGAAATCGCTGCCAACTTAACATGCAGTAACCCATGTCACTGTCTCAGAGCAGAATCATCAAGCCAAGATTCAAAACATCTTGCAATGACTGAACTGTGGAAGTAGAAAGCCACAACCCTTGCCCTTTAGTTTTAACATGGCTATTGCTTAAATTCCCTTGACAACACATCCACTACAGCAGGGTGTCCGGCTCCGGTCCTCCAGGGCTGCAGTCCTGGTAGTTTTAGATGTTTCCCTGCTCCAATAGACCTGATTCAAATTAAATGGGTCTCTTCAGCAGCTTGTTGTCAGGTTCTGGTCAATCATGTTGACCTATTAATCTGATTCAGGTGGGCTGCAGCAGGAAACATCTAAAGCCAGCAGGCCAGTGGCCCTTGAGGAGCAACTTTGGACACCCATGCACTATATTTATGTGTAACATGAAGTAGTGGTAAACCTAGCTCACCACAGGGTATGTGGAAAACATGTTCTCGATTGTTAGAAAAGGCAATTAAGGGAGAACAAGCTGAGGATTTTATGAAAAGATGTTGAGATAACGGTCTTCCGAACCTTTTGTTGGGATCAAAACGAGCTGAGAGAAAATCATGCCAGAGTTTGCAATGATTATTTTGTTTAAGGTTCGTGAATCACTTTAGTTGGTTAGGATCCTTCTCTGTTAGCTTCTGCTAGTTTGTGGGCAAATTAAGGCTAATAGGGAAAAATAAGCCATAGCTGCTTTCTTGTTTTACTTGTTAAGATTACAGTTGCTCAGCAAGAAGCTAAAAATAACAGTTGAGCTCATTTTAACTTAAGCTAACACTTGTGCTTCATTCACCAGGGTGTCCTAGCAATCTTTTTAATGAAGACAAAAAAAGACTGGGCTCCCGTGAAGAGTCTAGACCATAATATAGTGACACAGTCATCCGGGGTTTGTTTACACCAAACAGAAGTAGCAGTGGCGCTATAAGACACCAAAATGTGTCCTTATAGGAGCAGAAATAATGCAAGATTTCTCATTAAGGGTCAGAACTACTTTAAAGTTTTAAACTTTGCAGTGTTTTGATGTTTGCAGTGTAGAAGCTCATTTAAGCAACAGACAGTTTGAGATATCAGGGAACTGAACTGGCAGGTATTTCTCCAATTTAAAGCTTAAATCTAGCTTAGATTAATCTATGCCATCACATGGTTTAACTTTTAAAGTATCTAATGCATGAACTCATGTCTAGATCTTATAAATACTCAGAAACCATCAACATTAAAAAGTTAAGCTATTATGACATAACATCATTATAACATAATATGTTATCACGAATCTATATGAATAAATAAAAAAAATCATATTATTAAGAGGAGCCTTATACCCATAAAGCTCCCTTGGGCAAAGCAACGCTGTAGCCAGACCATCATTCTGCTACTACCATGCTGGACAGGACAAATTAGAAAAAAAAGACATTAATGTATGAGGTATAATTCTAGCCAGGCTACAGAAAAAGATCTGATGTGAACCTAGAACTTTTCTCTTTTACACAGCTCACCTTTAAACCTCAAATCAGTTTTAATAACATTTACATTCCTCAAGTCAATAAGGCAAGTGTGGTGAAGTGTAACAGGAAGTTACAGTTGTTGCGCATTACTAACACAATTATACACTATCCTCAGCCATACTTACACTGAAACACATTACAACACATTCTTAGGATAAAGCAAGTAAGTAGTCATACAATGCTAACTCAAATGACCAGAACAGAAATATTAACCTTCCCCTTAACCTTGCCTCGATTAAGTATAAGATTTGTAATCTGCATCTAATGTCAACTGATGCCATCTGCTATGCCAAACAATAAGAATGATTTTTTTTTTATATTCCTTCAATCAGTAGTAGTTTTACAGGAGTACACATAGCCTGCAACATGACGTGCTAGCAAAGCTAACGCTAAATCCTGATGATGTAATAGATCTCAGTCTGCACTAATTGGTGAAACACATGAAGCCTTTAACTGCTACGTCAGCACTATGGTTCATGGTACCTGATAGTGTTAAGTTTAAGTAACTGCTCCATGTAGTGCTAAAGTGTCTTTGCTAAAGGCTGGGACTTAGCATAGCCACCATCTGCATCAAATGGGTCTTTATCTCCACTTCTGAGACACTGACAAACAATAAGATAAAAACTATGATATAACAAAAATAACAACTAACATTTAAACAAAAGTTACTCTGGAATCTGAGCTAATCTGTGTATTGATTATAAAACTAATCAATAACAGCCTCTGTCTGTATTTTTGTGTGGAATGAATTTGTCCATCTGAGTCCACCAGCAGTGGGTGGCCTGCTCATGTCTATGATAACTGGCCAATTTGGTTTTGTGTCAAGCGATCCAATTGTACGAGGCAGTCTCCCGGCCTCAAAAGATAAAATGTGATCACATCCAGTGTTCGGGGCGCAGCAGGATGACCTGTCCTCCGAGCCCAGCGCTGCATTGCTTTACCTGTGATCCAAATTAGAATAAATCTTGGTTTAATATAAAGAGGTCCTCTCTTGTCCTTTTGTTCCCGAGCTTCCAACGAAAGAATCAGCCTTAACAATTTCAAATAAAATTTTCCTAAACAAATTTAGCTAAACACAGTCAACACAGCAAACTTCTGAAAAGACTAGGGCTCAGCTAATGATAAGCACTAGTGTATTTACATAGCACATATATGCATTTTAAGAAATTATCATTTGAGTAGAATTTCAACAAATTAGAAAACAAAAATTTGGAGTTTTCACAAGAGTCATGTGATTAATTGGGATCAAAAATTTTAATTTCTATACATCCCTAATGATAATATAACGCTAATCCAAATATAAGCTAGCATTATACTAGGTATAATAGTCAACTGAAAACCTGCTAAAAACAAGGATGTTATTACATTTAACATTTAACTAAAGTTCCCAGCATTACAGCTGCCTTCCTACAAAGATGCAGTGGCCTGAAGGACAAAACCTTCACTTTGCAAACTGGGTAACCAATCTTGCTTTAAAGCAGCAGGTCCCAAACTTTTTCTGTGGGGCCCTCTTTTTATCGATAACAATAATGTCAAGGCCACCCCATCCCTAATCCAGTGCTTATAAAGAAATGTACAAAGAAATGTGCCATGAAATAGTCTTTAGTTTATTGGCTGCTACTCTGATTACTATAGTTTAAGCCAGTGATTCCCAACCCTGGTCCTCAAGGCACACTATCCTGCAGGTCTTAGATGTCTCCCTGCTGCAACCCACCTGATTCACATTAAATGGATCTCTGACAAGTTCTGTATGAGTCTGCCAATGAGCCATGGATTTGAATCAGGTGTGTCATAGCAGGGAGACATCTAAGACCTGCAGGATAGTGTGCTTTGAGGACCAGGGTTGGGAATCACTGGTTTAAACCATGTCAGTGACAGAAGGATTTAACTCTTCTGCTACAGTGGTGAGCGTTTAAACCAGAAAACTCTGCAAACTACTACAGGTGAGTTGAGATGTGGTTGAGATGGATGCTGGTTTAGTAAAACAACTCTGCGATATATGACAGCTGAGTAGTTTATTTCTTTAGTTTATAAGTAATCAACAGGCTTTTCTTTGTGCTCAGGATGAAAAGCCACCAAGTAGCATTGTAACTTGTTTAGCTTCATACTCTCAAATTTTTGGCAACATACAACAGTATGACCTTTATCATTACTTGATCATTACCTTGTCACGCCCAGGGCAAGATATGCCCAAATCATCTTCATTTTCTGTCTTTTTTTTTTTTTTTTTTTGGTAAGTTGAAATATTTGTTTTGATTCATCATCTTTAGCCAATTCATACTTTCACAAATTTGTCTATGTTTTGTTAGCAGTGCAAAAACTATAAGTTTAATTTAGCCTTGCTGCCCCCCTTTCATAACTCTGGGCTGCCCCTTCCCCCTAGGGGCCTCAGTTTGGGAACCCCTGCTTCAAAGCCCTTTTTCAGCAGGCCTTGCTTGTGCAGGTTTGCCTCTGTAGAGTGAAACCCCCTCATCTCAAATCTACGTCCGCAACAATATAAATGCATCCCCAGAGATGAACAAAGAGGCGACGGGAAAGGAGGCTTTTATAGAAAGAGACACTAAGGCAGTGGAAATCAAACTGAACGATGGGATTGAATAACGAACTCTAAAAAGGACAAAATAGAGCGAGATTGTGAGAAACATACACTAGCAGGGTTAACAAATAAAAACAGGCAGAAAATAAAGAGAAGTTAATCAACCATTCATAGCAAACACAACTAGAGTGGCACGGGGAAGGGTTCATGCTCGTGTGAAGAGAGATGGTAAAATGAAAAGATCCTCTGTGCCTTCATGTGGAAGCCAACAAAACAGCTTGAGTGAAACATTAAACGATGATTACGATCAAAGAAATACATGGCTATACATATTTGATGCCCCACTGTTGCCCGCTTCTTGTAATGAACCTCTTTCCTTTTGATGATTTAAGACAGTTGGCTCATTTATAAACAGGAGGAATAAAACAGAAATGAGGAGGGAAAAGACAAGACAAAAAGGGAAGAATGTATGTGGGAGGAAAAACAATTAGAGGATGCCAAGTGGAAGTGGAACAGTAAGAGAAAATCAATGTTAACTTGGCTTCGACTTTCTAAGGATACAAATAAAGATTTTTTTGTTTTGTTTTTTGTTTATCTTATTTCTTATATTAAGAAATATTATATTATGTTAAACTAATCAGAGGAGGAAAGATAATTGTAATTGCAAGTTGAGGCAACACTGACTGAGGGTTGTTTTTTTATGTTAAAGGAATTTGTCTTTTATTATTATGTACCAGCACTTGAATGCTGTTGTGTTTCCCATCAATCAGCCACATATGTTTTGGCATCTATATACTGTTTCTCCACTCCTCTTCTGTAGATGGGAACTACATCTGGACGTCCCCCAAAAGGAGGGACAGAAACTCTGTGGATAATGTAGTTGAGTGTTGACTTGGGGGACATGAAATCTTTCACCAGTAACTGAGTGGAACGATGCTACAACATAAAACCATGCAGCAGTCACTAACTGTTAACTGGCTGCAGGAAGTAGATCCAACAATAAACAGAATGATAAGTTACAGCTGGTGAAATCTTTAATGCAAAATCTGTTGCTCATTACGATAATCAGTGTGTTCTTCAAGCCACAGAACACTCTTCTGTAGATAGATTTGTTTTCTTATCACCATAAAGTCTGCTGTAATGCAATTTACAGCCTGAAGGACCCACATTGTTTTTCTGCAACTGTTTTATTCATTTTGAGGAAATTCAAGGTACAAGGAACTTAATGACAAAGCAAAAACATTATGTTATTAAATTAACATTTCAAGGAATCAAAAGGATTTTGGGAAATCTGAAAGCAGCACTTGAGAATCTGTTTTTTTTTTTTTTTCTTTTTGGAAACCACCAAAATTCATAGTGGCAGGGTGCGACCTAACAAATAAAGCTGTTTATTTCATATACATTTGATGTTTGTAATAAAAACAGAAAGTACATTTAATAATAATATATTTTGTAACCATTAATTCTAAAAACCATGTACTTTTGATACTAAACATGAACCATTTAGGTTAGCAGAAAAGTAAGGAATCATGGGTGTGATGAGGAAAGAAAAGGAGGACTATGTACCAGATCTCTACGGATGAGCAATACTAAGATTTTTGCTATTGATAAATTATCATTGTAGTACTTTTTCATTGATACTGATACTTCTGGCTCCTTAAAGGAAAATCAGATGTTTGTACAATATGTATTAGTATCTTTTTTGTAAGAGAAATATGAAATATGAATAAAACTCATGAACATAAATATTTAAAAGCTCATAAAATTATACTAAATATATTCATGAGTAAATAAAAAGGAGATAAAAGTATTCTGAAAACAATAAAATAATCAGACAGTAAGTTAATAAAAGATTATTTCAATATCGTAAAATTGCATATACTAAAATAAAATATAAAATTATGATATATATATGATAAATATAACAAATAGAAAATGCTGAAGAACTTTTATAAATGCATTAACACTAGCATCACCATCATGACATCTGATTGGTTTCCATTATCATGCAACAGGAAAACATTGTGGGTGTAATTTTTAATTCTGTTGCCTAAAACTCTCAGATGTGAAAACCAATGGCATGTTATGTATTAGCAAAGTTGCATCTTTATATTAAAAAAAATATTAACTCTGATATTTTGACTGGCTGATATTAAAATATTGATTCCAGAGTATCGATGAGCTCCCTCGTGTCTGTACAACTTTCTAGCCAAGCAAACACCAGCAGGACATGACATTTATTGGCATCACCGGAGAACAGGTGTAAAGATGTGGGCCAGTGATGTGCTGGGAAGACACTCACATCAGAACACAACTTAATCAGCTTAGTATCAGCTTAGGTGGCAGAGTAAGGAAAATTGTATAATACAGTTTCTAACCTTTCTAGTAAAGCTTTTAAGTATTAGATGGTGGGTAATGAGGTCAGGCTGCCTTTTCCTTTCTCCTCTTCCTTCTTCCTTCCAGTAGAAAGCCATGTCGCTGTGGCTCAGACACATAGGAGGCTGAGTTCTGTTCCAAGTAAAACATAAAAGGAATCAGACTGACCTTAACTACAGCTCTACTTTTGCTTTTTTTTTCTTGAAAGCATTTCATGAGAGCATACCAATACACCTCCACTTGCAGCAGCTTTGCACCTGTGCAAAATACCCTGAAGAAGAGAATTCAAAGAGCAACTAAAAGCTTTTCTCTTTGCTGAGGGCCTCCAGCAAAGCTATATACTGAGAACAGTAGAAGGAAGGCCCCCTGTGATACGTGTTGTTACCGGGAGAGCTTAGATGAGAGCTTGGGGGGGTGGGGAAATGCGCAAAGCCAAGCCAGGGCACTGATCTTTAGAGCGCACACTCCTAAGGGAGAAGCTTAACAATCCCCCCTTTCCTCCACAGCTGGGTAGAACAGAGTGAATGAACTCTGCATCCTTCATCTCCTCCTCTCATTTTCTCAGGTTTTTTGCCATCCTCCTCCCTTCCTTGTTATTTCCCTCCGTTTTCTGCTCTAACGAGTGGCTGCCCTGTGGGCAAATTGCAGGCCGGGGCTTCAGACATCAAGTCTCATTCGCGACTACATGGGAGTGTGTCAGCACCGATGAATTCAGCTACGAAGCTCACAGAGAGATGAGACTCCGGCCCAGCTTGTGTGTACATGTGTATCTTCCTGTAAATGCGTGCTGGCCTGGATTTGGGATATGATTTCATAAAGCCCTCTTTTCCAACTCCCCTCTGGCAAAAAAAATCACGCTTTCCCACGACACTCATACCCCAGACACTGTCATGCTGTGCAGTGTATGTGCAACACGGGATAGGACAAGACAGTATCAAGATAAGGACGTGGAGATGGAAAGCAAAGATAGAGGTAGAGATATGGACAGAGGCGGTAGGAGTGGAGAAATAAATGGCAGGGTGAAAATCACTGGACTGAAGAGAGACTTAGGTCATCACTGTTATGACAATGTGTGTTTGTGTGTGGCCAGCTATTAATCCTGGAGGTCATGTGCTCTGTCAGGGGATACACTCTGACTGCTTTTAACAAACGTCCTCAAATGAACTAATGAACACAAACACACACACAGTATATTACACAGACATGTGTTGAGCATGCATCATCTTCCAATGAGGGAACATCATCATGAGGTGTGTGTAAGTGTGCATGGCCGTGCTTTTCTGCCCACCACAGTTTCCTCAGTCAATATCTTTCATTCTCTAAGCTGAATGAAAACACCAGCTTTCACAGCTCCAACGATCAGTCAAAATCAAACAATGCTGCGCTGAGAATAAAATCAATTAGTTTTTCTTCTTCTTTTCCACCAGTGTCCTGATTTTGACTTCACATTGTTCATAAAGGACTCCCGTTGAATAAGAAGAATTAAAGAAATGATGTTTTTGGTCTCCAGTGGGAGTTTGATGCTCACAGCTTATCATACCATCACACAGTTTTCACATGTTTCGTACTAAAACCACTTCAGATCAACTTAAACATGAACATTCTTTGAACAGAAAAAAAAAAATGATACGCCACAAACTAAACAAAGCAAAAGCTTAAAGGGTGCAAAATTTGTTATTGTTTAAAACAAAAGTTGTCTGAAAATATACATGTGAGCAAGTCTTGTTTTTTTTTAATTTTATTTAACTATTTATTTAACTATTGGGGGGGCTTCATGTTATCCACAGTGATTTCATGGTTTGATCACAGCTCATCCAGACAGAGTTTTCAACGAGAGCGCTTCTATCCACATGTGGAGGGGGCGGGGCCACAGTTGGGACACATGTTGAACACAGCGCGACACAAGACCGGCAGGCTGCTTTTGTCTCACCCACTTGTCTTTCAAGAGACATTTAGCACATTGTTGTGTGGATTCACTGTCTGAATCTGGAGTTTTTAGTTGTTTCTTTCCCTCCCAGCGCTCACTGGAATCCATCAACACCTGGTTAGTTTCTGTTGTGGGTCTGGATGAGTTGTGTATATATATATAACCAGTGCTTATTTGATATATATATTATCAGCAACTTAATTCTTATCCTAGTCCGAAGTTGTAAACTCTCTGTTTCAACTTTGCTGTTGCTGATAAATATGCTGATAAATAACTTGTTAATTTCAGCTGAGCAGCGGTCTCTAACAACATAAAGACAGCACAGAGTCAAACAGCTTTAAAGCTCAAAGTTTAGTTCGTCTGTATCCAACAATTTTGGTCCATGGTGACATATTAGCATCATGAGGTTGCTGCAGATTTGTTGGTCGCACATCCATGAGGGAAACATCCTCCGCACCATTACACCACCAGCAGCCGCTGCTGTTGATACAAGGCAGGTTGGATCCATGCTGTAATGTTTCCAAATCCTGAGCCTGCCTTCTGAATGTGGAGCTGAGAGACTCATCAAACCAGGCAACGTTTTTCCATCTCCTATTTGTAACGGGTTGAGGTGGAGGTAAGGACCCAAACGCAGGCTTATGAGGCAGAAAACAAACAGATGCAGTAAAATAGGTTATAATAACAAAAAAATTAAACTAGACTACGGACAAAATATGGCATGGAATAAATTAAACCGAGGAGTATATAAACACAGGAGAACTAACAAGAAACAGGTGACAGGGGTTAGCCTAATCAAACCAGGTTCACTAATACCAGGAAGCAGAAAGCAAAGCAGAACTAAACATGACAAGACCAAAAGAAAAAACAAAAACCCAGAACATGATATTATTGTCCAGTGTTGGTGAGTGTGTGTGAATTGTAGCCTCAGTTTCCTGTTCTTAGCTGACAGGAGGCACCCGGTGTGGTCTTCTGCTGCTGTAACCCATCTGCTTCAAGGTTGGATGTGTTGTGTGTTTAGAGATGCTATTCTGCATATCTTGGTTGGAACCAGTGCTTATTTGATTTCCTGTTGCCTTTTCTATCATCTCCAACCAGTCTGCCCATTCTCCTCGGTCATCAACAAGACATTCTGGTCCAGACAACTGCTACTCGCTGGATATTTTCAGACCATTCTCTGTAAACCCTAGAGATAGTGGTGTTTGAAAATCCCAATAAATGAGCAGTTTCTGAAATACTCAGACCAACAACCATGCCACATTCAAAGTCCCTAATGAAATTACATCCTAGTTGTAAATCTCTCTTCACCTTAAGCGAAGCCCCTTCAGATCAGTAATATATGGATGTGCCATCCTCGTTTAAATACCTGACAACTGAGTGTTACACCCTCGCAGAGCACTTCTTTTGTAATGGCCTAAGAGTAGAACGGCTTCCTCTGCATTTAACAGCCCATTACTAGACATTGATTGCAGTTAACAACAACGTCAGGCCATATTAATCGCTCCATCCTTTCGCTCCGGTGCATCTACACGGATCGGAATCTGAGCTTTTATCAGGGATCATTTAACAAGGTTTGAGGAAGTGAGGGGATTTCTGTCAGTGTGTATCACATCACACCTGCTGAGTTCAGTGAGGCAGTTTGGAAATAAAAAGTGGAATCAAGAGAACATTGGATAGAGAGGACAAATGGGATGCTTTGGTGTTAACTATAGAAGCGGTTAGATAAAAGCCGGAGCAGCAAGGTCATACAAGACATGTCTTTTTTACTTCAGTGGTTTGGTGGTAATAGCCAGCCATTTCCACAACAGGCTGTTAGAGGGGAAAAATGACAGAGACGATGAAAAGCCACACTTCAGTACGGCAGCTATGAAAGAATGAAAGAAGGGAGAAGGATTGATTGTTGTTGAGACAGAGAGGGGATATGCAGAACGAATGACTAATCTATTTACTCTTAATAACGAGTAATCCCATGAAGCTATGCAGGCTGCCTGATTTATACAAACGAGCTCTGATTTGTTAAAACGTTGATTAGAGATGAGCCCGTTTCCATGACCATAGAAATTTGATCATTGTGAGAAATAATTTTATCTGATGCATTTACTTGCACTGAGTAAACAATATAATCTAAAAGCCATAGTTTACACGTTTCAATCCTTTAACGGATTTTATCGTGATGGTGAGCTACTTGTGTAGCCACAGCTGCCCTGGGGCAGAGTGACGGAAACGTAGCCACCAATCCGCACCAAGGGCCTCTCCGACCACCATCGAACATTCATCCACTTTAATACACCAGCAATGATGCCGAGGCTGGAGGCAAGGAGGGTGAAGTGTCCCAAGGACACAACGACAAATTGACTGGGGCAGCTGGAATGGAACCGTCAACCTTCCAATTATCTGACTGCCCGCTCTAACACCTGAGCC
Organism: Melanotaenia boesemani; assembly: GCF_017639745.1. NCBI lineage: Eukaryota > Metazoa > Chordata > Actinopteri > Atheriniformes > Melanotaeniidae > Melanotaenia > Melanotaenia boesemani. The sequence continues at coordinate 8,146,283 of NC_055685.1, forward strand.
ACTGCCATGCAGAATAGGCAACATGCTGCTGTCCTTTTCTGGTGTTTGCTTTGTTTTTATTGCTGATATGGGGCGATGTGTCTGACGTAAAGATAAAATGCGATCAATAAATACAGCATGCATCTGCCGTCCACTCACATTGAGACAATGACAAGATGTTGTAGCTGTGACTACATGTGCAGATGTAAAAGAACAAAATAAATCAGATATTAGGGAATACATGTACAAAAATATTGGGGAGACATCTAGGTGTGTTAATTCCTCATAATCAGATAACTGTTGTCTACATGATCACTTGAATAATCTGATTATTCCAGAAATGAAATGATGGTTTTCAGTGTGCTTGTGTCATTGTTTTCTCTTTGTGAGTCTGCATGAGGACGACAAGTGACTGTGTCTATGGACAGGTTCTATAAATAAGATTTGCATCATACATTTAACAGGTGAGTAGTTAAGATGGAAGAGATGTTTAGAGATAAATGAGATTCAACCCAAGACTGACAACAGATAATGTATTGTGGTTAAAGGAGTAAATAAGAAGTTTTACCAACATGCAATGTTATTTAAATTTCATCTATATTAATTCAGTGTATCACAAATTCTGCAAACATATCAATTTGATTTGATTTAGGGGCTAGAATTGATATGAAGTGATATCACATGCCGATTTAACACAGTCACAACTATTCACACAAAGTCACAAAAAAAGTAAAAAAAAATAATAAAAAGCTTAAACAATATAATTCAGACATTTAAATGAAAAACAATCTGCTCTTTCTACAAAAATGAATTGTGCCACATTTTGTATATTATGCTTTTTATAGTGTAAACCTTACTCCTATTTAGAGTCTCCAACCAAATATTTTAGGAACTTAGTTATAATAACCAAGACAGTACAGTCTGGCTTTATCATAGCTACATACCACAGCTTTGGATATCAGCAGTTTCCTCATCAAATTATAATAAGATCATTTATTTATCAAAGAAAATGTAAATAAAGACACATTTGTCCCTGTCTCCCCAAAGTTAAAAAGCTGTTGATCCAGATAAGCCCCCAAATCCAATCACTTGTTTCTTATTCCATTTCTGAGATTTCCTGAAAATTTTATCAAAATCAGTCCACAACTTTTTGAATTACGTTGCTAACAAACAGACCAACATTGCTGAATACATGACCTCCGCCACGGCAGAGGTAAAGATTCTACATGTTCTTTCTTAATTACATCTTACAAATGATTATTGTATTAATGTTTGATTAATTTGTAAATTTGGATAAATGCTATTGGCTCATTAGCAACATTGTTAGCGCTATAGTTTCCTCAACACTGTCGGTGAAGACAGCTCTTTTGAAGACAATCTTTCTTGGTACAGGTGTGTATGTGTGACCCGTGGGTTTGTGGTCTGGGGGTAACGATGGGTTTTTGTTTATTAAGTTTTTATTATAAAGCACTTTTGAGTTGCAATATTTTTTGTATGAAAAAGTGCTTTAGAAATAAAGATTGCTAGCGGTGAGAAGCTAGCTCAGGAATACATTACTCCAAGCATGGTTTCAGCACAGGGTGGTGAGCATGGTGTGGGGGTCTACAGCTTTTCAGTAGATGCATGAAGGTGATGCTCAAGGAAAATAGCTTGACAACCACCAATCGAGATGTTTTGAATGATTTGCCTGAACATGCTGAGCTAATTAAAACTGCCACCATGCTTGCCCACTATAACAGTTTATTTTGATTTTTGAGGATGTTAAACCCCCTGCTGTCTTTATCATAAACAAAAGAAAAAAAAAGGAATAATTATGCAGCAGATAACCGAGGGTACAGTCTGAACAAGAAAGCATATCTGCTTTAGGCTGTACTGGTTACTGCAGGCATTACAGACCTACAGTGAGAAATTACCTGTTGATAGCGGAGCTGAGCTCATCCAGGCGCCTTGTGTCAGGGCTGGAGGTGTTGTCCAGCTTGGACAGGGTGTCCATCCTCTTTAGAATCACCTCCAACATGTCAGTGATCTTCCTCAGCACACCACGTGACTCCACACCTCCTAGCACTGAGTGGAGAGACAGATGTGGAAGAAAAGGTGTAAGATTAATTGAAATCCAGACAGTGAATACATAATAAACATGACAAACAAAATTCCAATTAAGCACAAAGCACGCAGCTGCTTTGACTCATCACGCTGTTGTTGGTTTTGGCCGGGTAGGAGAACTGCTTCATTACAGCAGATTAAAATCAAATCTCCTTTTTGGTGCATGACAAACAATTCAAAAAAGACCTCAAATGGATGTCTTTGAAAAATTGCTTTGTCTTTAAGCATTTTTAGATAAAAAAAAAAAACTTTAATTTTTATTGTTTTTTTTTTACCAGGTATTTGTGGAAAATGCTTTTAAATTACTTCAATGAGAAGCAACATCCAATTTACAGACTTACTGCCACCAGATACAAAACATTTCAGCTAAAACTTGCTGATTTCTATGAAAATTCACCTTTCTGCACCAAAAAGCTCAGCTCTACCCTAACAATGCCTTAGTCTTATATAATCAGCTCCCTTTGACTTCTCCCTGTGTGTTATTCCTCATCTTAAAGTCTAAAAGCCAACAGATTGATTATTTCAGTCCTTAACCTGTACATCATCAGCATGATCTCTTAAGCTCAGTGCTGTGTGCTGATATTTTGTCATGAACTGGATTCTAATCAGATCAGACACCCAGACACTCCTGAGTCTGATATCCGAATGAGGGCTTATTTTTATATCCTCTGATACCCTCTGATATGACAATGTGAGAATGAGATTTCCACCAAGACTATGAGTTATGAAAAGCCAGGAAGTAATTATACCCAGACGTTCAGTCTCTCTCGCCTCTTGCTGAATGTGTGTGTTTGAAGGCCAATCTATTTCTTTCACCTGGTGTAGAAAAAAGGGAGTAGCAAGAAGGGACTTTGCATGAGGCTGTGTGAGCAAAGATAAAAATGCTGGTCCGCTGAGGTGAAGAGTGAGTCATGACTGTTCCTCTTACAAACACAGTGGCATGCACTGAAAAATCCCAGGTGGTGAGCAGGATGAAGTTTGCTCATCAGTTAGTTGCTGCGCTCTTGAAGTGAATTTGCTTTATGGAAGCTTCCAAACTTCAAGCATTTTCTGTTTCTGAATCAACGTATGTTTTTCATTAATTTTGTAGTTTAAATAAATGGACAGTACCAGTCAAAAGTTTGGACACATTGTCCCATTAAATCTAAAGGGAAAGTCAGAGAATTTGTACAATAGTTATAAAAAAGTTGAGCGAACTCACGGGGAAATAAAAAGGCCGCAACGATACTGATAAAAGTTCTACGTGTGGCAAATGCGCTCTCTTACAGTCACAGATCTATAGCATCGTTCGATGGCACACACACACACACACACACACACACACACACACACACCACCTCCCTGAGTCTTCCCCGTCACCTCTGCATGTCGGTCCTGATGGAAAGGAGGTCCAAAACCATTGATACTCAGATCTTAAGTCTAAACCTTAGCAGTGTCTGTAGGAGATCGCAAAACAGCCGGGGGACAATGACTCGCTATCCGACCTGGTTTAGCTTCAAGGGAAGGCAGGGATTATAAGCCTCTGCTCTCTCTTACTCACTTCTACATGCTTCTCAGCCTCTATGAGACAGACTGGTGGAGTCCTCAGCTGCCACACTGACTTGCTGTTATTGGCTGACAATAAGTTTGGAACATAGTAAAGCAACAACATGAAGCAGAGAGGTACAATACAAGAGAGTACTGCATGCAAGTCATGCAGACTTTTGTCCCACACACTGCTTATGTTACAGTAGTTTCCAGCTTAACTGCATGTGAAGTGTGGAAGCATTGTCTAATAAAGTGATGGGAATGAGGTGCACAAAGATATTTTATTCCTACCTGTAATGTGTTTGAACACAACTAATTGTTATGATTTCTGACACCAACCCAGACATGAAGTGATGGAAGAGTTTTAGTAAAATTATGTCAAATTATTGGCTGAACTAAACTTAGAATTAATCTCTAACATGCATCCCATAGTTGAATGTGCTTTAAAACTCTGGGTGTAGTACCAATATGGGTTGTATTTAATAGGTTAAACATACTATTTGGTTATTTTGAACCATAGTATTCTAAAAGGATATTAAGATCCCCACCAGAGAAGAAATGCCCTGAACAATTCTCCAAAACCATACTCTTATCCTCACTGTGGTTTAAAAACCAGATAGTTTTACTTCACTGCCGAGTTCTTGTCTTAGAGTCCTGAAAGGCAAGGTCTCTATTTTCACAAGTCAACCTTGTGTTTTTTAATGGGACATAAACAGAATATTATTATTTGACAAGAAGGCAATTCCAAAGCAAAGATTTTCCTTGCTTGTTGAATAATTTCCATGAAGACATGAGGCTGACACGGCTGTCAAATCTGCTTTAACTATGTAAGAAAAGTTGAGTACAGATTAAAGAGAATTCATTCATTTTAAAGCTGAGTTAGAAATATAAAATATTATGGAAACCTTGAGAGTCCAGGACACTTCTGTCTTTATTACAATAGTAAAAACACGACAGACTGAAATTACTGTCCTGATCTACAATGACAACCTTTGCAGGGACATGAATTATATGTTGGATACATGTCATAATGTGACAGATGTAGTTTCATAATGTGTAAAACATGCATATTGTATGTAAAGACGCCTTGGAGCAATTAAACCTTTAGCAGCCATGCATAACTCTGTAAACAGCTTCAGGGCGTACAGGTTGGTACACAAAGGTCAGAGTGTGTTCAACAAACTCCCATTAGAGTATTCAGTGGGCTCTACACTGAAGCTGCAAACAGCTGGATTACCCTCCCTGACCACTCTGTCAAACCAACGTCTGCTGCTTGACAAGCAATTACAGCCAATGGGCTCCAGTGTCTGTCAGCTCAGGCACAAGGTCACCGTCTGCCTCGATTTCCACCAGCAGCAGGAGGAATCTTCAGCTCACTGAGTTATCACCTCAGCCACAGATGTATCCATCTGAGTGACAGCGCCACGTCCTTTACATATGACAGATTGCTTTGTCACAGTTTGTTGGTGGGTCGTCTTGGTAAAATCTTTGTGACTGGCTGATTTCGGATGCCATCCATGTTAATGATCAATCCAACTGAGCTGAATGGTTCTGTGGAGGATCTGATCATTCACTGAAGTGAAACACACAAGGGCTTGTGTTTTAGATTGTAGACACGCTCGGGATGTGTCCATCATGCTACATTGGCAACATGAATAGATTTAAAACAGGTGATGTACCCTTTGCTCCTGGAAATTAATAAATGATTAAGTGACTAAGAAAAATTAGGAAATAAAATTCAATATTTGGGTAAATAACACAATGCTGATAGATAACAGTCACAATATGAAGGAAAGTTTGGCATTGCAGTATTGGATGTAAATAGGGATGATTCAACAAACTCTAAAGCATGTGCCACTGAATCAGTTTCTGGAGGAATCTTTATGCCATAAAATGCAAATAGGAATTAGTATTGAAATAAATCTGCCTTAAAAAAGCTGATCCTTGCTGTCATGCATTTATAAAGTCACTGCTGTCATAAAGTATCGGGAGTGTTTGATCACTGTGGCAAATGGCTCCTTATGTAACCATCAATTACAAGGACAGGTGACAATCTTTTCTCTAATTCTGTTTTTTAAATAAATTACTGTTCAAATCAGATTAAATTTCATCTTATAGTCAACAGGGATGGCCGTATCTTTACTCTGGAATCGATATCTGTATGTTTGTCCGTCAAAACATATGATTCAATACTTTTTTAAATGTCAGAAAAACCACATTTCTAATACAAAACATGCAATCAGATGGTATTTATTTGATTTACATGACGGCGCGTCATAGCTGCTTTCTTTGTCTTTCAATTTCTGCCCTGATGCCACACACACACACACACACACACACACACACACACACACACACACACACACACACACACACACACACACACACACACACACACACACGGGTTCAGCCTGTTGTCAGAGTGCTTGCATCTGAAAACATGTCCTCTATTTAATAATCAGTCGCAAATATCAGCGATTTTAAACTCTCCTAGAGAAGTGAAGATGGAACGAACTGTGCTGCAGTGAGGAGAAGCCATTTTTCTCTGCGTCGCTGTTTCAGAACAGACGGGTGTCACCCTGGCAGTCCTTCAAAGTATTTGTCAGTTCCTTCCAAGGATGTGAAACTGAGAGAAATACTACTTTTAAGTATTTACGTTGAGGGATTTCATTTGTATTTCATATTGCAATTGCAATAAAGATATTAATGTACACTGTGCAATCATGTGTTTTTTACTTTAAGGGGGCAAAAAGTATCAGTATCAGTATTGTTACTGATGAAAAATGTCCATAAACTAATAGAAAAATGTTGGTACTCCTCGTTTCTAGTTCAAACCGACGAATCTCAAAAAGCAGAGGAACCACAAAAAGGACAGAAGGACCAGCAGTGAGTTAGCATCAAGATGAAAAGGAAACGAAGAGAAAGACAAACGACTGACAAGTATGTTTTTTTATTAGATCTCCAGTCATCATCCATTTAAAACACTGAACGAGGTGGTTATTTCACTTGCACTGTGACACAAATGATTTGATGCTTATAAGCACCTTTCTGCCCTGTAGCATCTTATAATGAGGATGCTTGACTAAAAACACAAAGCAAACAAAAAAAGCTTTTCCGCACGCAGAACTCATTAAATGGATCATAAAACAGACTGATAGAAACCACAGCATGCGGTAGCAAGTTAACTGTATTTGTGCATTGTGCCATTTAAAATTCATTATGTTGCTACTGGTGTGAAGAACATGTTTAAATGGTGCCTTTATCAATGCAACCATTATTTGGTTAAAACTGACTACCTATCAACTCTACTTTTGCAGAATCGACACCTTAAATCCGTTAAAAGAGATGATTTGAAGGAATATAAGCTGGCAAGAGGAGCAGAGACATGTAAACTGACAATAAATAATTAAATATTGGCCTTCATTAGACCTGAGCTGGAAGTTATTTAATGTACACGAAGGAATAACTTATCTCAAGAGATCAAACAGAAGCTGTGGAGGGGCTGTCAGCTGTGAGCGCTGTCTGACTGACAAGCTGGTTGTGTTGTGTATAACTCCACTGAGACTGAACGCAGTGAGTTAGCAGCACAAAGCTACAGCATACTCCTTCATGACGTGTTTGAATTCCTCGATTGGCATGGGTGGAATAAATCACCTCACACACAAACAGCACAAACACACAGTCACAAATATACAGTACCCTGTTCAGGTGTAGTGATGGACTCAGGCCTTAACTTAGAAAAACACATTAAGGGAATTACAAAGTCAGCCTCCTATCACCTTAAGAATATTTCAAGGGTAAAAGATGTGATGTCTCAGCAGGACCTGGAAAAACTACTCCATGCTGTCGTCTTTAGTCAGTTTGATTATCCTAACAGTCTTTTTACAGGTTCTACCTAAAAAACCAGTTAGACACCTGCACATCCACTCGTTCAGAACCAAGACAGTGGACCACATCAGTCTTTACACTGCCTGTTCGTCAGGGGATAGACTTTAAAGTTCTGCTGCTGGTCTATAAAGCTCTGAATGGTTTAGGACCTTCTGTATGAATTTACCAGACCCCTCGGATCATCTCGGATTAACCTGCCAGAACCCTCAGGTCATCTAGTTCCAGTTTCTTATCAGTTCCCAGAGTCAGAACCAGACATGGAGAAGCTGCATTCAGCTTCTATGCTCCACACGCTGGAACAAACTCCCAGAAAGCCTCAGATCAGCTGGAACAGGTCAAAGACCCACCTCTGCTGCATTTCAACAGTTTTTATTTAGAGTCCAGATCTGCATCTGGTTGTTTTTAACTTGATCATGTTTTTAATACTGTTTTTGTCTAATGCTCTTTATTTTATCTCTCTTTTGTTTATATTTTTAAATTATGCTTCTTTTATTGATGTTTCAATGTTTCTGTAAAGCACTTTGAATCACCCTGTACTTGAATTGTGCTATACAAATAGATTTGCAACATAAACAACATAAACAACAAATAACAACATAATTCTGGCTTGTTTGAATGATAGATGTGAAATCAGACAGAAGAAACAGAAACATGTTGCATCTACAGCTCTGTGCAGTGTAAAGGACTTGGCTGAATTTGTTTATAAATAGGAGAAGCTATTGTAGGAGATAGCAAAGGATTTAGGATATGGGAGAGGATTCTCCAGTCATGTTATTGGTTTCATCACTCTGATACCGCAGTTGCAATGACACATGAATACAACCAGCTCACAAATTTGCTTCTGCAAGCAATTGTTTTATTGTCTGAACTTAATCACAGAGCGCCTCAAATCTGCCGCCAGAGGCAGAAATAAATCATATAGTTGTTTATGTCTTTTCAACCAAGAAGTCCGAACTATATTATCCTTATTTTCACTGCATCTTGTGTCTTAATTGGTCATTTCATAATGTAAATGTGACACAACGGCCTTTTCACCATAGTTTTTATTTATGAATTAAACATGTAATGCTCATTTTACTTGAAGAACAGTTGAATAGTTACTGAATATGATAGATACAAGCAGCAGCAATCCAACATCTCTGTGATCTACATGAGAACAGTGAAGCAAAAGAAAACAGTCTAATCTGGATGTAGGTTTCATTTGCATGTAATTTAATGAAGGTAAACACTGTCAGGCTACGAGGAACTCCTTAAATCAAAGGCTGCAGATTAGTCAACGTATGTATCAAACTTTGTTCAGAAGGCAGCAGGGATTTAAAGTGCTGAAGGAGAAGCTTTACACACACACACATACAAATACACCACACACACACACAATTGTAATTAGCTTAATTTACGGAGGAAAGTTTTAGGAAAAACTTGCATATCAATTTAAGCATTCTTTCTATAAATATGCATCTTTTTGCAGTATTAGATTGACTACTTTAGTCCTCCTAGAGATTTTTATACAAAACAAGGGCAACATCATAAAAAGTAGGATGGCTTACAGTCGCTACATTAGCATCAATTTTATTCACTGGGCAGGAACTTCAAGTTTGATTTTGAAACAACTGGTGTTAAAAGCTTTATTTCATTTGTTCCTGTTTAATTAGAAACATGTTGATATCAAATCAGTAATATTTGTAAATAATTACAGTGCCTTGCAAAAGTATTCACCCCCTTGGCCTTTTACCGAATTTGTTACATTGCAACCTCTAATTTGAATATTTTTTACAAATCAGAATTTTATTTGATGGATCTGCACAAAATAGTCCAAGTTTTGAAGTGAAATGAGAAATATAAATACAAAAAAGACATTTCAAAAATAAAAAACTGAAAATTGCCATGTGCATATGTATTCACCCCCTTTGTTATGAAGGCCCTAAAATGCTCTGGTCCAACCAATTACCTTCAGAAGTCACACTATGAGTGAAACAAAGTTCACCTGTGTCCAATCTAAGTGTCACATGATCTATCAGTATATATACACACCTCTTCTGAAAGGTCTCAGAGGCTGCAACATCTAATGAAGGGGCGCCGCTAACCAAACACCACTATGAAGACCAAAGAACTCTCCAAACAAGTCAGAGACAAAGTTGTTGAGAAGTACAAGTCTGGGTTAGGTTATAAAAAAATATCTAAATCTTTGATGATCCCCAGGAGCACCATAAAATCCATCATCATCAAATGGAAAGAACATGGCATCACAACAAACCTGCCAAGAGAGGGCCGCCCACCAAAACTGACAGACCGGGCAAGGAGGGCATTAATCAGAGAGGCAGCCCAGAGACCGAAGGTAACCCTGGAGGAGCTGCAGAGTTCCACAGCAGAGGCTGGAGTATCTGTCCATAGGACCACAATCAGCCGTACACTCCACAGAGCTGGGCTTTATGGAAGGGTGGCCAGAAGAAAGCCATTACTTTCTGCTAAAAATAAGAAGGCACGTTTTGACTTTGCACAAAGGCACGTGGGAGATTGTCAAAATGTATGGAGAAAGGTGCTCTGGTCAGATGAGACTAAAATTGAGCTTTTTGGCCATCAAGGAAAACGGTATGTCTGGCGCACACCCAACACATCCCATCACCCCAAGAACACCATCCCCACAGTGAAACATGGTGGTGGCAGCATCATGCTGTGGGGATGTTTTTCAGCAGCAGGCACTGGGAAACTGGTCTGAGTCGAGGGAAAGATGGATGGTGCTAAATACAGAAGTATTCTTGAGCAAAACCTCTATCAATCTGTCAGTGATCTGAGACTAGGACGGAGGTTCACCTTCCAGCAGGACAATGACCCCAAGCATACTGCTAAAGCAACACTTGAGTGGCTTAAGGAGAAAAATGTAAATGTGTTGGAATGGCCTAGTCAAAGTCCAGACTTCAATCCAATTGAGAATCTGTGGTCAGACTTAAAGTTTGCTGTTCATAAGAGCAAACCATCAAAACCTGAAGGAGCTGGAGCAGTTTTCCCTTGAAGAATGGGCAAAAATCCCAGTGGCAAGATGTGGTAAACTCATAGAGACTTATCAAAAACGACTTGCAGCTGTGATCGCCGCAAAAGGTGGCTCTACAAAGTACTGACATTGGGGGGGTGAATACATATGCACATGGCAATTTTCAGTTTTTTATTTTTGAAATGTCTTTTTTGTATTTATATTTCTCATTTCACTTCAAAACTTGGACTATTTTGTGCAGATCCATCAAATAAAATTCTGATTTGTAAAAAATATTCAAATTAGAGGTTGCAATGTAACAAATTCGGTAAAAGGCCAAGGGGGTGAATACTTTTGCAAGACACTGTAGTTATTTTCCTTTGTTTATTGCAGAGGCTAACAGAAATCAGTCAAAAATAGCCTGTTCAATACTAATTATTTTACATCAAACATCACAAATGTACATTTTTCTTACATCTTCTCTATTATATCTATCTATATGGGTAGGCTGGGTCTCAAGCTCGGGTCCTCTACCGAGTCCTGGGAGCTTGAGGGTCCTACACAATATCTTAGCTGTTCCTAGGACTGCACTCTTCTGGATGGAAATGTCTGATGTGTCTCCAGGTATCTGTTGGAGCCACTTCTCCAGTGTGGGGGTAAAGGCCCCCCCAGTGCTCCGAGGACCACTGGTACTACTGTTGCCTTCACCTTCCAGGCTTTTTCCAGCTCTTCCTTGAGCCCTTGGTATTTCTCCAGTTTCTCGTGTTTCCTTTTCATGATATTTCCATCATTGGGGATGGCAACATCGATCACTATGGCTTTCTTTGCTTGTCCATCTGGTGTTTTACATGAGGCATATATATGTATATATACACACACACATATATATATATATATATATATATATATATATATCATTTTTAGTTATTTATTTATTCATATAGATAGATAGAAATGAAATTGAGAGATGCAGTGAAGTGACAAAAGTAAAAGGCCAAAAAAGTCAAAGATACACTTGGTAAATTACGGACAGAAGAAATAAATGTTCAAATCACAAACTAAAGTTAACATCTGAGCTACAGTGGTCGGCTGTGTGTAATTTGTTCTACTGAGACACTTCTCATCTTAAAGCAGAAAATTAGATATTTTTTAGTAGTTTTTGACTTCTTAAAGAGCCATTGCATTGTTAGTTAGGACTTACAAAATGCAGCGAGTCAAATTACAAAATATTAAATTCAATATACTCAGTTTCATGAAATTAGAAAAAAAATGAATAAAACAACAGTTCCAAACATTAAGCAGTTAATTACAGGAGCCGTGATCATGGACCGTGCTTTGCAACAAGTTTGTAAAAGGGAAAATTTAATGAATGAACCAAGTTTTAGATTCTGTTGTAAATGTTTCCAGTTATTAGAAGCTACTAATTAAAATGTGAAATGGCCAAAGGCTGTGGACTTTTGGGTAAGTAAGTTAACGCAGCTACTGGAGCGTAACTTGCATCTGCTGTGATGTAGAGTGAAGAGCAGAGGTAAGCAGGGGGTTTGCCGATTAAGGTTTTATAAATAAAGTGATAACACTTTGGGAGTGAAGTCATGGCTAATAAGCATGCATCCATTTGCTATAATCATGCATCCAACCATTCATGCATCCATCCATTCATTATCTATACCCTTTTATTCCAATTCTGGGTCACTAGGGTGACTGAAGCCTAATCCCACTGCTATCAGGCGAGATGCAGGGTACCAGGTGGACAGCTTGCCAGACCATTATAAAGAAACAAACAGCCACTTATGCAAACACTCACTCGTAAGGAGAATTAAGAAACACCAATTAACCAGGTATCCGTGTTTTTGGACTGTGTAAGGAACACAGAGTACCAGGAGAAAAGCCTCACATAAAAAGATAGAAACTCCACACCGAAAAGCCCCAGACAAGGTTCAAACAATGCTAACCACAACACCATAAAGCAACCCCATAACCACCTCTATCCCCAACCATAAACAGTTAACAAGACTCTGGCATAAGAATTGATTGAAGTAAACACAATCAGATAAAACTGAATATATAATCAGCAGGTTGTCTATTTAGTCTTGCTGTCTCTAATAAATATCAGAACATGACCAAGCAGATGTAGATGTCTTCACTGTCGTTGGGAACTACCAGATTAGAAATGTCAAGGGTGTCAAGGAATGCAAAAATTAAAACAAGTTGGGTGGAGATCTTAAAGCAGTCGGTTTCCTTATAATAGTATAACTGTGCCTTAAGATGCTGGAGCATCCTGCGTGATTATGTGTGTGTTTTTAAAGTAGAGGTTAGAGGAAAGAGACACCTCAACAGACTGAAATGAATTTTGATTTTTTGCATTACAAATTCATCAAGTATTCATTTAAATGAGACTGTATCTTATGCTCAACAACAAACATGGTCCAGAATGATTCTTTTGGAAACTCATAACAAGAAGTGCAGAAACTCTGGGCATAAAACTGGGTAGGGACAATAGGGACATGTCCCTACCAATATCCAGCAACTCCTTGAGTGTCCCTACCATTTTCTATGGAACAGGACAGCTGAGAGTTACTGCGCTCTCTCAGCAGCAGTGCTGCTTTAAGTCCGACATTACAAACAACTTAAACTGATTGGCTCTGCCTTGTGCTTCTTGCTACGTGAGTGGTTGTCAATGCTGTCAGTCACTCTGTTCAAAAAGCTAGCGCTTCTGGCTAGTGTTAGCAGTACTAACGGTGGTTGCCTTCAGCCAGAACTTCAGGAGAGAAGAAAACACACGAGGAAATCAGAAGGTATTTTAGAGTGAGTCAATGTAAAGTTTAACAAAGAAATTATTTTTCCACCTTCCATTGTTTCATGAAGAATTGTGATAACAGCAGCCACTAAGCCAAAAACTTGTTTCCTTATCATGTGTTATTTTGTCAGGTGACAGAATCAAAGCTGCAGATAGTTCAGAGAGAGGAAGAGATGCTGAGGAAGATGAAGAGGAAGGTGAGCTTTATTTCTCAGAAATGTGACTTGACCTATTTAATTGATTAAAATCTAATCAAAGTCATGATACCACATACTGAAGTCCTTATTTGACCTTCACATAACAGACTTCACGTACAGACTAGAAAAAAATTGTTTCAGATCCCTGCAAAAAAAGAACCATAATAATTTTAACATGGGTTGCAATTAAAGTGAGAAAAAATTAAAATAATGATGAACTTTTCCTTTAACGTCACAAACAATGCAGCTGCAATTAGTCAGTGATCACTTTTTTCCAAATCATTACAGTTATGAGGAAGATGATGTGGTTTATCACTGATTATCTGTTAATGGTCACATTTTCCTTCAATGTTTCATTAGGCTGATTAATGTAAGTTGTATATTTCTTGTACTGTGTGATTAAAGACAATTTCTGTATATAAACGTAGTTTGCACCGTGGTGTGGACAACATTGATGTGAAGCAAACAGGCCAACAGATCTCTTCATCTCGTAAGATCCAGAAATCATTACGTAAAATAGACCTGTAATCAGTTAGCTAAAATACCAGATCCTATTGTCAGTCACTGAATAGGATATTTTGCATTATAAACTTCTGCTTGTTCATATTTTCTATCTACTCAACTATATAATTCTGCAAAGAAAAATCTATCATAAGTGCAATAAAACAGTCGTCCCCCAGGGGCTCTGCAGACTAATTTTATGTCCCTACCAATGTGAAAATCAAACTTACACCCTTGGTATAAACAACCAGAAAAGTAAGAGAAATGGGTGCAGAGTCATTGTCAATTGGATAAAGTCTCTGGTTAACGATCGGGTGTTTTACATGAGGCAACTTTGGACGACCATCCCTCCCATGACGAGTCAGCTGATCATATGTGTGGGCGTGCACGTACTCCACATGCACACCTGTGTTAAGAAAGATTCTCTCTTTGAGCAAAGTTGCATGCAACACACATGACAAGTGACTTACTTATAGGTGAGTGCACATGAACAACAGCAAACACACACCCATGTACACACACTAAAACCAGCACATTACGTGTGCTTGAAGAGGTTGGTGTTTTGATTGGCTGGGGGGATGTTTGCATATTCATGAAAAGGAAACCATTTGTGGTTTGATGAATGCTGACAGAAGGGCGTGCTGCATCAAGGTTGACACAGCTAAATTAACTTAAATCTGATGTCATTTTATCATAGACACACACACACAAAAACACAAACATGCACAACATAGAGGCCTTGTCTGAAACCTTAAAAAAAAAAAAAAATTATACCTTAAAACAATTATTGGTGACACATACCACATTACAGAGACATTTCATCAGTGCTTGATAATGGAAGTGTTATTTTTGAGATGTTCCAACCCACTGAGTGTGTAATTTCAATTCAGGGCTTCCAGCTGCGACAGAAAAATGCAGCCTTGATCAAGCATCACCATGGTTTTTTGCCATGCCATCCTGCCAGGCGTTTTCCCATTTCCAACATCAGTTCAAAGACCTGATTTTTGATGACATCATCACCGCAGTTATGGATAAATGCACACCAGAGTACAATTAGACTCAATACACACTAATAATGAAACTAAGAACATTTCCACATTCACAATGTGAAGGAACTCAAGGGATTGGGACTAAACAGTTGTGTAGCCTTAAGAAAATCACTTGTCAATTAAGATCAGAACAAAAGGCTTCAGTTTTCTAGTGAGCATAAAGATTGGACTCTGGAGCAATGGAAGAAGGTTATGTGGTCTGATAAGTCCAGATTTACCCATTTCCAGAGTGATGGGAGCATCAGGGTAAGTGGAAAGGCAGATGAAGTGCAGCCATCATGCCTAGAGCCTATTGCACAAGCCTATGGGGGAAGTCTATATTCTGGGGTTGTGGCAGTTGGTCAGGTCTAAGTTCAGCAACATTATGTGCCCAAAGAAAGAGGTCAGCTGATACCTAAATATACAAATTACCAGGTTATTCCTTCAATGGATATTTTTCTTCCCTGGTGGCATGAACATACTCCAAGATGACAACCCCATTAAGAATCTTTAGGATGTGCTGGAGAAGGTTTTGCTGAGTGGTCCAACTCTCCCACGACAAGATCTTGGAGACAAATGAATGCAACTCTGAATGGAAATAAATGTTTTGCATTGCAGAAGCTTATTGAAATGATACCACTGTCCATGCGAACAGTAATAGAAGCAAACTGATCAAGAATAAATTATTACAGTGTGCAACATTTTTCTTTTTGGATGGGCAGTGTATTTACAGATTATCTGTAAAAAGAGACACTTGGGCAGCTGTCCAGTCACAGAAAAGCACAATTCACCCCGAAGTCATCAACTTTTTATATGTTTTCTAATAAGTGTCCAACTCCAGAATACCTTTACCACAATTTACTTTTCCCCAGCAACAGCTAGTTCACCATATTGCTTTCAAAGAAGTGTTTTTTCTTTCTTAAAAGAAAAAGTATCGGCTCCAATGCCAGCAGATGAAACTGTTTCTTTTCTTTGTCTGTGACACCACCATTCACAACCCCGTCTCATCACAAACTGTAAAACATACAATAGTCCTCTTGTCCAACATCTACTCTTACATTTAAGTCTTTTATTAAAAAAGCTTTTAGGCCTCAATGCAGTAAGAAACCCTGGTCTAGACAGAGAATCTCAATTATATCTCAATCTTATTAGCAGAGGTAAAGTAAACAAGTAAAGAGGTACAAGTAAGACGGAGCTAGGTGTGTTAGGTTGTTAGAAATGGTGTTCTCTAAGAGACAGCAGTCAGATCCTGCTAGCAGTTATAGTTCTACCAGTGTGGAAACCAGAACAGTCTGGATTGTGCATATTGATGAAAGCAATATTAATGAGAGGAACAGAGTGGTCAAGAAAGAGCTTAAGGGCAGGTGTATGGACTGTACGAGTTTTTTTTTTTTTTTTTAAGATTTCAGTACACAAACAGCATCACAGTCTGTGGTCAGACACTGTGAGATGGACACATATCCACAGGCTATTCTTTCCTAAAGGGCAGATTTCATGTTACTTACAGGGAATCACAATGCACGAATAGAGACATTTGTCAGCTGTAACCTTGCAAAATGCAGACTTAACCACGTATATTATTCAAACCATAACTATGTATGTTTAAATGCTTAATCGTAGTCATTCAACCAGAGAGAGCAGAGCAGGGAAGTAAGGAACTGTGTGTGAGAGGGAAGTGTAAAATTACGTTTACTTTAAAAGATTGGGTAGGATCAAACCAACATTCTTTCATTGGAAGGCGATATCTCTACAAACGCACCCCCCCAAAGAGTCTACACAAAACAAAGGCAGACGGACAGATGTGTACTCTTCCAATAAGCAAGTCATGGAGAGCTGATCATCTTGATCAAATGCTGATTGGCTTAAAGCCAACTCCGGCCAGAATGCCTCACTTCAACTGATCTCATTACATGTTAAAGCATAAAAATCATCATCCTCACGAGCATGAAAGCATCGCATGTAGCAGTGGGTCTCATTTACCAATATCCTCTTATGAATCTTCTTAAATTGTACTTGAGGAGTTTCTTTATGAAAAGAAACACAGTTTCATGAATATGTTCGTAGACTGTGGAACTGTAGCAGTCTTCTTAGATTGGTGAATACCAATCTCTTCTCACTGGAAAGGACAGACCCGTCGACCATACTTTACTTTGGTAAACACCCAATAAAGGTCATAACTTTCAGGCCACATGCAAACAAACACAGAGGCAAGGCAATGAGGAAAAATAACAAACATGATAAAATGATAAATGAAAACAATCATAAAAATGTGCAATGAAGCCCGATTTTCCACATTTTTAAAGTGTTTACTTGATCATAAATAATCACATGGTGAGCTTCAAATCATATAAAAACACCTTTATATACAAACGGGTCATCAGTTATTCCTGAACCTGGACAGCAGCCTGCGGTCTGGTCCCATCCTAGATGAACATCCTCGTGGTGTCGTGGCTAAAGGGGAAAGTGGTACACTGTAGAATAAAATTTTATTACATAGCCTGCTGTACCTTCTACAGTTTGTAAAGGAAATTTCCACCTGCTGTGGCATCATTCTAAGATGCGGTTCCCCTACAGAGCAAGTGGTGCATCTGATGAATCCTCCAGTCTGTGTTATAAACCAGGAAATATCCATTATTTCTTAATAACAGCAATTATAAAAATAATTTTAATTTTTAAAGACCACATTCAGCAGGTGGACCTGAGAGTCACAGGCGACATTTATGGAGGGATATTCTTGTAGTTGAGGGAACAGATCAGGCATGTGTGCAGTTAGATACATTAAAAAAATTAAAATAAATTAAAATGGATGAAAAATAGTTTAATTTTCCCTAGAGGAGAAGTGTAACATTTGGATCTGCATCATCTTGCTATTTACCTTAAATAACTAAATGCTTTGTACTGTTACTAGTATTATTGTAGTCTATTTTAAAGAACAGAACAGCAGAAAACAACAGAAATGCTGGTTTTGTGCAACTGTGTCGGTTTTCAGATGTTCCTAAGAATACTCGTATTCTACTTCGTAGGATTTATTCTTAGCTACGAACAAATTCAAGATACAAATATTTTGGTAAATGCCACAATTTCTGTAAAATGTTTGCAAGTAGGATTTAAGAACAAATTTGTTTGTAAGAGCAGCTGGTGAATAAGGCGGTGGAGGTAAGGACCAGGACTCAGAGGCGGGAAGTAGATGGGTGCAGGAACAAAGTTTATTAAGAATGAACCAAATGATTCAGGCAACACAGGGAACAGATGACGGGGAAACACGACAAGACCACAAAAACACAAACCCAAAACCCACGGATCATGATACTAATATTCTTTAGCAGCGATCCATAGTTTTAAATAACTGGTTTAACAAAGTGTCCTTTCGCCCCAAAAGCTAAGAAACCCTTTTAGTGTCAGAACAAAAACCAACGACAGGAAAAACAAAACAAAGACAGTTCCAGCTGTTTCATTGTTCTGCTCCCATGTGTCATTGGAAAGTTAAAACAGCTGGTTCTGTGTTTGCAGGGACTGTTTAGAAACACAAAACATGAGGTACGTTCCAACTGGAAGCGCCTCTTCTTTAAGATATAAAGTGCTGTATGAGAATCATTTCATAAACAACCCAGAACCCAGACAAGATTAGTTTGTGCTTCATAAGTGCAGACCATTTGGCCACTCTCTCTTTGTCAAACCATCTACTTGATCTTTATCCTGCTAAGCCACTTCTCTTTAAACCTCACTCCACTTCTCCACCATCTCCGTGATCAAATTTCCTCTCGTCCTCTTTGGGCCTGATTCTAACTCATCTATTAAATTCCCCATTCATATCTCCATAGAAGTAACTCAGAAAGGCACATTAACCAATAAAACTCAAAGACAAACACTCAGTCAAACAGACTTGTGTTAAATGCCCCGCTAACCCTCCAAACTCCAGTTCATCTCCTCTTCTTATTCCCCCACAAATTCAATTACTACAAATCACATGCAGTTTAATTATAACAGTGTAAGAGACCCACCGTTCATTAGCTGAAGAACAGCATGACTGAGTGCAGATGGAAAAGATGTGATATCTTTTTCATTTTTACTGCATAATGGCTATGGAGTGCAGGGTGGGAAGAGGTTAGAACCAAATAAAAATCCAGCAAATTAAACTTTGTGGAAGTGACATATTGCACCACCATTACAGTAAACATTGTGCGTCAATGATCTAAAATACAATGTAATTAGATGTAAGACCAGAAATGGTGGCTTGATCAATAAGCACTTGTACTGTGCAAGTAAAAGAAGCAGAATAGAGTTTTATAAAATGAAACCATTTTCATCAGTTTAAAAAACTCTGTGAATAAGGTTTTTAAACATTTATTGTTCATTTGGTTATTATATTTTGTCAAAACAAATTAGACCTCATGACCGGGGATGGACTGGATGAAACAACATTAAAATACTCAAAGAAAGCTACAAAGACTGTTTATATTGATAGTTTCCGTCTCTTCACTTAGAATCTTCTGTTTTTAAGTGATCAGTGAGGGCATGAAGAAAGACCGTGCATATCTATCAGTTCCACTTCAAGTCAGATCTCGTCCTCTTCCCCTCACCCCATTTTTCCTACTTTTTTATTTCCTCCCTTTGTAGGCTACTGTTTTATTGATAGGCACTTCTAGTCATATCACGTCCAAAGTAGACAAGATCTTTGGTTTCCATTTATTAATTCCCATCACTTTTTAGCCCCTGGTTCAGTGAGGCTAAAAGACTATTTTCCTTTTTATCTTTTATACTCAAACATCCTTTAATTTCCTCTCTTTGCCTCTCTTTCATTTTGTTTTATCGTAGATTATCTCACAGTGATGACACAGGATGAAAAACTAGCCTAACTGAGCACGTAGATCCAAACACAGAACAGACAAATAAGAATAAGACATATTTGAACAGAAACCAAATTGCACACATGTATAATGAAAGGCAAATCTGATATGTGAAAAATTTATGTGTGTGTGTGTGTGTGTTGATAAAACTGTGATGAAATGGAGTGATAACATTTACATCTTATGACCATGACTGCAAAAATACAAAACAGTGAATTTCTTTATCAGATAGGATTATTCTTGTCAGAATAACATGACAATCTGTTGGACTGAAGAACGGAATTAATGAATAAGGATCTTTTCGTGCACAACATACACAATGATTAACATGAGGCGTAAATCCACTACCATAGCAGGAAATATAAACCATCGACAAGGCAACACCACCAAGACTAAATACACTTAGAATAATCTGTAAACCCGGCAGGATGAAATGAAATAAGAACAACACATATTAAAGTGAATAATAGCTTAACTAAAATCTGGAAACGCTCTCAAATAAAATGCGTTTTGAGAAGAGATTTGAGGGCAGAAGTGAACCACCTGAACTGATTACCATAAGTAAGTCATTCCAGAGCCTCAGAGCCAAAACTACAGACCTCTGCTACAACCATGGAGAGAAAACAGGACAGTATTTACAAGGTGAGTGATATACTGTAACTAGGGCACAAAAAAACAAAAAACAAACAAACAACAACAACAACAAAAAAAAAACAAACAATGAAAACCTTCAACGTAATAAATAAAAACTTCAAATTAACTCTAAAACATCCTGGCAACCAATGCAAGGATGACCACGTTTCCTTCCGCCCATCTGTAATCTGTCTGTGGATGTTTTCTCCAGACTGCAGTTATTCAGTCATGTATAAAATTTTCTGTGTCTTTAAAAGATTTAATAAAAAGATCAAAAGTAAGAAAAACTACATGGCTATAGAGTCTGTCAAATGACATCATTAAAAAAGAAAAAAAAAATACCTGTGCATGGCCACAAGTAATACGTATTGTAAGTAATCTGGGACCAAGCATTACTTACACATAGGAACAAGATAACTTAAGTTGTGGCCATGTGTTAATTACATGCATATTTATGGGCAATTATGATTTTATTGAATTGTATTTTAACGTTGGGATTAATTATAATATTGTAACCAAACTTTACCTAGTTAAATATTTTACTACAAAACTTCAAACTTAGGCAGGACAACACGTTCACCATTCAACAGCAGGCTCCACAGTGATATTGTTCCCTAAAAACTACAAATCACACAAAAAGTATACCCACACTATGGTATCCCTAGGGGGACATTTGCCAAAATAAAGAAAAAAAAAAAAAAAGGATTTTATACTCAGCTGATGGGTTAAAATGATATCCTGCAATGTGTTTTATCAAAGACACTTAAGAAGAGATACAAATAAGTAGGAGACACTTAAATCAGGGTGCTGAAGGTGTGCATTTTGAAATTAAATTAATAATGGACAAGTTGTTGATGTATTATTATTATTATTAGTATCATGTAGCCACAACTTCATCTCATTCCCAGATGGGGACTCGAGTCACACTCAAGTCACATTTCCAGTGACGAGACTCGACTTGGATTCACACTCAAAAGACTTGAGACTTGACTCGGACTCGTGATTATAGACTTATGAAATCTAATTTATTTTTAATGTTTAATCTTCTTTCTGTTGGATCTTCTGTCTGCTGTCTGTCTTGAGTTGTGTCATTTCCTCATACATAACACTGATGTAACATCACACAAACACACGTGTCCTCACGTGCAGTCAATCAAAACAATGGCAACATGTGAACACGTATGTTGCTGCAGCACCATTGTAACTTTTGGGGTATTAAAAACTTAATAAAAATGAACCAATATAAGAGCAGAAAACTGGAATGTCTGTGGTAAAATATCCAGGACACTGGATTCACCACATTCACCTTCATTCACCTTAAAACACACCTGGAGAGGTTAGTCACTGTAATATGAAGCTAATGTTAGCATCTATGTTAGCAACAAGCTTAAAGCCACAGCAGTAAATGTTAGCTTGTTACTACTTGTGTACTAACATCATCAGATTGGCTCCACTAAATGTGTACAGAAGAAGAATGAAACATTTACAGAACCGTGATGACATTAAACTGGGCCCAAACAGGAATCCCACCCACCGATAAACACAGTTTTATTGTTTTTTTTTTTATAAAAAAAAAAGTACAGTTTTTTTTCTAAAATAACTAAAATACTTAAAAGGCAAAATTATTAAATGAAAAGTATCAACATTGTATTGGTATCGCCGATACTTGCCCTGGATTTACTAGGTATCGCCCAGTCCTAGATGGTTGTGCGTGAAAATCCCAATAGATCAGCAGTTTCTGAAATACTCAGACCAACAACAATGCCACGTTCAAAGACACTTAAATCCCCTTTCTTCTTCACGCTGATGGCCAATCATAATGAAAGTAAAACCTGGCTTTGCTAGTATCATGCTTACCATGGTTTTTGCATCTTGAAGTGAATCCTCTGAGACTCTGGACTCGAGATTCTCTCTCAAGATTACTGACAAGGCCAGTCTTGCTGAGCCATCATGGAGTGTTTTTTCTTCAATGTGCCTCACCAAGCCTTATCTTTTAGTTCTTTAAAGCACCCGTTGTAGCATTAATCCATTCTTCAATGTAAAGAAGTACTTGTGTACTTCTTCACTGACAAGCAGTAACCATACTTGATAATAATGCGATTTTTTAGTCAGAATAAAGACTATTTTAATAGAAGTGAAAGCAAAGCCTAGCATAGCTTGTCTGGTCTGCTAAGGATTCTCTGCACATTCACTGGAAAGTGAGGTTTATTGTAGGCAGCTCAACCAAAATCAAGTGCTGAAGCTGAAAACTGAAATAAATCCCAGAACAAGCTGTTATGGCACTTTTTCCATCAAGAGTTAAGTGTCTCGTTAAGACTTACTCTGCAATACAGTGATGGACAAAAATCTGAAACTTTTGAAAAGGCATTTGCACTCAATGGTTGTTTATCAAAATCAAAATTACTAAGAGTAAGACTAAGAGTTCCTGTTACTATAATTGCCAGCAGGTTGTCTCCGGGCATCTTTCTATCGTCTCCATCAATTTCTCCAAATGTCTGCAGCCATTTCCCGCCAATAGTAGCAGTCCTTGGGCATTGTATGAAATGGTTTGTGCTTCTTCCTCCAGAGGATTCTGCAAAATGTGCAGTCGCTCTTTATGCCATTATTTATTTTCAAATATCTCAAAACAGCTGACATTTTTCTCTTTTTCCACTTGCTAAACCAACATAAGATTAATGTAAAGTTACAGAAAACTAGTAATGGGTGCACTGAATCAGATCATGTAATACATGACAACAGAATAAGACCACGCAATGTACTTTTAAAAGGAAAATTAATTTTGTAACTGACAAAATAATTACATTTTTACTAATATGGGAATGTGAACATTACCATTTGTCAGCATTTATCTTCAGCTCTACTGTTCAGAGAGGACAAACACTGGAGCTGCAGGGGCTGCTTCCCCACAAACACATCTTTTTATGTTAGTGTGACGGAACATTTCATTTTACCCTGAGAGTGGCAGAGATGGAGAGGCTATGAGTTTATAGTGTGTGAGTCTGTCTGTGTCTATTAGATTGGTACATAGAAGACTATAGAGGAGATATACCTTTTCATAGCTCTGAGTGCCTCAATGGACATATATGGCAATATACAGTATATATGGGTAGGTGTGACATTAGGTCATATGGAAGGATTTCCTGGAAAGATGAGAGGGAAAAGAGGTGTAGATAAAATCAGTCATACTGGTTGATCTGGTTAAATCGCTGGTTAATGTCACAGTCATGGGAAAGATGGAAAAAATTATGTGGTTTTTCACAATGCTCATGTGCATTGTGCGACTCTCAGCAGAGATAGGGAAAAAGACGATGGCTCACCGCAGTTTTTTTTTTTTTTTTTTTTTTTTCCACAATAGTCGACGTGTAAATTAGTTGTTGGCTATTTTTATTGTCGCCCTAATGTAAATATGTTTCAGTACATCACTGTATCAGTGTACTGTAGTATCGTAATGGAGGGTCTGTCTGTTTGTAGGCGTAGTATTCCATGTACTGTATATTTCTGTAACTGCATGTTCTCTTTTTGAAGGATTGAAAGACTGCCACATGTGGGTGGGAGGACAGGTATATCTTCCCCAAACCAGGAAATTTTAATTGTCGATTTGGTCCATGAGAACAACGCCAAAAAACTGTGTGAAATTTAACAGAAGATCATTGAGGATCATGTCAATTTTGGCTTGTGATGTGAAGGGAAGGCCTGACCCAGTACAGAGAAATGATGCTGTGGCTGAGTGAAGCACTTTTCATTATGTAGGCATACTGTATACAAGTTCTAAACGCAAAGGTTATTTGTGTTGCAACATGCATTTAGCCTACGGTGAACAATAACATTAATTTCTACAGCTTCATGTCCTGAGCATTCTGTTCTATTTTTCTATGCAGTGTTTAGTGGCTGCTCAGTCGTGTTTTTAATTTTGACACGGGGCACGATTTGACAACAAAATTCAGTTTTGGGCACAAATTAAACTGTTTTGAGGTGAGTTTGGTTTTGCAAGAGGAGTCTGAGGTTTAGTGAATGTAGTTTGAAAATTGGGTTTTGTGTTACGCTTGGAGAAAAGGAGAGAAGCTTTTGAGGAATGTGTCTTAGCAATGGAGAAAAAACTGTAATATAATTGCTAAAATAAGGATCAACTGATATCGATTTAAAAAAATCCATTCCTAGTCGAGTTGGTCATGTTTGATGGAAAAAATGTCTTTTAAAATGTACAGTCCAGTGTTAATACTTGACCACGGCAGTCTGAGTATTACATTTAAATAAATAATGTGCCACTTAGAACGAGCTGGCTCTAAGAGCCAGATCTTTCTAGTGAACTAGAAGAGGCGACTCCCATCGGGGAGAGCCAAATCTTTAAAAGGGACCAATAACATGTGGCCAATCACATGCATGGAATGACTAGGATCATGTCATTGGAAATTAGAAAGGGGAAGGACAGCAAGGTGTAGTGGTAAAGACGGAAAGCTAGATAAAAATGAAAAATAACTCTTTTTAAAGGGGAAAAAAAATACAGCTTTTAAAAAACTAAATAAGAAATTTCCTCAGTTGAGCTTAATTAGGAAAAGAAATGCATAACTTAACATTTAACAACAATATGTTCAGTCAGAGGCTCCTTCAGCTCAACTGCTAGGAAGAACAGTACAGGAGGTCAACAGGCAACATAGCTGATGATGATGTTTCCCTATATGACAGAAATCTACACAATGCAAGAGTAAGGCATTTAACAGAGAAAAATAAGTCATTTTTTTAAAATCAAAAATAAAACTGCAGTTAAGATTTATAATTAGGGGTGTCCAGATTTTATCTCATAACTGGATCAGGTTCCTATTCAAGACAGACTGATTGATCAGTCCCTGTGTAAACCTAACTCTTGTGATAATGGTAAGAGCATGTGATTATGTCTGCTGTGTGGGAAGATTTTAAAGTTGAAAACAAGAGCAGTCCAGCAGATACTGTGAAGTTTTGTGTGCGTGAAGTAGAGTTGATTTTATGTGTATGCACAACTAAAATAAACAGATAAGCACATTAGTTCATTCAGAAAGAAAGAAGCTCATGTTTTGTGCTTATATAGATCAATATTCTTGTGCACATGGGCGAGATGATCCCCAAGCTTAAGGCAGTGTTTATATGAACTCGGTCATCTTTGCTTCTCCACTATATTTCACTACATCACCTAGAGGCCTCCGATCAATCAACATCACAATGAAGCATGGCTGCATTGCAGCCCTGAGGGAAGACGAGGAGAAAGATGGACGAGAAAGAGAAAGACAGGTAGGAAAAAAAAATATTCTAATGTTCATCTGCCAGTTTCTGAGAAATGGAGCAATGCTAACATCAGACAGCAAAATGTAATACTTAATTTATTTATTTTAAAACTGGCCTAAAAGAGATCTTTTAAAACTTCCATGTTTCAGTAAGTTTGTGTAAAATCTGCTCGTTAGTACTGGTTAGTCTCTATGATGACAGTAAGTGGATCTCTGCATTTCTTATGTGACTCTATCAAGCTGTTATCTGTACATTTACATGTTTAGATGCTCTATTGGCTTTTGGATTGGGTTATCCCACTTTTAGATCAGACTTTGAAACTAGTACATTGATGTATTGATAATCAGTTCGTCTTTAGAATTTCATCTAAGATGAAGACTTGCTCATAATACTTTACTACTTCATAGTTTCCCTTTGGCATGCCTCGCTTCTTTCCTTTATATCTTATTTAATAGCACATCTTTCTCTACGGATCTATAATGTAAGGCTCCAATTCAACCTTCAGGACACAGATGGTCATCTGTCAAGGCTTTTTTTTGGCCCTGGGAGCTTTGGCAGAATCTGTTCTTTTTGCACCCTGGCACCTTTAGTAATCTTATCTACTCTGACTTATGGGAAATGAAGCAAACGACTGGTGAAAGCTTGTGTGAGAGATTAAAGACGTACCACACTTGAAGCCAGAATGGACATCTGGCCTTGCGATACTGGGAGGGTGACTTGCAAACTGGAGCTGTCCAAATGTTTACAGGCTAAACAAACAGCTGGGCTGGGGGTAGTATAGATTTCCACAGCAAAAGTTTTTTATCTGAAGGCTTTTGGCAACAAGAGTGTTGTGTGTTTTACATAGCGAACAGTGGGAAGTTGGAAACAGCTCTGAAGTTGGGAAACTAGTTTATTACCCCCACTGACTTTCTTCTTTACCTCATCTTTGGTTCAATTTATGTGGACTAGAAACATAAATTCTACTTAAATTTTTTGATCAGATTAACTACAGCTTTCAAATGAATTAATCATGACTAATTACAGCTTTTAAGGTAACCACAAACTTCAGATCTTTTTAAAATGATTAATCACCATTTGCAAGTTTTTATATGCCTGAAATTTGCAATTTTTTACTGTATTGTATCAACAGAAAGAACCAATGCTACAAATATTTAGCTGACAAGCTCTTGGGTAAACGTCAGATGTCCAATGGTCAGTAAATGCAGCATGTAATGTACTTCTATATGTTGTTCTAAATCATCTCTACCATGTTCTAGATCATAAGTCAGAATGTATTTATTATCATCTCACCAACCGGTTCTATGGTGATCATTTCTGTCATAAAACCAGCAGATGTGGAGACTGAAGTTAAACAACCAACATTGATAAAGAAACTCTGATAAAACAGATGATCTGGATAGAAACAAGTTTTTCCTTTTATCATTGAAGTGTAAGTCAGTGCTCCTGCCTGGCCCCCCCATCATAACTTTTCTAGACCCGCCCCTGCATAGCGGAAATATAAATCCTTTTTATGGCTACATCCTTTCGACAGCTACTGTGTTAGAGAAGGTCCTGCCCATACCTATGGGTAAATATGTGAACCATCAACAGCTAGTTTCCTCCTTCTCAGCTGAACCGACAGCCGTCGCTAACAGAGACGACCAGAGATCCACTAGCACAGAAACGTTGGTGCAAAATGCATGACCGTCGCAAATTTAAATAATAATGGGTGAAAAGTGCGAGTGTGGTACCCTCTCACCGGGAAAAGAATGTGTGTTAAAACACCCCCATTCTCCACAGAGGCGACGCCCATGGGTCGCTCCACTAACACTGTGTTTATTCTCAAGTCCATCCATAGAACCACCCGCCGGATCTTTCCCATCACCCTTCTCTACATCCCGCCGTCATAACAGAGAAATGGCGGCTGTATGGTGCTTGTCATGCTGCGCATGCGTTAATTGCCTTAAAAGTTTTAACGCAATTAATTACATAAATTAATTAACGCTGTTAACGCATTATTTTTGACAGACCATTTTTTTATATGTTCTACTTTGCATTCCGAGGTTTCCAATCAAATATGGAGCCTAATTTATAGATTCAAATATGAATTTATAGCTTTTATCATGATTATGTGTCAGACAATTTTCAAAGCCACTGTGCACAATAAACTAGATGATTGAATATCTTTTGATTTGAACCAGTATTTGTTCCAGTTTGTGCTTCATTTATTCCTCTTCTTTACAAGCGGGTTCATATGGCAGCTTTTTGTGACGTCTAGTGTTTAACAGGGTAAGTGAATTACTGACTTTGAAGCAGGGACAGAACTAGAGGGGTGGCCAGGGTGGCACTGGCCACCTCTGAAATCTGATTGGACACCTCACATGATTGACAGATTACTGAAGGAGGAGAAATTAAACATCTTTCCTCACACGCATCAACACCACCAGTGTTACTACACCAGATTAAGTCCATTTTAAAGTAGTTTCCTCATTAGTCATCTAAAAATATTGACATTTGGCTGCACGATTCTAGGAGAGATTTTGTCCCTGTCAACTACAGCAACTGTTCCTTAAGGTTATTAACTTGATAATAGCCTTTAAGAAAATGTGAGGCAACAATGTCATATTTAGTTTTCAGTGAGTGCATTTAGGCACTACATATCAACTCAATTAGGTAAGATTTCACATTGGAGCAGAAAATAAACTAGAAAACAAATGCTTAAAGAGTACTTTAGTATAAAAATTATTTAGTGCTGACTAGCTTGAGCTACATTAAATATAAACAGGAGGCTAACAAGGCCAGTAGTTGATTTTAATGTGAGCTATGACATCAAAGTAAGGAGAAATATAACCTGAAACCATTTTTTTTGTATAGGAAGGTGTAAGAATGAAAAGAAAGCGAGATATTTTTGATTTTTTGTAAAGAAGTAGGGCACAGATCAGGCCCGAGAGAGACCCCAGTCCCAATGTCAGCAGTCACAACAGCTTCCAATAAGTCCAACGCTACCCACGTTACAACAAACTCCCAAACAAAGAGGATGAAAACATAACAGCGGAACAAAAGTGTATTGTATGCAGACTTATATAAATCTAAGAAAATTCTGAAGAAAGTATAAAAAATACTATGATCTACTTTCAAACTGGTTAAAAACCCAAAATTCGCCTTGTTCCAAATCAAGAAGACGAGCCAAATTAAATCCAACAAATCTCAGGGGAACACAAAAACACAAAAGAGAAAGAAGTAATTTCAAAGATCTGTTTTGCCACAAAAGAACTTTTTTTGAAAATGATCTGCTGTATTTCAGGAAAACACATTCAAACACAACCACTCCATCGGCACAAAAACAAATGAAAGAGTTTCTGGATTGTTATGACAACATGAAAAAGAAAAACTTTGACAAGTAAAAGAGTAAAAATTGAGAAGCATTTTTTGTGTGAATAACCACCACATTTTGGCAAAAGTTTAAACAAGAACATCACATGGAAATATTTTGTTTTTCAATCTTGTTGTTCACAGTTCGTAAATGTTTCCAATCCAAAATGACACATTTTAAACATTTAAAAACCTCACATTGGAAAAAGGCTTTTAAACGTGTTCTCATGTTTAATAAATTTATACATTGTGATGTTCATACATAAATTATACAACACATTTTACTGAGATTAAATTTTAATATATACTTAAAAGTTGTTAAATTTATATACTTTTTAGATACTATTCAAAATTTACCAATGATTTTTTAAAGCACCTTTTAAATAAATAAAAAAAAATGTCTTTGCTTTAAACTTACTTTCATAATGTCTTCCTATCAGACTCTGTCATTACCAACACATACCTATTTTTATATTTATTTAAAACAAACTAAGAGTAAATTACACTTTAATGCAAGTATTTCTTACTTAGTATTTTTTTTAATAAATCTTTAAATCAATAATGAACGACTAGGTTTGTGCCATTATTGAAAATAAGACTAGAGGGGAGAACAGCAAGTGGTAAAGATGGGGAGCCAGACAACAATTACAAATCAAAATAAATAAATAAATAAATAAAATAAACACCCATATGTGGGTAATAACTACCCATATATGGGTAGTTATTTTGATGCATTTTTAGATGCAGACGTGGATGATTCTGAATTGATGTTATAATAACATAATGTTGAGGAATGCTAAAAAACAAACTCATAATTGTGGAAGAGCAGCACCCAGACAGTCTGTGGCAGGCACATAATGAGCATTAAATCCAACCAGTACGCTCTGCATTAAAAACTAGCATAAGAAAGTACTTTGGCTTCTAATGGGGACTTTGTTTGCTTGGAAAGTTTCAAGAGGTGTGAATGTACAAAGTCTGATGCAGATCCAAAAACTGAACTCTGGTAACACCTTCAAATGTAGCTCCGGGTTAACTTCAAGTGAACCAAATATAGGAAGAAGACTACGATAAAAAGGGCATTGTGGGTTCAATGCAGGACCAAAGAAAATGCATCTATGGGATGATTGGCGTGGAAGAACGTGGTAAAAGTTCAGACAGAAATATGGACCAACCAGAGACCGCTAGTATCTGATGCAGTTCCATGTTTTTCTCTGATGTGGTAGAAACAGAAGTTACAGTAGTAGAAAGTAGAATGTAGCAGAGGTTAAATTAAAACAGGGAAAAAATATTAATAAACATTTTACAAACGCATCGCGGCCATTTTAATTTAATTTTTAATGGAATTAAATTGTGATGTGCTTGAAGATTCCCATCCTGAATGTGTAATTGCACGTTAGACAGAGGAACATGGTAATTTCCTGTCTTAGGGCGCACCCCCCACCCCCACCCACCTCCACCATGCTGCGCTATGAACTATGAAAGGATGCTATGTCAAATTCACACAGAGAGGACATTTTTAAAAACCATCCAAAATCAGTAGTTGGGAGGGATTAGGACCAACGGAAAAGGAAAAGGGAGGAAACAGATGGAGGAAAACATGAAGCAGAAACCAGGCCAAATGACACAGGGTCTAATAGGTGTTTGCTCAAGTCCATTAAGACAAGAGTGCCCTCTGTTTCCAAATGAGATTGCGTTGTGTAATCTGCAGCAGGCAGGCTCATCTGGCCGCTCACACACACACCCGTTCACAAATCAACACGTACATACACTAAAGCTCAGATTCTGATCTGCCTCCCAGCCGGTGTAATCTGACAGACATGTCAGCTTCAATAAGCCTCTGTTTTCATCTGGGTTTCCCACTAATTGCATTATATTCCAGCTACCTGAGACCCTGCTGTGTCTTTCTCTCCTGATGGTGATGCTGGTTAGAAGAAGAGTCACAACAAAATGTGGGCTGTGCCAGCGATCACTGCTGGCCACTTAACAGAGGCCGTGTGCCAACATTATAACAACCCTGGTAGAAATAAGCATAGGACACATTTGTGTGGCGCAGCACAAGCAATAACAACACCATGCATAAAAAGAACACATCAAATCCCACAGGATGGCTAATCAATAATTCATGAATTCCTCTGGGATGTGGATGATGTGCTTTTTGAAATATTGATAACAGCAACTTGACAGTGCCAAGTGTGTCTGTTGCTCCTTTGTGTGTGAACGAGCAGGACAATAAATATGTAATTGTAGTT
This sequence comes from Melanotaenia boesemani, assembly GCF_017639745.1. NCBI lineage: Eukaryota > Metazoa > Chordata > Actinopteri > Atheriniformes > Melanotaeniidae > Melanotaenia > Melanotaenia boesemani. The sequence continues at coordinate 8,177,610 of NC_055685.1, forward strand.
CTAGCTGCTACTCTGGGACATATTTAATACAATTGTGTGCATTCACATGTTCTTTATTTGCAAGGCATTATGGTGAAACTTACAGGGGATCATTTTTTGTCTGCCTCCACGAGTGAAATTACATATTTAGACTGACCTTGTTTTTGAGCCAGGATCTACTGTCATTGTCAGACCAGCACACTTTCAGCACAAACATGCCAACATCTTCTCTGTAAAGCAGACGTGTGTGTGATCAGGTCCACCTGGCTAGTTTCAAGGTGAACCCTCTTTTTCCTTCAGAAGCACCCTAATTCTCCGTGTTATAGATTCAACAAGGTGTTAGAAACCATCCTCAGAGGTTTTGCTCCATGTTGACACGACAGCATCACACAGTTGCTGCAGATTTGTCACCACATCCCAAAGCTGCTCGACTGGACTGAGATCTGGTCACTGTGGAGGCCACTAGAGTCCAGTGTTATGTTCAAGACTGTAGTTGAAGATGATTTGAGCTTTGTGACAAGGTGCATTATCCTGCTGGAAGTAGCCATCAGAAGATGCTACACTGTGATCTCAAAGGGATGGACATTGTCAGCAACAATACTCATGTAGGCGTTGGTGGTTTGAACATGCCATGTTGGTACTAAGGGGCCCAAAGAAACATGGGACAAGAAAATATCCCCACATCATTACACCACCAGCAGCCTGACCTGTTGCTACAAGTCAGGATGGATCCATGTTTTTCATGTTTCCACCGAATCCTGAGCCTACCAACTGAATGTGGAGCTGACTGGAGACTCATCAGACCAGCAACATTTCTCCATCTTCTATTGTCCAGTGTTGGTGAGTGTGTGTAAATTGTAGCCTCAGTTTCCTGTTCTTAGCTGACAGGAGTGACACCCGGTGTGGTCTTCTGCTGCTGTAGCCCATCTGCTACAAGGTTGGACGTGTTGTATGTTCAGAGATGATATTCTGCATAGCTTGGTTAAAACTAGTGGTTGTTGGAGTTCCTGTTGTCTTTCTATCATCTCTAACCAGTCTGCCCATTCTCCTCTGACCTCTGACATCAGCGAAACATTCTGGTCCAGACAACTGCTGCTCACTGGATATTTTCTCTCCTTCAGGCCATTTTCTGTAAATCCTAGAGATGGCTGTGTGTGTTCCTAATAAAGTGGCCAGTAAATGTAGATCTTGTTTCTGTGAAACTTATTTCAAACAATGGTTGGAGGAACATGAAGTCTGTGACCATTTTTTACTTTTTCATCATCTTTTTTTTTCTTCTTTTATTTATGTACTCATTCTAGTCGATTGATCAGCTGTTTGTTAGTTTTATTTATTTTTTACCAGCACTGTCTAAAATAAATTAACAAATAAAATAAATTTAATCTTCTTTATTTACCCCTTTTCTGTGGTTTGGAGAAAACAGGTACTTTAACATGGCCCACAAACATGGCCCAGTTATGACAGTAAGGCATTATGCACCATTTCTAAATTTAAAAAAAGTAGAATAAATGGCAAAGTGTACAAATATATCCAGACATTTACATAACAACATAATGTGGTTTATAAATAACGTACAAAAAAATGCAGATTTTTTTTTTTTTTAACATGAATTAAAGATTTCTGCAAATTTTTAACCTTTATCTAAACACAGGAATAACTTAAAGATTTACACCTTAAATTGGCTTGGGCCTAACTCCATCCTTCTGCCTTCTTTAGAACTGTAAAATCAGTAAAAAGCCAAATTAGCTCAGTTTCTGCCCCTCTTTCAGCTTTCAGCTGTGCATTTGGGAAAACACCCTCCACTCCACAATCATCAAACAGGCCTGCACGCAGAGCCCTGTGCTGCGCATGAATATATTTCAGACTTTGTAGAAAAAATGGTGCTCATCTATTAAAGTTTTGTTCTTTCTAAAAAATTATCTTTTTATTATGGAGTCAGTGGTGCAGAGTAAATACTCGGTGTAGCAGGTGAGGAAGTCAACTTACACTACATATAGTACTTGCACAAATTAACCTGCACTCTGTACATAAAACGTAGATTAAAAAACAAAACAAAAACTGGATTTAGTTTTTTAAAAAAATTTATTAATTATGTAATGGTTTTCTGCATTTATAAGTGTTTGGTTCAGTATTTGTGTCTGTTCATTGAACAACATTAACTTTAACTCAGTTTCATGAAAAACATCTAAATTTGAATTTGTATTTTTGTTTAGACCTTTTTGTTTATACTGTACATGTTCTGGGGATGTAAAGCAGTTAAAGATAGTCTATCAAATGACACCACAGTGGAAAAAAAGCCCATTTCTGTTGCTTTGTGTTGCTGCTGAAATCAATCAATCAAAACGCCTTTGTACTGTGCTCCTAAAAAGGAGTGTATTTCAAAAACTAAAAGAAAAAAAACTGATGGAATAACTTGTGAAGTGTAAAGAATCATTTTCATTATTTTTGTACGTTTAGAAATGTTTTGTGTGTTTATTAAGCAAAATGTGGTGAAACATTTTCAGATTTTTGCATATTTTTTATATTTATGGAACATTTTCAACACTTTTATAAGTAGCAGTAAGACATTGTTCCAGACATTTTCCTGGTTTGAACATGGATAAGCTGCCAGGTTCTTTTTAGAGTATAAGATGTCTCTTCTGGGAAAGCCTTCCAAACAAGCCATTCTTGTCATGAACTTTAACATTTAATGTGCTGAGGGCTGCAGTGTCTGAGATGCAGCTCTTGTTTTTTTTTTGTTTTGTTTTTTACAATTTCTTTGAGCAATGCACTACTTAAATTTAGGTAAATTTCCTGGGACATCATGGGAGGACTTTTTAGCTGTCTTGTTTTCCATTCATGAACAATCCTTCTCACTTTGGAATAAGAAAAGTGTTTGGAAATGGCCACACAAACCAGGGCTATTTAATTTGGTCCCACAAGGGCCACAGTCCAGCAAGTTTTCAATGTTCCTCTGAACACCTGACTCAAATTAAATGGATCCAACATCCTTTGAAGTTCTTACACAATGACTCATTAATTTGTGTCAGGTGTGTTGGAGCAGGGATACATCTAAAACCTGCAGGACTGTGGCCTTGATGTAAGCCTTCTCAGGTCGATAGGCACCAACATTTGCTTCTTCAAAAACTATTCCTGATGTTTCTGGTTTTTATTATTCTCCTTTGCATCATGTCAACACACCGAAAGCTCCAGAGGAGAAAACTGGGAAAACATCTGCTTTCATTGAGGTGCATTGAGGGCTGCTGCTATCCGTTTTAAATCCCTTTAGCTTCACCTGCTCCTTGTTAGTTGTCCTCAGTATATTGGTTTCAGTTACTCTTTACCAGATGGTTCGTCATTTCCCGTGTTGTCTTTGGAGTTAGTCTGCGTGTCTGTTTTGGTGTTCAGTCCTTGTTGGCTTTGGATCAAACCTCTGTTCCTTCCATCCACCTGCCTCCCGTGTATCTGCTCTGGGTCCTGCTTCCTGGCTTCATTATTGACAAATAATGGCATGGTGAATTACGTCTCTGTTGTGGTCCATCTTTACACAGCACCACTTCCCCCCAAAATATATCATTTTGGTCATTTAAAAGCAGTGGCAAAGGTTGGTATGGTACAGTTGTTAGCTACTGACCTGCTCAGCTGCAAATGGAAGACATTTGAGGAACAGGCAGTGACACTTTCCCCTCACAGGGAGTTAAGAAAGGCAACATAAGTAAAGACACACGATGCAAACAAATGGAACAACCTGATAACTGAACCTTCCAGTTCGTTTAGGTGAAACCTCGCTGAAATAAAACAGAAAAGATGTAATTTTGTCTAAAGTACATGGAAGTGACAGAGAAATGAAAAAGAAGTGGAATACACTTGAACAGATCCACAATTTACATGTGCAAAATAATCCCTGTGGATCACAGAGAAAGACACAGTAACTGTGCTTCAGCTGTGTACATTAAATTTAGATGTAAAATATGTGTAACTGCTCATAGCATTTATCATAACATGAAATTTATTTGCTCAAAGCTGTACTGAGGAGCTTCTGGCTATTTTCCTTTTGATTTGATAAACTGTGAGAGCTAAGCTGCTCTGAAAGCTCGCTTATAATATTTGGCTGTATGCATGTGAGAACTAGAAGGGGTGAAATTTGGTGCTTATAGATTTGTGGCATCCTTTATACATGAAAAATGGTTTGCATGTACAAATACACTAAAAAGCATAATTGGGCTGAGGTTGATCTAAAGCTCTTTTTTCTATAAATTCCACTTAGATCTTTTGGTTATTATCAACAACTTACTTTTCCTAATTAAATTCAATTGAAATCAAGAGAACTGTAGAACCAGCCTAATTGAATTGCTTCTATTTCTAACAAGTGATTGAATTAAGTTTATCTGAGTTAATTTATCAAATTAAGTGTCAGACTCACTAAAGCAATTTAGTATAAGTTGCACAAAGATCACAAGGACTCATGGGAAATGCATATTCAGCAGGATTTTAACCTTTTATGATTAATTCCATATAAATTTGTGTTATGTGCTTTACTGCCTGCATTGTTTACATGTAGAAAATGTTGGAATTTACTTTGATTTGCTTAAATTTTACAGTTGGCACCATGAGTGGGAAAAGTGGATGACACCCACCACCATCTAGCACTGGTGATTTAGTTAATCTAGCAGCCAGAATAAAGCAGATGGGTGACATCTTATGTTGTCTTGTCAGTATTTCTTCCTGCAGTGAAATACGCCCATTGTAGAAACTAAATATGTTAAAAAGATAATTTATTTTCACATTTTCACATATAGTGTGACTATTTAGTTACTTTGGGATGAATAAAATATGTGCTTTGGAACAACTTGAATCTTGGAGTTGACTCATTGAAACTTAGACGGAGTAAAGTTTGACCTAAAACTGTCAAAGTGAATGAACTTAAGCTGGATAACTTAATTCAATCATTTCAGCTGAAACAATTCATTTAAGTTGGTTCAAGTATGCTCTTTTTACAGTGTATAAATGATCTAAAGTCTGACTTCAAGGTTTATAATGTATCTCCAGCTTCGTAAACCACAGGATGCTGAATTGGACACATTTCATTCTTCACAGACTGATGGCCCACTGAGAGCCACAACGACTGCCTTGAGCAGATCCATTAAGGAAATGAGAATAATCAATCAAAACGCATTAATCAAAGTGATCTCCCAAGGCTAATCAAGAAATCTGGACCAACACACCCACCTGCACACCAGCAAATATACAGAATTTTACTCACTTATAATAGACATGTACATCAGTAAAATTAAGGTTTAATGACATGGTCCTAAATATCAGGTGTTTGGAAGGGAAGCCCCCCTCGCATAGCTGGCTGAAAGATTTAAAACCATTATTTAATTTGAGCCTTGTGTAACAGAAGACCTACACATATTCATCCTGAGCACAAACTGTAAATAAATGATGATGGAAGCCACCTGATGTCGTGGTGTGGTTTGTGAATGGTTATTTTGAAGCCTTAAGTTCTACAAAACAGCATTTGCTCGATACCATGTTGTCTTTATGGAGCCAGAAGAGACCGTAATTGAACAAAAAGGCTGACCTGAAGAGAGGGATTCTTGAAACATACACAAACCTAAAACGTTTTGTGGGAAAAAGTTATTGACTTTGCATTTTATGAAAGAGGTTGATGGTTTCTGAATGGGCATCTACTGGAGATGTTTTGGAGCCAGAGTGTAGCAGCTGTCTGTGATATTGCACTACAGGCATTTTCAGCAGTCTACGGTCCTTAAAACCGAAGCAGGGTGCAGCTATCAGGGCACAAGAAGCATGTGGCAAAGAGCAAAGGAGGAAGCACGCAGCTGAAACAGACGGCCAGATTAGACGGATTTCTTTTGATATGTTACAGAAAATGTTTGAGGCCGATCACACGGGACCAGTACAGAGGCAAGTCTGCCTCCTTAGCTCACCTGGTAGAGCAGCTTCAGGATTGAGTCCCGGTTTGAGGCCCTTTGCTGCAAGTCACCTCCTCTCTTTTTGACCCCCTTTCCTGTCCACCCACTGTACCATAAGGGCATTATACAATTCATGTTTTACGATTTCCCCCTGTGGATGAAGTATTTTTCATTTCTTTAATGATGACGCCATATTAAATGGCCTGATGAGTTCAAAATTATTTGAAATGTCCATCTCTAGTATTTACTGTCAGTCTGTAGCTGTGGCTTTTCAAGGACTTTACCTGTAATAAAAATAAACTTTTAAGAAGTATTTGGGTTCAGATCAAAGAAATCCCCGCAGCGCCTCATATTCTGACTGCTGCGTCTTTCATCATTAGTATTAATTTGTGATCAAGTTATCAAGTTTCTACTAGTAATGCACAATTATATTGAATCTAGATAACAGCTGATTTTTTTCCAACTAAAACATGGTATGCATTTAATATGTTGCTGTTCCAGCCTTGTATCAGTTATCACTTAACAGTGTAATTTTTCTTCTCCAATGTCCAACGCTTACATGCAGGTTGTGTGCTGGTGTGATTGTCAGTCAGGATAATTAGCATTTACCCTGTATTGTTTCTCTGTTTCACATTAAGTCTATAGCCTCAATCTTTAAGCGCTGGTTGGTTTCATTTCTGTCAAACACACCTAGAGAGGAACAAAGCAATGTTTAGATGTGATGAGCAAACAAGTATTTAATGTTGTTTTTCCCTTTGAAATAACTCTGCAGCAGCAAAAGCAAACTGGACTATTACTCCAAAACTGAAGCTGAAGCAGAATTCGTTAAATTTTTCCCAAACATCTGTACGTATACTTGGATTAAATGATTTCAGAGTACTACTGTAAGTAGAAACTTCAGATTAATGTGTCATCCTCTATAACTGCAACACAACTTGTGTTTAAACAAAGGCTGTCAAAATTAAAGTGTTAACAGCTGTAACTAATTTATGTAATTAAGTGCGTTAATATTTTTAAAGCCATTAACGCATGCACGGCATAACAAGCCCAATACGGCCACCATGTCTCCGTTATGATGGCAGGACATGGAGATGAGCCTGCTGACTCTACGGATGGTTTGAGAATAAAAAGAACGTTGATGAAACGACACATTGGCGTCGAATGACACTTTTTGTTCTCCTTCTACATTTTCTTGTGGGTTTGGTGGCTCTCTGGTCTCCTCTGTGTCTGCTCTTCCTCTCCGGCTCCTGTTGTTCCGTGAAACATGACAGTGATCAGCTGATCTCTCTTGCAGCGTTTTATTTATAGATGGAAGTAGTAAACTAGCAGTTCATGGTTTAAACCAGCACATATTTACCCCAAACTGTTGTTTTTGGCAGGATCCTTCTCAAACACAGTAGCTGACAGGTGGTAGAAAGGATTTATACTTCAGCTATGCAGGGGCGGGTCTAGAAAAGGGGCGAGACGGGCACTGGCCAGAGAAAGGGGGGCACAGAGGAGACCTTTGTGTTTTTAGCAAAATAATCAGTTTTATCAAAATTTCTTCATCAGTTTCAGCTGTTTAACTTCAATGTTATGGTCTAGAACATGGCAGAGATGATGCAGAACAACATATAGAAGTACATTACATGCTGCATTTACTGACCCTTGGACATCTGATGTTTACCCAAGGGAAGGTCAGTTAACACTAAATATTTGCAGCATTAACTTGCAGGCAAATTTCAGGCCTAGTCGTGAATGGTGATTAATCATGATTACTCATGATTAAATAATTTGTAAGCTGTAATTAATCTAAATTAAAAATGTAATAATTTGACAGCCCTAGTTTGAAGCAATACTCCCTTAAAATTCTGTGCTTTGCACTTCTTTTTGTTGGCACAGTTATATTTATTATGCACAGTCCTGCAGTTTCCCGACTCTGAGAAACCTCTCTTCACAACTTTTCTTTCCAGCACGAGGCATTATGTGACAGCTGCATTTTGCTTTGCAGCCCCTGCAGCACACACCAGCAGCTGGATTTGAACACCCTGGTTGCTTTGGACATACACCATGGGTGATTCAGCAAAGAACGCAAGAGGGCATTATTGAAGGAAGAGAGAGAAAGTGACAGAGCAAGAGATGAGACAAAAGTCAACATCAGACTGACTTTTACTGGCTGAGGAGATCTCAGAGAACAGACATGTGGAAAACCAGATGCTGAATTAGCCTTTGTTAGGGGACGGCACAGTGTGAAAATCTGCCACGTTCTGTTGTAGCATAAAAAAATAATCTCACAATATCCTATGTAATTCCCAGGAAAGTAAACAACCACACTGAAACTGAAGTAAACATCTCAGAGAGAGAAAAATGGATATGCTTTTAGCTCTTCTCATTCAAATATAATGCATCTTTCAGCTGACAAATACTGAATGTTAAAAGACAGTAAAAGAACAAAACCATTTTTACTTACAAAACAGATGAGTCAGGGGTTATCATCCGAGCTGACAGAAAGCTCTGTGTAAACCTTTTATTTCCAAAGAGAAAAACAGAGCACAAGGCTTGGAAATATAACTCAAGCGGCATCCAATCAGCTCAGAAAGCTTCTTAACATGTGGTTGAATAGAAGAAAGCCATCAGTAAAAAGCATCTTTATCTGTGTAAAGGTCTAAAAATCTCGTTATCATGAAGTCTTTGACTTACCTAAAAAAAGTAAATATTTAATTTTATGTACTGTAAGTCTGTTAATACAAATACATTCAGTCAGTCACTGGGTCATAATTAAGAGCACAGTGTCTCACAATAAAAGATGCCCTGGCTTGCTTTATTTCTATGCCTGATCTCATAAGACCCACACCTCGCCTTTGTTGCAATTTAATATCATGAAAATGTGCCGCAAATGGAATGAGGTGAGTAGTTTGAAAAGTGAATCAGAGTTAGTCCTTATCTTTTAATTATACTGGTGAAATCAGTGACTTTGATAAGCCAATCATTAGGCAGCACTTTTGTTAGGTTTTATGTGGGTTGAGACCAACGGCTGACATTAACTGCTGATGGATTTTCAACACAACGTGTAACCTGAGTGCTGCGGCTGTCTTTATTGCTGCCATGTGATTATGCACACGGAGACTTGACACATTACTGTTTGTATGAAAGATGTTTGCGAAAGTGATAAGCAGAATTAAAAGAAAAGGGAGATGCAGGGAGCTTGAGTATAATTTCACTTACTGTGACAGTCCAGGTCAGAGTTTATGTATTTAAATGCTCATTTCAGTTTTTTCTACATTATCTCACTTTTTAAATAAAACTCTGACCAACCACTCAGCTTTAAAGCTTAGTAGACACAATTGTACAGATGAGGTTAGGTTCCACCTGTCTAGCGTTTTCTAAGAAGAGTTGATCAATACTAGAAGAGCTCCTAATCAACTTTCTCTCTTCTGGATAATTTTGTGGATTAAAGCTGTTTTTGTCTTTTTCTGCCATGACCTGTTATGAGGAGCTGGCTTCTGAATTAATCTTACAAAAACATATCGGTTAAATCCTGTGAACTAGGAAGCAAAAGATCTAGTAAACTCTGAGTGTAGTCATGAGAATGTCGGAAGACGCCTTGTAATGATTTTTAAATGCTTGGACTTAAATCCCAGACTGAAAGGAGGAAAGTAGATTTGTTCTGGATTGCAATTCTAAATTGGAAGTTGCCCTCATTAATTGAGTTAATTAACTCAATTAATGAGTTCACCGTACCATAACAAGGAACCTTAATAAATAAAAACATTCAACATGTAGCTAGAAATGAAAAATGAAGGAACTCAGTCTTTCTAAAGGAACAGGCAGTTTTGTTACATCCTGAAACCAAAACTCATTTTAAACTATTTTCACAAAGCTTTAAAGTGTTTTTAAATGTGTTCATGAATTAATTACTTCATTAAATACAGTATGATTTATCAGTAGGCTTAAAGCTGCACTGCTGAACTTCGACTGATTTTCTCCCGCAATGAAAGCATCCTTATTGCAACTCATCTCTTCTCTGAGCTCTGTTCAGCCAGTAAAAGTCAGTCTAATGTAGACTTTTGTGCATCTTTTGCTTTGTCCCTTTCTCACTTTCTTTATCACACCACTGACTTCTCTGCACCAGCTACCTGCACAATTCTAACTTTGGAAGTAAAGATCATCAAGGGTGATGTCAGTTGCATTGTTGCATTTAATTCTTCCTAAATAACTCAGATTTTTTTCATTAAAATATAAAGTAAGACATTAAAAAAATTATAGACATTTTAGTTTTATGACTAGAAATGAGCATGACATTTATATTTCATTTCAAATTGCTTAACATAATCTTTTTTATTGTACCTCATATATTAATTTAACTTATTTATATGGATTTATTCAACCCTTTGTTCTACAAATCTGACTTATTTTAGATGAGTGTTAAGAACAGCTTGATTAAAATGAACTGCTAAGTACATTTTATCAAAGCCAAAGCTAGAATTTACAATGTGACGCTGGTGTCTCGGCAACCAATGAAGCTAATTATTTTTAATCAACCACTCTTTTGTGCATCCACACCAACTTCTCCCACCACCAACAAACAGCACATGGCCTCAAACTAGATGTCAGAACAAAAGCCTAAAAATACAACAACAATACAACAGAACAATGGAAAGAGCGCTGCTGCAGTGTGAATCCAGTAAAATGATGTAAATCAACGGCCTTGTAGTGCCGGGTGAAACAAACAAGCAGAGCTGAGGAATGTTAACTCTTATTAGAGCAATCTCTTTTCCTTTGTTTTCTCCTCATCTATCTACGCTGCATTTCTGCTGCCCTGAGAGATGTTTCACTTCCTCCTAGCAGCCTTTCCCAAAATAGCAGCAAGGTCCTCGTAGGCACTGAACTGCTACATAAGCACCACAGCCAACAATACCCTTTAGTTGTGGTACATATATGATGAGGTCTGGGTTGCTGATCTAGAATCAGTGTTTACAACATAATTTTTTCATAACAGCTTGCTCAAGTATGTCTTAGATTATTTATTCCAGATATATATATATATTTTTCTAACGCAGCTGTTGTGTGGGGTGCATGACAGTTTTAGAGCAAATGGTTAGTGCTTGTTTTTAACCTGTGTTTTCTCCATACAAAGGAAAAGAGTGTGCACAATTGTGTCCACTCAGATTGTTCCGGTTTGGTTTTATATTTAAAATTTTTTACACTGTCAGAAGTTGCCATAAAACTACAAGACTGTGATGTGTTGGTAATGTTACTGAAAGTAGAAAGAGAAAGAAAAATAACTATTTGCTTTAAAGGAAACTGCCGTACCTAGAGAAAACGGAAAAGTTAGTGTATTTTCAGTCACTTTGTATTTTTCCCAAGGGTGGTGCAAGAGAGGTGGCCTGGGGGGAAAACGGACCGCCTTAAAATCTGGCTGCATTTCTTATTTTTGTTACCAAAGCCTAAATGAAAATTTGGATAACACACCTTTTTCGGTTGGGTGCTCAGGACAAAAATGGAAAAGACAGTGGATATACTCTTTATATGGACCCTGAACAAGTTATTACAATTTACATGCATCACATATATGAACAGAATAAATCCTGTTGACATGCACAGAATTGTCAGACTTTCTGGAAACAGCAGAAGAAGAAATGATGATGTCAGTAAACAAACACCGCTGTGTGTGCAGTTATCGCCCTCAGCTTCTCCCTCGCAATCATGTTAAATTCTTGTAAAATGTATTTGTATTAAATACTGACCAGCTCTGTTTTAGTCACGCCATGCCTTCCACTATCCCAGCACCTTTTACATAGTCAAAGATACTTCACAGATAGTTTTGTTTTTTTTAAATAAACCAACCACTGCAATACATGCCTTAATATAAAGTGCAGGATTACTTTTTATTTTTGTTGTTTTACTGTTTGTATGGGTTTGCTGTTTTTGTTTTTTATTGCTTTATTCCATTTTAAATAATTTTTTTAATCTGTTCATGGGTGAAACCTGTTTATTTTGTTGTCCTGATTTTGGTTACTTTTCTTTTTTTATAATGATTGCCACTTGATGTAGCACTGGTGTCCAAGGCAGATTTTGCTGTGGGACAGTAAAGTTCATCTCATTTGGCTGACGTAACAGGCACTTGAGGAATGTGTGTTCTCATGTTGCCAATCGGAACAACAAGCAGCTAACCCACCTGGAATCGGAAGGGAATTTTGATATGGATAAGTGTGATCGGATCAGAATTTTCCGACGGGCATGTTTACATGGGGCACTTTTTATTACGATTAGCATTTCAATCGGAATACTTGTGCCTATGTAAACATGGCTCATCTGTTTTTATGTAATGAACGCAAATCAGAAAATCCTTTTTATTCTTTTGTTTGTTTCAAAGGCAAAAATGAACTGCCTAAAAGTACAAGCACTGGAAAGCATTCAAACTCCAGATAAAAAGACCAGGAGGCTTTTTGCTAGGAGGCTGTCCATCACAATAACCTGCGGCTGAAATTTCAAAATGAAATTTTTCAACTAAATTAAAATGCCCTTCATTCAGATTGACTGATGGAGTTTTCTTGTGCTGCACATCTGAGCTCTATAACGTTTTGGTCACAAACTCTAACAGGTATGTTATGTTCTTATATTCACTGCTAGTGCATTGCTAGCAGAATGAAAATTAAGAGAAAGACAAATGCTTTTTTGCAGTTTACTGACATTAACATTCTATTACTTTATGATTACCCTCTTCCACGTCTTTAAACCTTCTTAAGGAAGACAATTCAACCTGCAATAATACACCTCATGGCAGGGGCAGCCGCCTATGGTGAAAAAGCTGGAGGGCAGGCATTCTGACACTAGCCAGATGATTCCCCTGCGAGGCAACGATCAGTTCTGTCATTTTTCAGACAATTATAAAGGTGTTTTTTTTTTTTTTTTTTGGCTTTAGAGAAAAACCTTGAATGCATTTAACGCAGGTCTTCGCTTTAGGGTAGGAAAACCAGGGTGGACTAATAATCAGAGTTGAGCTAAAGGAACAGAGCAGACGTTACGGTTATGGTGCAATTATTCTGTCTCACATTGGACACTTAATATATTCATCTCCGGGGGAAAGAAGTAGAAAGAATGAGAGCAGGAGAACAACAGAAAAATGAAAGAGAGTTAGTTCAAGGTAAAAAAAGGTAATTTCGAGTCACGCTTACCACGGTTTTAAAGCCTTATCAGCTCTCACCAGTAAAGAAACCAGTCAAATACTGCTGCCCTTTTAGTCAACACAGACAATACAATCAGCAGTCTTCCCTAACTATCAGGCAGCAGGGCCAAATGGCTTTGCACCATTAATGTATATCTGTAAAAGGGAAGCATGAGCACACTTGATGATGACAGTATCAGGACCTGGGAAATTAACCAGCTCATGGCAGAGGAAATGATGTGCTTGCAACCTGCAGACAAAGCTGGATGCAGGCTGGGTAATTGAGACAGCATATTGCTGCTGAGTGACTTTCAATGAGACATAACGGTGGTATAATGTGATGTGGAGAAACTTTTCATTTACAGCAGGGTTAAAGCACTTAGATAAGAAAAAATGCCTTGCTTTACTTGGAAATTACATGGGTTTTTTTCACCAATATGTGTTGGTTTTAAGGTCGAGCTGAGGATGTAATAACAAACTGAATGACCTACATTAGAAAATTCATCACCAGGTGTTCAGATATGAAGTCAAACCAGTGCTGTTTGAAATATCTGAGTTTCAGCTGTTCTCTGCAAAAAGACTTTCATTTGGAAATGCATCTGCTTCTTCACAGTGGTGAAGGGACCATTTATCCGTCTTATTTATGAAGATTCTGATAATGATCTTATTTAACTTTACTTTGAATGTTAGTAAAATGTTTAACTAACATCTAGTGTCTTTAGTTTTCAGTACAGATACTTTAAAACTGGCAGTATTAAAACAGATGTGATAAAAATCGAGATCGGACAACATGAAAGAATTTATCGTGATCATTTTTCAGCCCTAGTGCTACTTTAGTGGTTGCAAGTGTGACAACCGAATACCATGTGGTGGCACTGAGAAAGTGCAGGGCATTGATTGGTCAGAGTCGTCGGCAGTGGACATTACCAGCTGCATACAGCTCCACACACACCGATTAACACACTTCCTTATTCTATGAAGTCTTTTAAAAGGCCAGCAAAAAGTTTACAACATAAATGATTGATGTTTGTGTGCACTAAGCAGAACCTTGGCTTATCACAGCTTCAAGTGATGAAGTGAGTTTCTGTAGTTCTGCCTTTTTCCCATTTTCTGTCTACCATTTTTATTTATACTGGACATTTAGCTTAGCATAGCTCAGCTAATGGATGTGGATCAAGGAAAAGCACTACATACACAAAAAATACACAAATATATTTATTGTAAAGGCTGCAGTTAGTAGCTTTTTCTATGTTATTTATGTATTTTTATATTGCCATATAGTGTAATGTTAGTATAGTTAATGTATAAAATTAAGCAAAATTTACAATTCTGACACACATCCTTACATGTATTATGATTATTCCTTTAAAAACATTTGGATAAGCTTGTTAAAGTTATGCTGACAAGGATTAAAATCTTTATTTAGTCAGTACACAAACCATTATTAATGCAAGAATATCCATACATATTGCATTTGAACACATGCAAAGAAAAGACCTGTGTCTGATTTTAGTGAATAAAGGACCATTAATAATAAAATGTAAGCCAATTCAAATCTGATATATACAAAAGCAAGAACAAGAAAAAATAAGGCAGTCGTTCTAAAAGTTTTTCAAAATTTTACCCCCTGTAGAATATATTTTTCAGCCAAGCCCCACCCCCCCCAAAAAAAGGCATCAGTGCAATTTTTTTTCTGGTTGGAAACAGAAGTAGACACAACTCTGTGCTAACATGGCATGATTTATTAAGATTTACAACTAAAGAAACACTTTTAAATATCAAACATTTTAAAAGTACATATTTCAAACATGTTGAATGCTAATCATACATGATTAAATTCATAGCAAACCTTTTCTTACCTGTAAAAACTCAGTTTCAATGGAAAAATGTGTTAACAGCATTAAAGATGTCCTCTTCTCTGGTTTTACCTCCAGACTTCTGCAGAAGAGGTGTGTGTTCATAAACATTGTGTTGTAGTATTCAGATTAAAAGCCTGATCAGAATGAAAACGCTTCATGTAAATGCAACATTAGTGGAAAACTTTATGAACATATTAGTTTTTAAATGTACATGAATAATTTATTTAAAGATGTTTTGTTGTTTTTTTTCTTATGTAACCCCTTGGAGTGTCTCCAAGTACCCCAAGGGGTACGCATACCCCCATTTGAGAAACAGTGCTCTAAGGGATTGCCCAAATACACATGCCCAAACTGTAACACCTTAACACACACACACACACACACACATTCACTCACTCTCAAGCCATTTTATATTTTTTAGCACCTAGTGTAGTTGATGTGTTATTCAGAGAGATTTATAGCCTTAAACCCAACACACAAACACAAACACACAGGCCTTTCAGACTCCACAGGCCATGGCTGCACTGATAAAATGAGTTCCCTAAGTGACTCCCCAGCTGCACCTAGCACCAGCGACATGAAGAAGATTGCCACGCCAGATTTGTTCGACATGAAGCAATGGAAAAGAAGCATAACTGCAGGGAATGTACCTTATGAACATCCAGTGTGGAGGGAAAAAAATATTAATATGGAGCACAGAGTGGAGGTGTGTGATGTGCATCACCGAAACCAGCTGCTCCATACTGACGTGCTGAAATATACAAGATGTCTGCTGTCAAATGTTGAAGGATTGCTGCATTTTAAATAAATGTAATTAGTTTATCATAAAAAATAATATATTTACAATTTTAACTTTTATTTTGACCAGTCTAAAGTACAATATTGTATTGTAACTTTGGTATTTTGATAATGATGTATTTTCCTTTTTCAGTTTTCAGACTTTATGCATCAGGACACAATTAGAAACTATCTAGTCCTAAGCAGGTTTTAACCCTTTCACTGCCTGCTCTTCCATTTGGTAGAGCAAATTTTATCATGGCTATAGTCAATTTAATTAAAAATGTATGTAGTTAAACTTGTCTGAGTCATCTCTACATCATGGTTTGGGTAGGTGATGCCAAAAGTGTTTGTTACACAATTATTGTTTCAGTTTTTGACTATTAGCTGTTATCTCAACCATTTGTTAAAAAGAAAAAAAAACTTTGATTCCTATCATTATTGTCCCAATAAAATTAAAAAATACAAATAATTCATTTTCAATTCCTTTTTTTTTTAGTGTGAACATCAACCTCTTCTTGGTGAGGCCTATTTTTCTGCCTCCTTTCAACATAACAAACCAAAAATAAATATAGTATAAGTGAGTAAACGTGAGATTACTACAGAAGAGTCAGAATCAGGATGTGTGTTTCTGTGTCAGAATAAATTCACCTAAGTAGAAAATGTAAAAGGTTATCTTCTAAAAAAAATCACATTACTTTCAGTGAAAACCAGAGAATACAGCCAGTTCATGTAGGAATGAGTAAAGTCTGATGAGGAACTGTGTAAAAGTAGAAGCTAAAAGAGTGAACCTGAGCAGTTTTACAGATGTTTTAACAGAGGTGTTACACACGTGAATGTCTCAGAAACTAGCAGGGCCATCACGATTCATTTCAAAGAAAGGCAGAGTCACAGGAGAACACATGGAATAAAACATTTCACCACAAAATAGAAAAGGTAAGACCTGATTTATGATTATGTGGATTTTTTTTTTGTTAGCTCAGAGTTTTTGTCCCACAGTGATGAGACAGACATCTTTGTATCAGCAGTCTCTGCTTCATGTGACTCCTGGTTTGTGTGGTTTGCTTGAAGTGGAGAAATTAGCAGAAGCTCTAAAATAGGCAGTGTTGTCCTAATGTTTTATTACATTCCCATTTAATAGCTTGGAGTTTAAACTGTGTTTTGTTTGAATCATAATGTTTGGAGTCTTTTAGCTCAGTTTAGTATGCTACATGTTAGGACTTCTGTAGTGTGTGCACGGATCTTGTGCTCTTGTCAAAAAGAAGTTAAATGTTTAATTTAGGTAAATACATCCTCAGATGAATGACAACAATCTTACAATCATTAATATGCTGCTAATTAAAGACAAAAGGTAAATGTGAGCATGTCTATAAGGGCAGATAATCTGGAAGTTAGCAGCTCTGGAGCACAACGCCAAGCAGGAAAGACATCAGTGATGATCTTTAAAAGGCTGTTGCTGCCCACCAGTCTGAGAAAAGGTTATACAATTATTTAACAAATTGGAATATTTTCAATATTAGCCAGTGCAACAGTGAAAGAGATTATTCACAGTGGGAAAATATTCAGTTGACAATCTTCTCAGGTCCTAACAAGTTCACCCAAACATCAGAAACCCGAGAGCAGCATCTAAGATTCGACAGGCCTCCGTCACTAGCTGAAATGTTCAATTTCAGGACAGTTAAAAAATCAAAAAGAAAAAAAAAGAAAAAGAGCATGCCAGCCCTGGTGTATACAGTAACTATCCTGTTAAAATCACAGAAAAAATGTAATTGTTACAATGAGCAAATGTCTTAAAGTTGCATCAGGGGATATGCTGGTTGGAGGTCCTCCTAGGAGACACATTAATGTGAGACATTAACATGGATCTTTTTTTCTGGGAGCATACGAACATCCCAGACGCAGATTAATCCGCGTCAAGCATACATTAGTCTCGGCTTGGATCAGAGCACAGCAGCATTTCCAGACGGAGAGCTCTACTCTCCGTCTTTGAATCACCCTGTCGTTGAATTGTGCTATAGAAATAAGCTAGCCTTCTCTTACTCTTGACAATTCTCTTTCTCCTATTTTGGATGATTTATACTACTTATTTGATGAAATTTACAAGAAGGAAGGAGTTAGACAGACATCATAGAAACGTGGCAATCATCTAGACAGCGAGAATTAAAATGTGGTGGGTTTACAAGGAAGACCTATGACAAAGTTAACTTTACTTATGTCTGATGCATTCTTAATAAAGAGGAAATCTTAATCCATTAATGTACATTTTCATCTCTCGTTTTCAGCTCTCCTTTGTGAATGATGCCATCTTAATGCTTCTCACTGACACACAAATTAATCTCTATTTCCAACCTTCCGCTTCATACTCCAGTTTCTCATTTTCACTATTGAAAATGCTGCTTCTCCATTTCCAGTTCACACCTTTTGATGAGTCAGAGGAAGGATTTGAGCAGAAACCCGGCTCTCTAAATTTCCGGTGGAAGCTGATAATCCACAGAAGCGAGAGGTGATGATGAAATTCAGCTAATACCCCAAACAACTGCTCTCAGTGCAGCTACCATCAAGGTGACAAAGCCTTACACAAATTTGGATGCTGTTGTGAGCAAACAATCTAATACATGTGTAAAAATTTACTATGGCACAATCTGAATGGAAATTCTGTGAATTTGATTTCATGAGAATGTATGATGCCCCTACAGTCAACTCAGCATGGGTGATGATTAGCCAAAATAGCTACTAATACAGGCAATTAAATGCAACTGCATTAATAGAAATACAAATGTATTAGCATTCATGCCGCTGATTTAAAGATAGTTGTGAAAACAAAGTGATCATGTATTCGCTGCTCTGGTCTTTCTTTAGGGGAAAAAAAGAAAAAAGTTTCACCTTTTCATGAAAGACTTTAAATCCTCAAGTTCAGTCATCCTCATTGAGAAAAATGTGACCTTTTATGTCACAGAGACAAACTACAGGAAGACAATGAGCCTCGGACATTCTTTGGTGTCAAGACGCAGTCATTTCTCAGCATGTGCACAAGCATGTGCTGTCAGGTGCACACGGAGGTACTTAGACTGACACAGCAGTGGCTTCCACACACAATTAGCTTTCTCCAGTCACTTCACCAGTGACAACTTCCTGCTAACATCAAACACTTCAGAAGTGGAGAACCCCACTGATGATCACAGTCATTTTGGCAAAGGCATTGTTGGAATCACCAGGGAACACGAAGATATTCTGGACTTGAAGCATCTTAATTTCTAGGTTCTTTATTAAGCCTCCATCTGGGTTATAATCACGATTAACTGTAAAGAATACACAGTAATCAGTAAACAAGCCCTACAAATATTAAATTAAAAAATCTGTCAGATGGCATCATCGCCTCATTTTGATGAAACATAATTTACTGAGTTCTGACCGTTTTAATTTCTCATTCACAAAACTGATTGTAAGTGTGTAAACAATTTTGAACAGGAAACAGTATCCCAAATGGTAAACAACAAAGTACTGGGGTAAGAATTAGAGGTGCAGTAACTGGAAACTGTCTGATAGCAAGATGTTGAACAACCTCTGGTCTGTCATCCTTTTCAAAGAGACGATTATAACCATGGATTGCATTTTTACCATCAGAGCTAAAAAAAACTGACAGAACTCAAGATTTTTAACACAGTTAAAACACAGGTTAAAAACTAAAACAGGTCTGTAAACACTGACTGCAGAGATAACATCCAAACATTAGGAATGTGAATCTCCACCACTGAGGACGATTCGATACACATCCCGATACACGGCCAGCAATACGATACATTAACGATACAGTGAAGCCCCCTGCCGATACGGTGCAAAATGATTCACCCCTTTTCATAATGCAATGCTATTCATTAATGATTTGTCAACAATTTGACTTCATGATGTGATTTAAAATGACTCAACACAATACAAAGAATTTACAAGTCTGCACGTGGTTTCTAAATAACATCACAATTATTTTGTCATATTTATTTCCCTGTGAAGAGTGTATTTGATACTTGATTGTTTTCTATAAAATAAACCAAGGATTGTTTTAGTCCTAATAAACACTAGATCATTAAGAAAAAAATGTTGTTTTTTTTTCATTTCAGTTGTTTTTAAATCTCATTCTTTATTTATACAATACATTTTTTAAGGCAATTTCTTTTTGGCCTCTTAAGAAAAAAAAAAAAAAAAACACACACACATGGACCATTCACAAACAATGTTTGCTGTCTGAAACTTTACATTTTACAAAACCTACATATGCTGGATACGTCCCTTCTTCACCTGTTGTCTCGTTTCCCTCCATGTTTGATGTTTACTGGCTGCGGCTGCTCCATCCAAGATGGTGATGATGCGTTCAAGACACTTCAAATTATACGGGTTCAGTTTAAATAAACTATGTAATAATCAAAGTAACTATTTTCTTTTCTCCGTCTATAAACTTGTGTTGCTTTCTGCTTTGGAAATCTGTCATTTTATTGTAAACACTAATCTTTTCACATGATTTTTAATTATTATAATATGTTTAATTAAATACTGTTTTAAGAGTCTGTTTTCATTCTGGAAGTCTAACTTAGGACAGCGGTTACAAATTAGTCTTGGCTAGAAACCTGTATGCATGGCATTTACTTTCATGATTTTAAGAAATGTTTCATGGATTTGTCACTGTTTAAATAAACATGTAAAAAAATGTGTAGGCATCAGCATTTATAAGCTGATGGGTGACTATGGCAAGTGGAAAGTAAGAAATGAGTCAGACAATCTTTAACTTTGTAGGTTAAAAATAAGCAGGTGACCAACAAGCTGATAATAAGATGGCTCAACGCAAACAGAAATGTAATTTGAAACTAATGCAGGCAGCACGGAGTGCCCTATTTACCTGGCGGACGACCAGGTCTGGACATTAGCTTGACCAGTTAATTAAACATATCGTCCATACAGCAACTGTTACCAAACGTAGCTCTGTCAAGAGTCACTCAGTGACTTGTTTTTTCTTATATGAAGCAATCTTGCTTCTTTCAGTACAGGTATCACCAGCACTGGGTTACAATGGTGAGAGATTTTCTGCTGTTGCTGGAAAACATCTTTATCTGCTTGCACTGAGCTCAGCCGGTGGCAGAGACAAGCTTAGCAGCGTCACATGTGCTATGTTATCCTTGAGGTTAAACAGAGGATTGCTGTTTTCTGTCCTTTGTGAGTTATCACTCTACATATACACAGTATATGCAAAGTGTAGCTGAAATGATTGCACAGCCATTATTTTCATTGGGTATGCACTGATACTCCATTTTTTCAACCAAGTACAAGTACTTATATTTGACTTCTTGCCAATACAGCGTACTGATATAAGTACTAATAAATCCAATTTAAGTTTGCTGGTAAGCAGTGTGGACCAGAAAGTCAGATGTGATGATTGAATGGTTAACTGTGTGATATATGAAATGGATGGTGCTGCGGTTATACTCTAAATGTAAGGCTTGAAAACTCAGAATCTTCATAAATAAGGAAAATAAAGTGGTTTTTGGTGCATTATGTTCACAGCTGTGTCAAGGAACATTTATGCCTAAAATCAGCTTCTCTGCGTGAGATAATGTCAAATTTGGATTTTTAAAGTAACACTAGTAATAACTTTGTTTCTGCAAACCTGATGATAAACTTTGAAATTTAAAGCTCGAAAACAAAAACTATAAAGTATTTATTGGTGATTTGGTTCACTGCTATGACAAAGCACCTACATGCCCAAAATAAGCTTCTCTCAAAAAAATTAATGAGGCTTATAGAAACTGTGTCTATTGTTAATTGTGTCTTATTTTGGTTGGGTATTATTATTAATGTCGGGTATTATTATTGTTATTGTGTAGAATTGTTTGAGTTAGCTTTTGCCTTTGGTCAGCTCTGCTTAAAAGAATAAAAATTAAAAACATATGTTGAGTTTGACCGTGTAGAGTTTGAGAGAGCCATAAATAAAGCAACTGGTCTTTGTTTTGCTTGCAGCACTTCGTGTTCTCACACTGAAGGTCTGTCAAAAATGACACGCGTGTGATGTGAACATAAGAGTAGGACTGCAACTGTCTGTTGTCTGTCTGTGGTTGTAGAAGAGTGTGTGCTACACTGCAGGTGGCAAGTGGAAGCTTAATGAAAGGGCCGGTTGTTTTGCAGAGAGCAGATGGATCGGTCTCTCAGTCTCTCCGGCTTCAATCTTGTCCCACCCTGCTGCCGTCGCCCCATTTAACAGCCGATTTCCAGCCAGCTAATCACAAACACGTGTAAAAAAAAAAAGCCACACGGATGCTCACAAAAGGAGAAAACAACAGAAGCAGTGTGTGGTAGAGGACTGCAGAGCCACACATAAAGGGAGAAAGGAGGTGAAACAGCGGGGCGCACATGAACAGCTGCAGCCAGGTGAAGAAGATGATGAGCATCCTTTGTGTGTTTTCAAGCTCTGAGATAATAAAGTTCATACATGATACAAACAAATATAGACAGACGCACACACACGTGCACACACAGTTAACTCCTATGGGTAAATACAGTTGGACAGTATGCAGCTTTTAATGAGCTTACTCCAGATGCCTTGCCAGGCTGCAGTTGATTAATCAAGTAGATTTTACTAAGAAACACTGACACAAGCACAGGAATCCTAATTTATCACACAAACACAGTGATCTCCATTTATCTCAGACACAGTAATCCCAGTGGCCTCCCTACAACACACAAACACACACACATTCACACACACACACACAGTGCTCCTAAGCTTAAATTTAATTTAAATCTGCTGTTTTCTGTTTCTTTTTAACATACATCAACACCTGAATGACTCACATTCTCAGCAGTTCCACCATCTTTAATTTAACTGACCCATGACAAGCTTAAAACACCGAAGAGAACCTAAGCATGCCACACAAGCATAGAAATCCCCTCACAATGTATAGTTTCTTCTCTTAACTGGTGGCACTGTGAAATGGTTGGCCTCCATAAAAATAACTTTCACCCCAGGACTGTTTCTTTCCTGCCTTGCCATTGGGATCAACTCACACTCTGGGTCATGTGATATTCTGGCTGAATATTGTGTGTCATTTCTCTAGTGATATATTGCTTTGCTGGAAAAAGCGCCCTGTTTTCTCACACAATTACAGACAGAAATCTCACATTAATTGTTTTTAGGGGTCAAATTGATCTAAAGGAGGAAGAAGTTGGTTACTAGCAAGGAACAAAAAAAAAAAAAGGGAATTATCTATCCTTGGTAATACATCTGTAAGGTGCTCTTGCCTGTGAATACAGCGTTTACTGTATAGGATAGAAAAATATGTGAAGCTCAAGGCTGTGATACTAACAGAAATAAATTGTCAAGTCTATTCCATTTAAACAAGACTGAGGATGTGCTGTGATGTATAAAAACACTATTTTCATCAGCTTTGCATTAAAGTGATCTCAGATGATCAAAGGCAGTTTGCATCAGGTTAGAAACGGTTACAGCATGATCCTAAGGAGTTATTCATGGACATATTTCTCTATAAATGGAGGAAAATGTTTTCCACACATACTGTTGATGTTTTTAAGATGTGCTGCTGGGCAAATCTACGGCTGCCAACATATATTTGGCAACCCTTCTTTTCAGCTGCCTCGCTGGTTAATCCCTCTGGTTTATTCACTGGTACAACGAGCTCATTAAGTCTGCTGAGTCGGGCCTTATCTCTAAACAGACTAAAGATCAATTTTGGTCTTTAGTATGACTTTAATAGAAATCCATTTAAGTATTTAAACAACTTAACTTTTACTGAATTGAGGACCTTTACAAACAGATGGTGCCAAACTGGGCCAAACTGGTCATTTTGGAGACCTACGCTGAACAGTCTGTACTAAAACCTCTAATTTTTTCCTGCTTTACTTTATTAGAGTTGGTCTTTGCAAAAGTAATGCTCACATATTGTGCAATGATTTGATAGAGGTTTAGAGCTACAGCTGCATTATTTTCAAAGGTATATTCATGTTCATCTTGATAGTGTTTGTCTTTTTTAGGCAAGCCTGAAACTTTTTCCATTTGTGCTGTGTGCCATATTCATTTATTCTTCATCAGTAAAACATGTACTGATATTTACGCATCCTAACAAATCTCACAAGTGTTCGCTTTAATGTGACTCCAAAAGAATTAAAACAGACCTTGCGGTTGCAGATATACTAATTTCATAAGTCCTGTGTAATTTTAGAGCTACATTTCACACTGCCCGTCCTGATTTGCCCATGTTCTTGTCTCTTCTCATCTTTCTTTCTTTTTAATTTAATTTCTTGAATTATGTATTTCTTTTGTCTGAGCTCCTCAGGAGCCTTTAGCTGGATTTTAGTTTTTGCCGATAAGCTTTTGCTCGTTATTAAGTTGAATTAAGCTATTTTTTCCCTACTATTCTCTATTTACTGAGATGTGCATCTGGGTCCTCCACCTGTATCCCTCCAGTCCACTCAGGATCGGATTATGAGGCAGCATATGGTTCAGTATCTTGCCCATAGGTCTTAATCAAACCTGCAATCTTCAGTGGATGCTGGATTAAACATGATCCTGTCTCCATAAATGTTTGATTTTTTCCTTGTTGGATGAAGGTTAGTCCTGAGAAAATCTGTATATGTGTATGTGCTGCATATGTGTTCAATGCAAATTAGATTCTTTTATCTTGCTTCAAGCAAGGTCATTTAAAATAATTTGCATCTTTAATGAATCCAACATAAGCATACCACCTGAAAGATTCAATCTATCTTAAAGTAAAATCTACTTAAATTTTTACCAGTGTACCCAAAGAACAAGGATTAATACTGACAGCTGAAGTTCAAGACAATAAAGTTTGGGCTGGCAAACAAAATAGATACACATGTCTCAAATAGTAAATACATCTACAGTCTGAACAGTTGATTGTAGATGACAGCTCAGACAGGTCACAACTCTGACTACTTAATACAAAAACTACAATAAAAAGATGCCAACTGCTCACACACTCACGTGAAAATACAAAAAGCATTTTTTGAAAAGAACTGAACAGAACATGCTGGTGTAACTACACCTTTCCTTCCTGGAACTGTGGAAAGCCAAAAAAAGAGACATTTTCCATCCAAAGCCAAGACAACCAGGTCAGATAATTCAGTAATATGTCTGCTCCCATTTTCACCAAGTCTCAATCAAAACCGAACTATCAAAAATCATTTTATGTTTGAGTTATTTCTTTAATTTAGACAATAAATGTTAACAAACAGTGAGAATGACCATTTATCCAGCAAGTTAACTAGAATACAATCACCACCAGCTGTGCTTCTGCTCTGTGCACCAAGTAACATTTGTAAGGAAGATACTGGTCTAATAGCCTATTAAACTTTGTTTTTCACTTGCTGGTGGGAATTAGTAGCAGTAATTAGTAGTTTATTAAAAATACTATAGTCGTAAAATAAATACAAAACTATTCAATTTTATCCAACAAAAGAGAGAGAAAAGAAAGAGAAATTAAAAATTTTTGCAGGTTACTTCTTACAAGTCACATTCTCATTAGGGGCTGAGCCCCCCTGAAGGTCTGATTCTAGTTTTGCCCCTGAACACATCACAAAGCGTTCACTTCCTTTTTTTGCCACCAATGCTTATTAAAAGTAAAAAGTTGAATATGAAAGTGAAGCACAAGCTGGTACGAGTTCCCGCTTTGGATTGTGCAGCAACGTTACAGCATTTTAACTCAGTGAAGAAACTGTTCACACATAAACACACACACATCATTACCTTCTGTACGGATGGTGAAAGGAGAGTCCCCCAGTCTCTTGGTTGAGAACTGTCCCCCCAGAGAGGTCATTAGAAAGCACAGGCTGAAGAAGCCAACTCCCACCACAAATATCCTGCAACACAGGAGGAGAGAAAGAATGGATGAAAGAGGAGTAACGATAAACATGTTTATGAGGAAGGACAGGTAAACAGATGTTTGGGTGAGTAGCATATCTTCATGTATTACATGAAGATGGACAGATACACGAGAGAGAGAAAGCGAGATATTTAAAGCAGAAAACAGTGAATAAACATCAAGCATGAAAAAAAGTGGAAAGATTAACGCACAGACAACAATAGAAGACTGGAAACAAAACCACAGAGGTGGGAAAATACAGCAGCAAAGACAGGAAAATAAGACGAGGAGGAGGTAAGAGGAAGAAAAGAAAGAAGAAAAATGCTGCACACATAGATCAGTGTACTCATACAGGAAAGAAGAAAAGGACACTTGAGACAAACTCGTGTTGTGATGATATCACACTGCATACATCTAAGAAAACTCCAACAACAGAGAGCAGTTTGTCCCTCAGCACAGTCAAAATGGTTGTGATTATTAATGCAACACATATTCGCACAAAGGAGAGGGAAAGAAAAGAAACCTCCCCTGCCGGCTCAGACGCACAAACTACTTTGATCCACCATTCCTCCATCCTCCAAGCTGGCTGTGCATTCCTAAAATGAACATTAGCATCTGTATACGATATTATAATATTATGAAACAAAACATAAACAGGTCTCAGGTGATTATACATGTATGTTGTGGGTTCAGGCTTCATATGTACTTCATCCTTACCCTGCTTTGTGCCATAGATCTGCTACTTCAAATGTTCCCAAACCACACTGGAAAATGTAAGATGAGGCTCTGAGGTAAGTCGCCCTTAAGAGTGGAACTTTTTTTTTTTTTTTAAAGTTCTCTTCAGTATATATGGATTAAGGTTATTGTATTATGCTGAGTCTTTGGGGAAATGGGAAGGAAAATCTGTTGGTGACTCTCATCCAGTGGACAAAATGAAAGTTAGCCTCCATGACTAACAAGTCAAATCCCACAGGCAGAAGCAATACAAACCTAACAGCATGGACTATTTTCTCACATTTTATCCATGTTTGTTTTGCTAAACTTATGTTACGGTTTTATTAATACAAAGAGAAAACTATTTGAACTTGCATACAAGCCAGAGGAGACAATATATATGAGAATAATGCATCTTCTTCCTTGTACTGAAATACAGACATCTGACAGTAAAATAGTGTTTTATACATCATAATTAGTCTGTTTTGACTCATCAGTCTTAATAAACAGGGGATGTGAATCTCTGCAACATTTAAATCAGCACTGTTGAATCATGTATTCACAAAGAACTCTAATGTAACAGGAAGCCTACCCATTAATAATAATAATAATTTAATCATCATTTTACAGCTGCACTCGGTGTGAAGTTACGTCGCAGTTTCAAACCTCATCGTGGAATAATTTTTCATAAATGACTGAAACGCAGAACCAAAAGAAACAGAGTGAAGTCACAGAAAATGTGCTGACATTAAAGTGGCACTATGTCACTTTTTGACCTTAAATATATGCGGTTCTGACTCATTTAGATGGAACAGTAATATTTATTATGTACATTCCTGGAGCCGTCGTTGTCCAGCAGAGAAACTCCATGTCACAACTTTGTGTTCCGGCCTGGAGCATCACGTTACAGCTGAGTTTCGCATTACCCAGCGCATCACACGCCAGCAACTGGCTACCAACACAACAGCTGTACTGAACATTCACCATGGCTGATTCACCAAAGAAATGTAAGAGGTAATCAAAGAGGAAGAGAAGAGAAGAGAAAGGGAGAGAGGCAGCGATAAGACAAGAGTCAACACCATACTGACTTTTACTGGCTGGAGAGCTCAGAGTGCAGGTAGGGTGCAAGATGGATGCTGAATTATCTGTCGTTAGGGGCCCCTCACTGAGAAAATCTGCCAAAGTTCAATAGTGCTTCTTTAATAAAACTTACAAAGAAAAATGGATCGATTTTAAGCCATGATATAACTCAAGAAATTACAAGAAAATCTGTGGGGGTAGGCTAATATAATGATAGGGAAACACTGTCCACAATATGTCCTAAACAACAGCAGGAATGGAGAAAAAAATTTTAATTTAATATAAGAAATGAATCAATTATTTATAACTATTACTTTCTCTCCAAAGCCAGGCTGGTGCAGTTTGCTTGAACGCCTGAGCCACCGACATGTCTGACGGGACTTCCTGGAATGTAGCGCCTGCTACGCTAACATCTGGATGAAACCTCTCATTTTTAATTGTGCTGTAACAGGCTTGCACCAAGAAAGCAGAAAAACAGCCACTTTAAACAAAAAGAAAAAAAAAAACATCAGCTGGGCTTTTTTTTTTAATTGACCCAAAAGGGTTTATTATGATGATGAATGATCTGATGAGTACAGAGTTTGGTGTGCTTGGAACACCCCAGAGTGAGGCTGTAATCCAAGATGGAGCCCGTGCATCTCTTCCTGGGTTCGAAATCTCTGTCTTCTTAGATAACATGTCAACCAAAGTAGCTTGAGTCTGATTAGTTGCATTAGACATGATTAAAGACACCTGATCAGCTACAGAAAGCAAAGCAGCCATTAAGATTAGAACAATTTTACACATTTATATTGGTTTTCCAATCAATTATTTGAAGTTAAGATGTGAAGTTCCCTTCTGATACACAGAAATTCATTCTATTACCTGTAAAGGTGTTTTTTTTTAGGTGTCCTGGCTTTTCCAAATGGTTTCTGTGGTTCTGGGAAACAAACCATCTACAGTGTCAAGCTAGGTTTATTAAAAAGATCTTTTTTTACGTTACTAATCATATTATTTCCAAACAGGAAACATTGTGTTTTGTTTTTTCCAACCCAATCTACCTTCTTCCTTTATTTCTGTCACATTTAGGCCGGCATGTTTATAAAATGTGCAATGCAATATATTACATGATCAATCATTTCAAAGCCCTCTATTACAGCTGCTGCCCTACAGCTGCAGCTAAAACCGAAACACGCACTGGCACAGGTAATAAAGTAGGCTGAGGGTAGTCAGTTCTATGGAGAAAAAACATGTATTAGTCATAAAATTAACTGCATGTGCAAAATATAACAGCAATATGTTTTAATGCCTGTGGAAACGGCTCATTCAGTTTCAGCTCTGCCTCCTCTCCTGCTTTCTCCTGATGGCTTATCCAGTTTCTTTCTCTGTCCTCCAGCATTTCTTTCTCCCTCTTTCAAAACCCAAAAACCGAAATCTTATAAACCACAGACCTACACCAGTTTGTATAATTTGCAACATTCCTTCAGTAAGCTGCTCATTTTCTTGCAGGAATCCACTGCAGTGACTGTGGGTGGAACAGAAGCTGCCTCAGCATTATAACCTACTTTCTCTTCACCTTCTCACCTGGTCTATATTTTACTCTTTTTTTCTGCACTCTATCCTTCTTTTCTTTCTCCCTCTGTCTTTTTTCTCATCTCTACCACTCTGTGCTGTCATCCTATAAAATATAAAAAAAAAACAAACAGAAGTGAAAGTTTTGCCCTGAGGAACAAACTGATCTGAATTCATTTATTACAGCTTGTTATAAATGTGAACAGTGAGCGTATGTTCATTTATGGAAAACTGAGCTTGATCCAATGTTTACTAAAACCCAAATCTATCAAAATGTGGCCAATTATTCTAAATCAATAAAGTTTGTTGGCTAATCTGGCATGGGAGAATGAGTGAGCCTCCATCACCTCTAAATTCAGCTTGTCCTGACTTGATCATGCTGCAGTGTAAAGATGTTCACTCACAAACTGAGCAGTGTCTGTCCACCAACACACCGGACTGCTATATCCACTAATACTTCCACACACCGTGCACTCCACAGACCCAGACAGCTACAGCTGCAGCCTTTAGACCTTCCTAGCTAAGTTAATCCTGCCTAGTGTGTGAAATATGCTGCCAGGCACACCATGTGCCGGTACATTAGACTGCTGCATGGCACCAGTGTTGTGTATCAAGGCGTGCACTTTCCTGCAACTGATGCAGAGCTGCTCAGAAGCAGGGTTTCATGCTCATTTCAGCTTTCATCTTGAATAGGTTTGCAATGATTAATACTGTGGAATAAGTAAAAAAAACAACTGTTTCTGCTTCTGTTATTTAACCTCTTTATCTCAAGGTCAATTTTCTGCCTCCTGTCTAAAATGTAATGCCCAAAATAAATTTATATCTTGACGACTACAAGGGCTGTATGTGTAACACTGGTCTAACGAAAGCTGAGACATGTGAGATTACTACAGATGTCAGAATCAAGACGTGTTGGCCTAATGTGTCAATAGTGGAATTAAAATGGAACACAGTAGAAAATGAAGATTTTTATATCCACATATAAAAGTGTGTGATTCTATTTCCAGAAGGTTGATTTTCATGATCAACACCTCTATTGACCAATCATAGTCCAGAGAATAACATCATAATACCCAAATTTACCAGAGACAGACCAATAACCTTCTAGAAAGAGGTAAACTCAAGGCTTGTATTTGTACAATGAGTCCACACTTCACTCTAAAACCTTCTTAATCTTTTTCTAAACAACTAGTATCTTCATGAGTCATTTGAAACTAATGCAGTCATAAAAGAACAAGCAGCATTTTTTCAACATGGGATATAACTTTTTTTAACCAGAAAACAGCAAGAGTAAGAGATACTTTCTGGCTTTGTGAAGTGTATTTGCGCTAATCTTTCCTTCCTTTTGGTGTGCTACATGTTTGGACTGGTGCATCCTAGCATCTGCAATCATGATCTGTCCTGCACAGGAAGAGGTGATAATAACACCCATCATCAGCTTATTAAAAGTCCTGTGAGATTTTATGGCTCCCTGATGAAGGCTAATTTGACGTCCATCATGCAGCTTGTCTTTTCTCCGAGCTCTCTCCAACGAGTAGAGGTCTGTCCATGTTGCCTCGTCTTATCTCTTGCTCTGTCCCTTCTTTTCTTTCTTTTCCTCTCTTCCTCCAGTAGCATCCTCTTGCGTTTCTTTGATGAATCAGCCACTTTGCACGTTGAAAACAGTCAGTGAATTGATATCCAGTTGCTGGAACATGATAGTCTAGGCTGGAACACAGAGTTGTGAGGTGTTGTTTCTCAGCCGCAGGACTAGGAATGGGACTTGTAGACTTTATCAAGTGCCATTAACAATTCTCCCTATCACTCTGGTTCTTCATCGATTCCCTTATCAATCAAAATAAATAATAATATGCAAAATGAGTAAACTTTAAGTTTAGTATCTGATCAATAAAACTGATCTGGATGCCAAAACTACAGATCTGGGGTCTCATTTATAACCGTTGCGTACGCACAAAATGGGGCCTGAAACTGGCGTACGCCTCTTTTCACGCAAAGGTTGTGATTTATAAAAAACAAACTTGACGTGAAAATGTGCGGTCTTTCACGGCAGCTCTGACCCATGCGTACGCTGGTTTTGGAGGCTGGGGGAATTGGCGACACAGATGGAGAGGTGGGGAATTAACAACACACTGCATCCAGAGTCCTCTTGTGGCAGCGTGGGGTCCTGTCACCATGTCTCCAATTAATTTTGCGCTCTGGCTGTATGACCGCAGATGTGATTTCGGCTCACTGGTCAGCGTGCATGACTTCAACCTGGCAAGAGTTCATAACCCGTCTCCGCTGTCTATGCGTCCTGCTACACTCTTCCACATCCAATTTCTCTATATTGCAGGAGAACAGGCCGACATTAAAAGGCAATTTGCAGCAATGTCCGGTTTTCCTAATGTAATCGGCGCAATTGACTGCACTCATATTGCTATAAGGGCCCCATATGTCGATGAATTCATGTATGTCAATAGGAAGCATGTGCATACTATCAATGTTCAAGTCATATGTCAATCCAACATGATGTTGACAAATGTAGTTGCACGATGGCCTGGCTCTACACATGACTCTTACATCCTAGCGCAAAGCAGTGTAGAGAAGAGACTGCAGGCAGGCGCTGTACGTGATGGCTGGCTTCTTGGTAAGACAATAACTTTATATTGACAACCAGCTTAGCCAGATGCAGACCACTGATGCACTGTTTCATTGAAATGCAGGGGACAGTGGCTACCCCCTCCGGCGCTGGCTCCTGACCCCCTTCCCAAACCCCCAGAGCGCAGAGGAGACCCTGTTCAATACCGCTCACTCCCGTGCGCGCTCAACTGTAGAGCGCGCCATCGGCCTTTTAAAATGCCAGTGGCGGTGTCTGGATGCGTCAGGGGGTAGATTATTGTACCATCCCCAAAAGGTGTGCAGGATCGTGAGGGCGTGTGGCGTGCTGCACAACCTGGCACTGAGGCACGGCATCCAACTACCTCCTGGCCTCCCCCCTCCTCGGAATGCCGACCCTCACCCACAGCCCCCTCCCAGACACAGGGAGTTCCAACACGGGGCACGGCTCCGTGAGGAGGTCATGCAGCGATTAAGCAGACAATAAGGTTCACTTTTTCACAAGCTCTTTTAATGTGTTTGAAATGTCGAACATAATGTCACACAAATTATGCAGTGTTGTTCTGATTTCCTTCAGTTCATTGATGGTTTCTTTTTGATCTCGCCATGGTCCGCTCTGTCCCGCTCACAGAGTTAACTGAGGTAACTATGTGTTGCCACTCACGACACTTACTCTTATTTGTCACGCCACTACTGTGGCTACCAAACAAAATAATTTTTCGACTCTCCACCTCACTCACTAATGCATCGATTTCTGCCTCTGTGAAGTTGCGTTTTTTGGTTCGCTTCCCTGCGGTTGCCGTTGTTCATGGATCACAACATGGATCAGCTGGCTCATTTTAATACACGCTGAGGTACTTTGCATTGACCATTTATGGTGGAAAGTGGGTGTGTAGTGGGCGGAACATGAGCCAAATTCACCTGCGCAAACTTCAAGGACGAGTGTGATTTATAAAGGGGAAATTGCTTGCACCTGTGCGTACGCACGGTTTTATAAATCAGAATATTTTATGGCGTACGCCAACTTCCGGTTTTGGGCGTAAGTACACTTTTAGTAAGAATCCTACGCACAGTTTTATAAATGAGACCCCTGGTCTTAAGAGGTTAGTATAAAAAGTGTAGATGTTTACATGAAGTCAACCAAGAATTTAATAAAATAAACACTGACCGTTGTATTGTGACTAGAATTTCTAGGATTTCCAGCCTCTCCCCCTCCCTCTACCACATTTATTCATTCATTTACTTCACTAAATGATCTGGTGTTTTTCAGATCAGACACTCAACCAAAGATTTTGACGGCACCTCACAAAACTTTCAACTTTACCAGCAGTTCAACTATGTGAAAAAAATTTAGTATGAACAGAGGAACTATGACCATTTCTACCTATTTCAGCTACAGGTTGTTATTTTGACCATGCAGGATTTTGTGCTGTTGTATTTTTAGATTTCCGTCGTTCTGGATCAGATCATGTGGAAGTATTCTGTAAAGGGGGGGTATGCAGAGATGGATCCATGCTTGATTTGACATCATACTGGACATTGTAGGAATAAATGTCTACATTATCAAGAAGTGCATTGAAACACACACAACTCAAAGAGGGTTTCACAGAGAAACATCTAGCAGAGTTTATGAAGGGAATCGTCACTTCGCACCTGTCAACGACATCCACGCTGTCATATAGGGCTGCAACTAATGACCATTCTGATGGTCGATTAGTCACCGACTATTAAAACGACTAGTCGACCAATCGGATTATGTGTCTCATGATTATTATAAATGGCTCTTATTTCACTTTCAGCTTTGAAACCTTGCATAAGGTTGTTATGTAAGTCCGACGTGCCTCCTCTTTAAATGTTCAAACATTGCAGACGTACTACGTGGTACACAAGGTCCGCTTTACAAATCTCACATGTATTTAATTTGTTTTATAAGTTTAACGTGACGTTATCCCAGACTTTTGACGTCCTCTGCTGGCATTTTGCTCCCTTGTCCGCCGCCATATTTTTCCCCTGGCAGACTTCATGTGCAACTCTCAGCAGAGATAAAAAAAAAAAGAAGACGATGTCTCACTCTGTAGTTGTTTTTTTTCCCCCTCTTTGGGCATGTGCATTGTGCAACTCTCAGCAGAGATAGGATTAGAAGATGATGTCTCACTTTGTAATTTTTTGTTTTTCTTTTTGCCGACAATAGTCGACGGCTTTATTCATTGTTGACTATTTTTATTGTCGACTATTGTTGACAACATCGACTAATCGTTGCAGCCCTAGTGCACTAAGCAGCACATGAACTTGGAAAGAAGGCAATAATATTTATTCTGTAATGCCATTTTACGCTATATACTGTGAGGCTAAAACAACTATTTAGAAGTCCCAGCCAGAGCAGATCAGACCTGCTGCACAGCTTTGCCTCACATGCTGCTGGTGTCAGAGGTTTTTCCCCAGCGTTGTGCAGCAGCCACCTCTAGGCTTCATAGAATAAAACAAAATTTCTCCTCTGCTCTCTGTATTGGCCCGATGTGCACACAAAAAGCATGTCGCAATTCAATCCACGCCATGCTCTAGATCGCTTCTTCCGACAACAAACAGTGTGTGTCTTTTTATTTGTAGCCAGCACCGTCAGCGCCGATAGAGGGCATTGATTAACCCAGTGGAACCAGGTTTCCATTTCCATCCCTTCTCAGGATGCTGCTGGGAAATGATGGCACCAAGAATGTACATAATAAATGTCACTGTGCCATCGAAACAAGTCAGAAACATATTTTAAGCCCAGAAAGTTACTAAGTGCTACTTAAAACAAACTATACATTCAGATGAAAATGATTTAGACAGACCTCTCACACATCAGTCAAAAAAGTTCAACAATAAAGTCATAGACATGTTTCACCTGAACTGAGTCCACATCCTGCAACACGACAACTACACACATTGTGATGCTGACATGGGATACAAACAGCCATTTGTGCATGAAATCAGTTGGCAGAGACACATTGTTAAGCAACACGAATGAGATTATCCACGAGACCATCAAAGATAACATTAAATAGCTTTAAAATCCAAGTACCAGTAAGTCAGTGATTGCTCCACTGTGTAACATTATTTATTAACGAACACAAAAACATGGGAAAATCTATGATAATAGTGTTTACATCAAAGAGTGTGAATCTAATGAGAGTAAACATGATCATTCATTATGCTTTCTCATTTACTTCTTTATCCACTAAACTGTACTTTTCCCATCTGTTCAAGGCATATTGTGAAATATATTAGAAGACTTCAGTCATTGTTGGACGGTCAGAAATACAGAAACTCATGTGCATCCAATCCCATACAACATTATGATTAAAGGATTAGTCAGTATTAGGTTATAATCCAAAAATACTCAAACCTATGTAGATTATACACTTCTTATACCACCATATGGTCAGTAAAACAAGTGAGCGATTTAAAAAAACAAATTCACTGACCTCTAACCTCTCTGAGGAAAACTGTTCATTCATTCATAGCTGACCTATAATCTGCTTTGTCCCATCTTCTCTTGTGGGTAGAAAAACCTGAAGAGTCTGAGTAATGATTAGTTGATTTTACATCTAATCATAAAGGTGTTTTTTGTCAGTTTTATTTAGTCTTTTAAGCTATTAAAGAGTTAATTGTTTGTAAGCAGCAGAGAGACTGCTTATGTGAGTGCAGAGTAGTTGTTGTGATGTTATCCTAAGGCAATAATTTCCCCTCATACCATCTAGTCGTTATTCCAAAGTGGCACCAGATAGGTGATATGAATGGATTAGGCCCTGGTCCTGCCTGACGAGTCTTTAATTAACAGGCTTAAAGTAAATGCTCTGCTCCTTTTAATTGGATCAGTGGGAGAGATGTGTTATCGGCTAACTGGCTTCCTACACACACAGACTTATCAGATTTAGCCTCTAGGTAAAAGAGTCCCGCCAAGCATCGAGGAGCCGTGTTGTAGGTGTTAGTGGTGCTGATTTCCAAGAACTTATCCCTGTGACCTTAACCAGCCTATTGATTCAGGGAAGGAGCTTTTAAATGATGTGGACTTTTAATTATTTCAATTAATAACATCCTGACAGGCTGCATTCTGGCTATTATGACCTTCCAGATAAGTTAATGAATTAACACTCTGTGAAAGAAAAGACTTTATGTGGTCAGCAAAACATTTCACTGAGCATCTCTTTCCATACCGAAGCTCTCTAATTTAGCCCAAGAGGGCATGCCCATCAGTGGAACTTTGACTGGTTTGCAGGGGATCGCATGCCCAAAGTTACTGTGTTATGATAACTTTCTCCCACAAACCTCTGAAATGTGTGCTCTCCTGCAGGAGCAGGAGCAAAAAAATCAGTTTTTGCTCATTGAAAAACATCCTTCAGCTCTGGTGACACCATTGTGGTTGGCAGACTGCTCTTCCTAAAGCTACTTAGTATTCTGCACATCTGACATTTATACCCTAAACAAAGCATAACCACGCAGTGAAAATGGAGCTATCCATGCAGGTAGAAAGTTAAAACTCTGTTGACGGTAGAAGTATGGGCTTATTTACATTACAACAGATTAATTTTTAGATTTACTGCTGCTTGTTGTCTCCATCCATATGGTTTTAGCTCTAACTCATCTGGACCACAGACAGAAACATCTGGTGTGTGGGCGATTAGATGAGTACAGCACATGCAAACACATGGGCTCCAGTTTGTGTTACATTTCGTTAAGACGTTGCAAACCCTTGTGCAGACATTCACTGCAGTGAGAGCGCACTTAAAATTCGAGTAATGGCTAAAAATGTTTGTTAAACATGAAGGAAAATAAAACTTTAGAAGCTGCAATGCTGGAGACAAAAGAAAAAGACAGGGTCAGCTCGTTGCCTCTTACCTGAACGGTCTGAACGTTATTAGGCATCTTCTGACCATTATTTTACCGTCTGTGCTGCCAGCAATCATTTTCCAAAACGAGCGACCCCTGACATGGCTAATAACCTCCCGATCTGGACATTAAAAGAACCGAACATCTTCCATACGTTCCGTCCAGCGGTTTAAGCATCAGTCAGCTGGCTGGTCCTAAATAAAAACGGCACCCATATGTGCTTCTCAACTGATCTGAGAGAAATGATAGAAAGTTTCATTCAGCAGGTCTCCTTCTCTGTGGATCCAAAGTGCTTCTACAGCGTGACTCCGTCGTCAGGCACGAGAGAAGTCGCCGCGGGCTCTTTGTCGACTGCTGCCTGGTGCGAGTCTTTAAAGAAAAAAATGGCGTTGCGGTCAAGTATGTTTGAGAATAAAAAAAATGCGTGGGGGTATTCGACGCTTTCACTCTACGGATTTGAAGAAAGGACAACCCAGCTTCGAGAGGGATTTAACTTCACAGCGAAGCATGCGCGAGCGTGGCCGGTCTGCAGGTGTACTCATTCACTCCTGGAGAGATGGTTGCTTTTCTCTGGTGGAGACTGTTGCTTCCGGTTTGTCTTTTCAGCATAAACTTTTACTTACTAATGCTAACAAAGGCTCATATATATATATATATATATATATATATATATATATATATATATGCACAAAATCTTGCTTCAGCTGGTTTGTTCGAAGATGATTATATACACATAAGAAAAGAGTCTTATAGGTCAAACTACTAAATTCAATCAGATCCTCCAGAATTGCATTAATA
Source organism: Melanotaenia boesemani (assembly GCF_017639745.1). Classification (NCBI taxonomy): domain Eukaryota; kingdom Metazoa; phylum Chordata; class Actinopteri; order Atheriniformes; family Melanotaeniidae; genus Melanotaenia; species Melanotaenia boesemani. Next base: position 8,214,772 of record NC_055685.1, read on the forward strand.
CCAACATAATAAATAGATTTAAAGTAGAGGGATAACCCTGCCTTGCAACCATGCTCCCTATTTAATCAATTAAATCAAACTAAGCCTCCATAAATGTTGTCATGCTGAAAAAAAAATTACATTTAAAGAGGAAAGGGGAAACATTTATTCATTTGCTTTTTATTATTAGTTTGTTTTTTTTTTTTTTTTTTTTTGTTTTTTTTTTTTTACTTATTTGTTCAGTCACCACCATTTCTCAAAATGTGTATTATTATTATTTCTTATTATTAACCTTATATTCAAGTTTTTTTCTTATTGTTGTCAAAGCTTTTATAACCATAGAAACTGAATGCTGTTAAGTTGAAGTGCAAGTTGGTTTGTTCTTTTATTTGAGAGACCTAATGCCACCACTTCCGGGATCATTGTCGCTCCCTCCGGCTGACTTGATGCTGGTCCGACACAATGTCGGACAGATGCTGACGGTCGAGACCTCCGTATTCACATTTACCTTTGGATGACGGTATGAACGGCTTATGAATCGCTGTTTTAACATTAAAGCCCCCATTAAGCACTTAAAGCTTTGACTTTCTTAGCTTCTGTCAAAATGAGCAAGGCATTTGTTGTAGCAAATACTGTGCAGCCAACCTGTATCAAAGCCAGGTTCTTTACAGACTTATGGGTTTTCCAGGTGAGTTCCAAATGGTCATTCTCATGTTAATTTATTGCTTAAACAAGAAAAATGTAAATCTGTAATTTTTTATTCGCTGAAAAAAGGATAGAATAATAACGATTGTCTTATTTTCCCCCAAAAAAGTACTTGTTTCCTGTTAAATTACAGCCATAGCACATTAGGACTGTGACTTTATACTTTATTATATATTTACTATTATCTTAGGTAGGCGCCTATAGTTAGATGTAGCAATGCAATTCAGCACCACAGACAGCGAATGACATTAGGCTGAAACAGCGACACTCAGTGGTAGATTGTGGTACTGCACCAGTATGAACATAAACGGGTAACCATAGAAAATATCTGAAAATTGTTCATATATATATATATATATATATATATATATATATATATATATACACACACATATATATATATATATGTGTGTGTGTGTGTGTGTGTGTGTGTGTGTGTGTGTATACCACAAATCTCTAAGCTTTACTGTGGTTTTGTATTACAGCCAATAAAATGAGCAAAGTCTCTTTTCATATCTGTGGCTAAACAGTAAATATTTTACACTCACCTAAACACAGCTTGTGGCATAATCCAAATTTTAGCTTTAACAAAAGTGCAAGGTCCATACCTAAAACTTTCAACCACCTCATTTGTCCACGTAAATGATTTGCAGTCAGCTTTAGTCACAGCACAGATTATACAGCTTTTGTGGCCAGCAGAGCATTGGAGCAGAAATGGAGCCAGAAGGGGGGGAAATCTGCAGGGGCCCAGACTGAAGATGACAGTGAAATCTTAAACTCCCTTCATGCATCACTTGCATTTGTACATGTGGATTTGACTGACAGCCTACCACCCACACAGTCTGTCCCGCCCTTCAGGTTATGGAAATTCTGCTCTATCAGTTTCTATTTACTGTGCAAACAGAGTACGTATTTTTTTTCACCTTTTGGTTTTGTGTGGGCTTTCAGAACGCATGTGAGTCCACACAAATGCTCAGATGTTTACACACACAAATGTAGGCCTGACATGCACACATTAGTAGAAATCACTGAAGGTCAAAAACATTCTATCAGACACAGAGAATACCTAAAGGTACTGTATGGAGAATCAGCCTTAATCAGGTTTTTAGAAAGAAAATATAGTAATTAGAAAATGAGAAATTTCTAATTAGCAAATAATGCCGCCTGCAGCAAAAGAAGTAAATATTTAAAATACTATGAACATTTATAAGTGAAAGAAGCAACCTGGTTTCAATTGTACATTACTCCTTCTCATTGACTGACTTAATTCCACAGAAACACTTTTTCATTCTTAGATTGTGACACCTAGCATCATCTATAAAGCCACCACAGCCACAAAAGAAGCAGGGAACATGTAAATAAAACAAAAGGCAGTGTTAACGTTCTCTGTGTTTGTTAACAAAGGCCCTGTTGGACTTTTTGTGTTGCGTTGTTGTTCTAATCTTTCTTACATGAGATTTTACCAAAAACTGATAAATACTCCATATATACTCACCAGACACTATATTAAATCCACCTTCCTAGAACCGGGTTGGAGCCTTGTATTCATTCAGATCTGCCTTAATTCTTGGTGTCATAGATTCAACAAGGTGTTGGAAACCTTCCTCAGAGATTTTGCTACACATTGACATGACAACATCATACAGTTGCTGCAGGTTTGTCGGCTGCATCCATGATGAGAATTTCCCGTTCCACCACATCCCAAAGCTGCTCTACTGGATTGATATCTGGTAACTGTAGAGGCCGTTGGAGTCCAGTGAACTCATTGTCATGTTAAAAAAAAGCAGTTGGAGATGATCTGAGCTTTGTGACATGGTCCATTATCCTGCTGGAAGAAGCCACCAGAAGGTACATATTAGACCACAAGCAGCTTGAACTGTTTATTCAAGGCATGATGGATTCATGCTTTCACACTGTTTCCACCAAATTCTATTAAATTTAATAAAATGAAAAATACTTTATTACACAGAACCTACCTCCTTGATCAGTGTGTTCAGCTTCTAAAAGTCTCTGGTTCTGATGCTGAAAAGCTGATTGCACTTTCCACCACAGATTTACAGAAGATAGGAAACATCTCGGTGCAGACACTGAATGAGCTTCGCTTTGTTAAGAAGTAGAGTCTGTTCGGTCCCTTCTTGTAGATGCTTCTGTTTGATCTGTTGTCCAGCTAAATTCCAAGGTACTTCTATTTTTTACACCATCATTTAGTTTTATTTGCCATCCCACTGCACTTATTCAGGAGTGTTGGTCCACTTATATAACGTCACACTGTTAAACTGCAACACGATTACTGACCAACAAGAAAAATCCGGCTTGACAACTGACCAGGACTGAAATGGCTTATTTACCACAAGTAAAGAATGAAGCAACAATGAATTAATACAGTCTTGGCACTTCGGTTTTAATGTGGTGTTTCCACCAAAATCTGTCCAGAATGAGCAGCAGGAGAGAGAGAGAAAGCTTTCCACCATGTTACCCTGCAACACTTTGGTTTATTGGGTGGTCTGTTTGCCTAACTGCACCAGGGTTCACATGCAAGTCAACCTAAACCAGAAGTTCACTTCTTTGGTCCAGAATATGCATTTACACTATGGTGCAAATGCATGTTTGCACTGTTGCAAATAAACCACATTATCCAAGGAAGCAGATCAGAGTTTATTTAAAGCGGACCTAACAGCGCAGGTGTGAATGCAGCCTTAAAAGCTATTGAAAAGGAACACCAAATAAAGTGCCAGTGAGTGTATAATAGCATGATAAAGCCACATCAAGGCTGTGGAACATATTCTGAAAAACATTATTATATTTTCTACTTAATCCTTTTTTTTTGCTCAGATTTTAAATAATTTATCTTTTCAGTGGTGAGTAAAATTTATAATGTGCATTAACACATCCCCGCAGTTTCCTGTGGGCTCAGTCATTTAGCAGGCTGTGTGCTAAATGACTGTGATGAGATAAATCAATTGTATTCAAATTAGTGTCATTTAGTTAATCAATATATTATTTTGTCAAAATAGGTCAAACGGTTGAAGCAGCCAAAGACCCACTAATGTAATTTCCAGGAGAAATGTAGCACAGAATATAATGCCTCCATGACCAAACAAAAATGGGAGGAATAATTTTAGCTTGTCTGTGAGTTTTCACACTACATTTCCCAAATTAAACACGAGATCCACAAAGAAAATATTGCACAACCATTTATTTTTCAACATTTGTAGAACTGCCCATATTCAGAATCTCCACAATGCAGGTCTAATTCATCCCAGTTAAAGATCCCTGTCATGACAAGGGTCTGCAAAAATACAGTATATGGACTAGCTCTATTTAAAATGCATGAATGTCTATGATAAATGTTTTTGTCATCATCCTTATTGAATATTTCAGGGAGGATCGAGACAGATCAGGGAGGATGCATTAGGTTTAACATCACTCATTTAAGTAAAAAAAAAAAGAAAGAAAAGTAAATAAAAAAAAGAAAAAACAGCCATCAGTCAGTCATGTACTTTTCTTAACCCTTAAAATGCCAAACCATTTTTTTTTTTTTTTTTTTTTTTTTGCTATTTTTGGTCCATCTGCTTTTATTTTTTAATGGTTTTTTTTTATGTAAAAATGTATGTAGAACCTCACCTCTTTTAATCCCAGTCAATATTCAGTCATAATTGTCTTCAGGACAGCCTCAGTTATCAGGGCTAAAATAATGTAAAAATTAATGTATTAATAGCTATAGCACCAATAAGGCCGACCAAACTAACAAAAGCAGCATTTATTACTAAAAGTACTTTATAGAAATAACACACAAATTAACAGTGACCAAGCCTTTTCTCATCTGCACATCATTTTCTGAAGACTTGGCTTTCAGGAGATAAAATACTGGCTCTGAAACAAACACAGCAGAAACTATTTACACTTTTTCCTCCGCGTGTTTTTGCTATTTACAGTTATTTATGCTTTTATTTATCTACTATCCTTACAAAACCAACTCTAACCTAGCTCATTTTTGCTGCCATCAGGGATAAAAAACGTTTTCTTGGCTTTATTCCAGCCATAGAGGACTATTGTTTTTGTTCTTTTCAGACAGACATATGCTCACTTGTTGATCTTTGGCTGCTCCTGATTGGACATTACTATTAATTTAAGCAATCTGATGGGTGGAAAGTTTGACAGGATTTGGCTTCATCATCAATGATCTAAATAGAAATGTCTTATAACATAGTTGTGATAGCAATATTTTATTAATATTATTATTACAAAAATGTGATAAACAATCATGGATTATCATGATTATGTGTTCAAGGATTACTCACTATAGATCTACAATGGAGTCTGTGAATAAACACTACATTTTGTAGCTGGATTGTAAAGCACTTTGATGGGATATTAATTCCAGGAAAACCTCTGTAGATAACCTAAAGCAGTGGTTCTCAAACTTTTCAGCCACAACCCCCAAGATAACATGCACTGGTGTTCCCGACCCCCATGTACCATCTTGGTGATTAATGGTGTGAAACACCAGATGGGTAAACCTGTAGACATGCTGAGGCATGTAAGGCTGAAAAACTGTCAGAATATTCATAAATAAGCAGGATGAAGTGGTTTTTGGGCACCTACATGACCAAAATAAGCTTCTCTCGCAGACATGTCATATCCAGATTTTTAATATGCTGTGTGCTAACTTAGTTCTTTATGTGTTTATGTGTTAAAAAATTAAGATGACAATTTCAAAGATGTATGTCTTCATTAATTGTTTAATTTTAACAGATCTTGTAAAAATTCAAATTTGATAAATGTATGCTATATATTTTTTACAATTATCTGGCGAGCCCCTGAAATTACCTCGCGACCCCCATGGCGGTTCCAACCCCTAGTTTGAGAACCAACAACCTAAAGCATAAGCTGTTGATCACAATTTACCCCAAAGAGTTACACACTACCATTCCTGAGGAATTGTTGACAATATATATTTATATATTTGTAAATTTTGAGTTGTTATATTGGTTTCCCTGGTGAAAATAAATAAGTGAAATGGGTATATGGTGTTTGGTTTTTGTTAAGTTGCCCAATAATTATGCACAGTAATAGTCACCTGCACACACAGATATCCTCCTAAGATACTAAAACTAAAAAAGCCCCACTCCACCTTCCAAAAATATTCAGCTTTGATATTTATGAGTCTTTTGTGTTCATTGCGAACATAGTTGTTGTTCTATAATAAAATTAATCCTCAAAAATACAACTTGCCTAATAATTCTGCACACCCTGTACTAAACAAGCTAGTACAGTTTAATTTTATCATAGTCACAGACCACAGCCTTAGATATCATCATTTCTGTTATTAAATTATAATAAGAACATTTGTTAACAAATGTAAACAAATTATACATATTCTTCTTTTTTCCTCTTTCTTAAAACAAAAAAGAGAGCTTTATGGATACAAAGCTCCTTTTGATACTTAAGGACTTTTTTTTTTTTAAATGTGTATATTGCTGAATTTACATATTAATGATGGACCTGACAACAGGGGTGTTGGCAAAAGAAAGAAGAGAGCAGACTGAAGCGAAAGAGAGTGAAGAGAAGAAAAAGTAGACAAGTTTGGATCAATGCTTTTGGCTCATTGATCACTGAATCAATGTATTGATGTTTTGTTACACCTCTGTTGTCAATGTTAATCTAACATCAAGAAAGTCCCTGTTAAAAATATTTGAAAATGTATTTTAAAAGATGTTTTTGTCAGGCTTTTTATGCTAAGCTATTAAAAATGATTTCCTTACATTACATATTACCAGAGTTTGCCATGTGCACAGCACTGTTAGGTCAAAATGTACTTGCTTTTAATTACGTGTATACCTAATGATCATGGCTGCTTTGCATATCTTGCATTTGTTTGAAGCGTTACCTGTGAGAAAGTAAGACTACCCATTTGCCAAACATTCAATTTGCAGTAACTGATAGAGGAAGAATAGAGATCAATTTGACCAGAAGTTAGCTGAGATGATCAACAGCAGTAAAAATGAGTTTCAGAGTCATTTACAATACTACAGCTGTATTTTTGTACTTTTCTGACTTTATCTCCAAATTAACCAAATACCAACCATCACTATTGGTGTCATTTTTATCATTAGCTGTGTCCCAGTTCAGGGTCTGTGCACTCCAAAGCCGCTTACCATTCATGAATGAGACAGCCTACCTAGTTGACGAGAATTTCCCAAAGCAGCAACGTAGGACGTTGACAAAAAACGTAAAGTTAATGTTATTTCACGTCGATATCACCGATACTGGTTTGTATCAGATCGGAAAGAAAATGAGTGGTATTGCACATCGCTGGTGACATTACCCGTACAGTCTGGGTATTTGCACTGGCCCCTTTTTGCCATGACAGCAGGCCAGTGATCAGTGCTCTCCCAACACACAGCTGCTGGTGGAACTGGTGCAGTGGGACCTCTGCTCCTCTTCCCAGCCAGTTCTCCCTCAACATCTTGGGAGTGTCTTCTCCTCTTCTTCTTCCTCTGCATGCAAAGGCAGCTTGCAACCTCACTTTGAACTGGAGCAGGATGTGGACCTCTCTCTGAGGGACGCTGCAGTCCCTGCTGTACAAAAGCCAGGCCATGAGGAGGATAAAATCCATCATGTGGAACACAATGCTGTGTTACCACTTCTTAAACCTCTGTTTAGTTCGGTAAAGAGCAATGAGTGAATTTAGGACTGTGTCTCAATCCGCGCATTTACGTGAGCACTCTGGAATGTAGTGAGTAGTGCGCACTAAGCACTTTCTTCTGTAGTGCACAGTGCACATTTGGCAAAAGGAACTCAATTATAGAAATCATAGTTTAAAAAATGCAATGTAATGAGGAAGATGATAAAACAAGGATGCAGCAAACTTGTTATTGAAACTTTTTATTTAAACATTTTTCTTTTGCCTCCCCCTCTACTCCACAGCAGGGTCTTAGCACCAAGCAGTTCTGCCAAATGTAAATGCAGTAAATGCCTCAGTGCTGGTGTTGACTTAGTACTTTGATGGCCACAGTGACCTACAGGTTGACTTCTGACTGTAAAGGTAGTCCTTCAATGTCCTAATGGCTGTGCTGGGCCCAGAAATCAACACCCTGGTGTATCTTTTCTGGCTGGCCAGCGCCACCTCTTACTGTGTGGTTGCCAGGGTGTTTGACATGCTTCTGGCAACCATTCACTGGGCAGTGCACAGGGTGAGTGCGAAGATTGCTGGCCTCCTCTACCAAGTGGTCCGCCATCCCACTGCAGATCGCTTGGGTGCCTGCTTCGCCCATCTAGCTGGATCTGCAGCCTTCAACCGCCATAGATGGTTGCCATGTCCAGATGAAGCCCCCTGCAGAGGATGCCGCCTGTTATTTTAACAGAAAGCTGTTCCACTCAGTCCAGCTGCAGGCCATCTGCGATGACACTGGAAGGTTTCTGGATGTCTTTGTGAAATACTGTAGGTCAGTTCATGGTGCCTGAGTCCTGCAGAACAGCCCCATCTACTAGGAGCAGTCCTACCCCTCCACCAGGTTACTGCATCACAGGAGATGGTGGCTACCTCTGCTTGTTGCAGCTCATCTGCCTCATGACGCCCTTCAGGCAGCTTGTCCGCAACCATCTCCAAGCTCGCTTCAACTGCTACCTGTCAAAGGTGAGGTGTGTTGTAGAGACCCTTTTGGGATCCTGACGACCAGATGGAGGTCAATCTTCTTAAAGGCTCAGGAGGTGGAGGTGAAGTACTTGCCAGAGGTCATTATCTGCTGCATTGTTCTCCACAACTCTGCATGAGCAACAGGGACCTGCTGGAGCCAGATGCTGATGTCAGGAGGGCAGCTGGGGAACAACCAGGACCAGCACCGGCCCCCCCAGGAACCGTTTGTGGGGCTAATGAGTGACAGAGGATGGCAATGACCTGTTACACCCCAGATCACGACTACATTTAAATGTAAACAATAGTTTGCCTAACTGGGAAAAAAATGTCTGTGTGTCTGTATAATAAACAAGTACTATTTAAGTTTACATTTTTTATATATATAGTTCCAAATTTATAATTTTAATTAGTTTTGAACAATGAACACAACTGAACACATAACAAAATGAACATCAAACACCATAACCATTGAACAAAAACATTACACTACTATTTACAAAGCCTCTCTAAAATTGCCATCAGGCGCTCCTCCCTTCTAGCCACCTCCCTGTCTCTCCTCTCTTCCCTCTCCCTCAAATCCCTGTAAAATCTTTCCACCCTCTCCATCAGCTCCTGGTGCCTTCTCTCCTCCCGTTCTGCAGCATCTCTTGCCTCTCGTTCCCTGGCTTCATCTCTCTGCTGCTGCTCTCTTTCCATCTCCTCAAGTGCCTCCGAATATTGCCTGTCGCTCTCTTTTAAGGCAACAAGTATGTCCTCCACCCTGTCTACCCGCTGTCTTTTTGGGGTAGACAGGGTGGAGGTAGTGCTGCTCTCCACAAGAGGGGGTGTGGTCACTGCCACCATTCGGGCTGGATGAGGCAAAGAGGACAGGTGGTGTCATTGCCTCACCCATGAGGTTGTACCACTTCCAAGAAGCGGCAGTGACCCCACCCCTCTCTGTGTTCAGCCTGGTTTGAGGATGCTTAAGGTCCTGTAGAAATAAAGACAGCCATAGAAAGCATGCACTAAATAGATATCTATACATCATGAAGTTTTAAAATATTATTTGTTGGTTTTAAAAGATTTGTTCACCACCTGTAAATAAATCATCAGAAGGAAGAGTGTTCAAAAAATCCACATTTTTAAAAGAAGGCAAAAACACCAGAGATTGAGTAGAATTGGCAATTCTTTGTTGAGCCAGTAATAAGAAGCAATACATATCTCTGTCAGAGGAGGCCTGTTAGCTTAGCTTCTGGTCCACTAATACATGAAGTGTCGGGACCCTTCGGTTCAGCCAAAAGACCCGCCTACCTAAGTTATCCTCCTCATTTATAGTGATACAATGCATTGTGGCTATGTGCGTGCATGTGGTGCGCATTCATGTGAATGTGTATTTTGCAAGGTGGTCCCTCCTTCTTCCGTCACTTTTCTTCCCAAGCTGTTTTCTTCTTTCCCACAGTCAGTTGGGTGAGATCTGCAAAACAAGATTCATCCTCCCTATTTCTGCTTATTTGTTATCTTCTCAGTAGCTTTCTCTTGCGGGACACCAGAACAATTTCAAGGTTCCTTGCCACTTTCCCAGCATTGTGAATGCCAGACTCAGTAACCCTGTATGAGTTTATGTGAATGCACTATCTGTAACCTGCAAAGCAATGATAACAATTAAGCTGTAGTTCTATTAATTAAAAGCAGAGCCTAATGCATGTTACTAAAATATAAGGATAAAATGTAAATGAATAAATGAATAAGAATGCTTAAATAAGTAAATGAATAATAAATGAGTAAATGAATGAGAATGCTTATAAAATATTTGCAACAATCACCATGATCTTAGTTTATTTACTTTGGACACAAAGTTCTCCCATCTTTTTTTCAGGGCCTTGGGTTCCACCTTCCCCTCAAGGCCTCTTTCTTTTAAGAAGACACTGGTGAACACACATTGGCAGTTCATATAAAAGTGAGCATTATTTATGTTTATATGTACTTTATGGGTACTTTGTAGACTCTTATTTAAAGTGGTGTACAATCTAAATGTAACATTAGTTCCATTTGCCAAGAACAGAAAAAAGCAGTTTAGAGCACATTACACATATTTGTGATTGTGTTCAGCCTGTAGTTAATAACTGCCTAATAATTATGATCTGCCCACATTCATTTGTAATTATACAGCACCCAATCTAACCAAATATGCATACATTTATACTTACTTGTAAGCTTTGGTACTGGCATTCCTCTTTCCAGTGAACAATGCTACTTTCCAGTGCTACCCGCCAGTGAATAAGAGCTGTGATGTCCTCATCTGTCCCTGCAACATCCAAAATACCTCAATATAACTTAAAAAAATAAAACTTAACCTGGCGGAGCCAAGTAAAAGAAAAATACACACCTCAAACCTTTACACTTTAACAATAATTATACTACTGCAATTCACTATAGTTACAGTTAGAGTGTTATCTTGTAAAGCTTTGTAGCTACGGCTTAGTCAGCAGTACCACTGAAATGGGCCGGTTCTCTAACCAGCATTGTTTCTAAATCAGTTTTCAGATCAAGGACCACTTCGTTTATGTCACAGACACCACAATGCTTAATCTGGAGGTTCAACAATGATAAATGAACATACAGAACCTATAACGTTCATCAGTCTTAACATGAAACCGGCTAAAAAACTGCTAACATTTATGTGTGCTAACTCTCCTGAGTAGGTATAACGGCAGTCTCCAACAAATGATCAGATCCATAACTGTCGTCAAGGATAAAAGACACAGGAAGCATGCTGCCGTATACATTAGAATTATGACTGAATAACTTCATACTTACATCTATACAAATATCTTCTGCTTGCATGCAACACACATAGGGTTTGAAGTATACAAGTACAGACTGAGACACACTCCTGGAGATCCACTCCTCCCATGCTTTTGTTGTAGGTCTGTACTTTGACCCTCACTGTCCCCCCTGTTCTCGCTGTCTACACTGTTTCCACTCTCTTCATTCTCTGGCTCATAGTCGCCATCATCCTCACTCTGTCCTTGCTGGGTTGCAAGCTGCTCGTTTTCTTTGTCACAAAATCCTAATTCATCCTCACTACCATCTACAGGGCGGGCTAGTTTGGCTTTCTTCTGCGAGGAACCATAAAATATTTTTGCATTCATTCTATAAATGGAAGAAAAAAATTTAAAATATAATCATATGTAATGCGGAAAGGACTCACAAAGTGCATTATCAGTGTTGTTTTTGGCAGGCATCTCAGTTTTAGTCTTAGTTTTAGTCTTCAGGACAAAAATGCTTATTAGTTTTAGTCACATTTTAGTCATTTCTAAGTTTGAGTTCAGTTTTTGTCTAGTTTTGGTCGACAAAAACTCAAAAAGGTTTTAGTTTAGTTTTAGTTAAATAAAAAAAATATTAGTATTTTAACAAATTAATTTAGGTCAATAATACGTATTAAAAAGTGGAATCAAGGTTGACAGGTTATAACAAGTATTGCAATTTGTAAAACAAGTTAACCTTAATGCTTTTACATAATAACCAGATCCTTTACCAGACTGATAGCTTTAGCTGAGACTTTCCCATCAACAGGGATGTAATGCTGCCATGTTGTACTTAATAGCTGTTGGGCAGAAACCTTTTATTTCTTTATTTCAGCTTTTGTCATGAATTGATGCCCTACTTCATCATACAAAAATGTCACACAAGAAAATAGCTGATCTATAAGTTCAACATATAGCAACACATTGTGAGCTTGTTTTTTTTTGGTTATTTTCATCAATTATTACAAAATTAAAAGGAATGCTTTTAGGCTTAGAAGGTTTTTCAACCAACAGCAAATACTTCTGATCTACTTACAGACAAAGTGCTAACTGTGGAATCAATTACTCTAAAAAAAAGCAATTAGCAACAACATCCTTACTTTGGTAGCTGTGGTTTTATTTCTGAGAATTTTCTGAAGTGCAATAATACACTCTGAACACACACATGCCCAAAATATGAGCAATGGATGAGGAACACATAAGCTCAATTTGAACTGTTCTGCCAGTGAAATTATGATGGATTATAGTTAAAATATATCCATATATTGTTTCATCGCTTCCACCAAACCCCTTTGTCGACGTATTTTTAACGTCGGGCAATCAGCCCTTGAACATTTTCGTCTTGTCTCATCAACGAAGTCTCACAAAGGTCTTGTCATGTTTTTCATCATCAGAGCCATTTTTAGCTTGTCACTGTCTCGTTATCATCATGTAAAAAAGGTTCCTCAACGAAATAAATTCGTCATCGTTGACGAAAACAACACTGTACATTATTACAGTATACGCTAGAAGATCAATGCATACCATCAACATGCTAGACTAGCAATTCAATGGTAACAGTACCGTGCTGCCATATGGTAACTTCCACATTTTAAGTTTAACATTATTAAATAATCAAACGCAGTCCAATAAACCACAGAATACTGAACTAATGTCACTGATATATGTATTTTTCTTCAATAAAAAATGTCATAAAAGTTCTTTTTTTTTAATAATTTTTGAGGAGGAGGAGCCAATTGGCAAGGCTCCTCCCTATGAAGGGGTCTTCAGAAGTCCATTTTAACTTTCGTCTTAAGACGTACATTTTTTACATCTTAAGACGTACAAAGTTAACGTCTTAAGACATAAAAATTTGGGTGCTACCACTTCATCAGTTTCTAAGGAGAATTCCTATATACAATCCCTGCAAATGATAAATTTGCGCTATTTGACAACTGCCACTGGATGGCGGGGCGGTACTGCAGTTGTCAGACACGTGACTGAACTAATTGACCCCCCCCCCCCACCCCCCCTCAATATTAAATAAATTAGAAAATGATTTAAATGATGTAATAATCCTACCACATTTTCATACAACATAACTGCTCAAGCTAACATGTCAGTCTGGCATCAGCCTGTAAACCAGAAACTGTAATAATATAGACATTTTTATAAATGAAGCTAAATAAAACAAACGGCTGAACACTGTTGTAAACAGTTGTTGTCTGTCTGCCAGTGTGTTGTCTACAGGTCCTGCACTCCCAGCACCTGACTGACTCTCCACTGAAGCCCTGGGTCATCATTGAGGTCTACAGCATGCAACAGCTAAAGAAGACTTTTGGTCTGCTCTCATTGTTCCTCTTGTTGAAAAATTTGCATATAGTTTGCACTGTTTTTAGCACAATTGCACATTATATTGTTTCAGTGTTGAAATTGCCATGCAAAGACTTCAAAAATGCCAATGACACATGTGTCTCATCCTCTGTGATCAGCTGATCACCATATTCTCCAGCCTTATGTGTCCCTCTCTGGTCTGTAGCTGACCACTTTCCTCTCCAGCATCAGATGTTCCTTCTCACTTAGTTACTGACTCCTTTATTTCACCAGCATCAGGTGTCATCTTCATGGCCTGTAGCTCTCCAGTGTCTGCATCCTGGTGGACCCCCATCTCTGCTGCTTGCAGTGTCTCTTTCTCAGCTGATCCCATCTTCTTCACCTCGCATTGGTGGGTGTAACTGATGCGTGTATCAAACAGCAGGAATGGTGCACAGTCTGAGCCAGCCTCCATTATTTCACTAGCTGGTTGACCTGCAATCACATATTTGGTGTTATTAAAAAAACTAGTTAACATTGGATGCTTTCATTACATTTCACAACCAGTTAACCATCCAATCAGATCTCACAGAGCTCTCTTGGTATTTTCCTGTATCTTTAAAATCATTCACTCTGTGGCGTTTTGAAATAAGATGATTAAAATAAACACTGATCAAACACAAACAGATAAACCCATTTCTATTTCCCTCCCTCTTTGCCTGTAGTTTCCAAATGAAGTTAGCCAATGTTAATATAGCGACTTTAGAAAGCAAAAAAAAAAAAAAAAAAAAGCATATTGATTAACATTACTTACACAATGAAAACAACAGAAACAACAAAAAACTCTCCTACTTGCCTTTATGAAAAACACGCATGAAGGGAGATGGTGTTGAAAGTGATGTCCTTCCCTCACCGCTGCAACCCAGGCCATCTAACGCCTCATTTAAAAGTGGGAAACGGAAAAAATCAAACGCTGTGGCAGACTTTTCTACCTTTTTTGTCGTGTAACCTACTATAGCAGTCATGTAGGCCACCTGACGCCTCATTTACATCCTCAACCTGCTGTCCAAAGCCTCTTTTAAAAGTGGGAAACCGAATAAAATCTAACATTGTGGCCTACTTTTCTACCTTTTTTGTTTTTTTCCCTCCAGAAAGTCTTGTGTGTGTGTGTGTGTGTGTGTGTGTGTGTGTGTGTGTGTGTGTGTGTGTGTGTGTGTGTGTGTGTGTGTGTGTGTGTGTGTGTGTGTGTGAAAGGAATTCAATGGATTTGTTACCAAATGGCAACATCGTACAATAGAGGCAACATCTTCTTATTTTAATTAAGGCACAGCTGTTAAGTGCAAAATAAAGACACATGATGTAGCCTAATAAGGTACATGAGGTGAAATTATCAAATATTCAACCATTTGTTCAGGGTTATTACTGCTGTCAGGTAAAAACTGTCCCTGAACTGGTTTGTCCTTGCAGTGATTGATCTGTACCACCTGCCTGACGGTAACAGATCAAAAATGGTGACCGGGAGAGGAGTCCTGGATTATTTATTTAACAAGGGGAAAAGTGGAATTTTTCGGGGTGTGAGGCAGAGATCCTGATGAACCATGCTGAAAAACTTAAAAATGTTTACTTGGTGGGCACAAAGTGGGCATTACTTGTGTCAGAAAGGCAGCAGGTGGCAAATGCTGTGATCGCAGTGTCAGAAGAGAAGACACGCCAGCGGCATCGGAACGTGCAGCTTGATATCTCAGTCGGTAGAGCATCCGTCTGCCATGCGGGAGATCGAAGTTTGACTCCCCCAGGGGTGAACAGTAACACTTACCAGATGGGGCCTTGGGCAACACACTAAAGCTCACGGTAAAACGTTTTGGAGAAAAGTGTCTGCTAAATGACAGTAATGATGTCGGTAATATAGTCTTTTGTTTTAATGTATAAAATAAATATGTACAGATATGTGAGACTGGTAGCAGTTTATTTAGTGTTACATAATTTTTCTTTATACACTGATCAAAAAAATAAAGGGAACACTTAAACAACACAATGTAACTCCAAGTCAGTCACACTTCTGTGAAATCAAACTGTCCACATAGGATTGACAATCAGTTTCACATGCTGTTGTGCAAGTGGAATAGGTAGAAATTATAGGCAATTAGTAAGACACCCCCAATAAAGGAGTGATTCTGCAGGAGGTGACCACAGACCATTTCTCAGTTCCTATGATTTCTGGCTGATGTTTTGGTCACTTTTGAATGCCGGTGGTGCTTTCACTCTAGTGGTAGCATGAGATGGACTCTACAAATACCGGTAGTGCAGCTAATCCAGGATGCACATCAATGCGAGCTGTGGCAAGAAGGTTTGCTGTTTCTGTCAGTGTAGTATCCAGAGCATGGAGGCGCTACCAGGAGACAGGCCAGTACATCAGGAGACGTGGAGGAGGCCATAGGAGGGCAACAACCCAGCAGCAAGACCGCTACCTCCGCTTTTGTGCAAGGAGGAACAAGAGGAGCTCAGAGCCCTGCAAAATGACCTCCAGCAGGCCACAAATGTGCATGTGTCTGCTCAGACTGTCAGAAACAGACTCTATGAGGGTGGTATGAGGGTCCGACGTCCACAGGTGGGGGTTGTGCTTACAGCCCAACACTGTTAAGGATGTTTGGCATTTGCCAGAGATTACGAAGATTGGCAACTTCGCCACTGGCGCCCCGTGCTCTTCACAGATGAAAGCAGGTTCACACTGAGCACATATGACAGACGTGACAGAGTCTGGAGACGCCGTCAAGAACGTTCTGCTGCCTGCAACATCCTCCAACAAGACCGGGTTGGCAGTGGGTCAGTAACGGTGTGGGGTGGCATTTCTTTGGGGGGCTGCACCGCCCTCCATGTGCTCGCCAGAGGTAGCCTGACTGCCATTAGGTACCGAGATGAGATCCTCAGACCCCTTGTGAGACCATATGCTGGTGCGGTTGGCCCTGGGTTTCTCCTAATGCAAGACAATGCTAGATCTCATGTGGCTGGAGTGTGTCAGCCACATGAAACGAAGGCACTGATGCTATGGACTGGCCCGGCCGTTCCCCAGACCTGACAGTAATGATGTCCACACCTCCACCTCTAACACCATTTATTCCAGACTTTTTATTATACTTTTAAAAATATATGAATGGCAGGGAGAGAAACTGCTGAAAGGAGGGATAAAGATAAAACAGCTTCGACAAATCGAGGAATGACAGAAATCAATGGAGGAATAGGGAATGGACATAGAGAGAGAACTTTACAATAAGGGGGATTGATTTATCCGCATTGAGTGATGGAAATGGCTTGGTGGAGTGATTTGTCACGTCATGTCTCGGCTGATTGCAAGTTGTTTTGTCAGGGGTTGAATGGAGTTTTGTGGTGCTGATTGACAGCAAGTCTGCACAAAAAAAAGAAATTTGCATTTCTATTACATCCTAGATTGACTCCTTTCTTTTGTGTGGTTTAATACACACACACACACACACACACACACACACACACACACACACACACACACACACACTCACATACTTGTATTTAAATGTGGATCATGGTGTGGTATCACTGCAATGTGAGTGACAGTGCATTGTGGTTATGTTTGACTTGATTTGACTCTTGAGACAGTTCAGGTTGGTCTGACTTTTGAATTACTGACATCTTGTGGTAAAGAAGGGTATATAGAAGGGACTTCAAATGGAGAAGGAGCATGTGTCTGCAGACCCGCACTTCTAGACCCCTTGTCTTTTTCCCGACAGTGCTCTTTATTTCATTGCAGACCAATGTGGCTGACAATTGGTGAGTAAGTGTTGAACATGAATCTTATTGTTTCATGTCATTAAACTCAACTTTATAAATAAATTATTGTGTTACTGTGGTCATTTTAAAATGATTTGACAGTATTTACCACCATAGTCTGGTCCATAAGATATCAATGTAGGTTAAGCTAGTAGCTAGTTTAGCTTGTAGGAAGTGATCGATTTGGCCCACTCATGAAGTTTAATGAAACCATGGGGACATGACGAATTAAGCATAAATATATCAAATCAAATCAAATCAAACTTTATTTATATAGCACCTTTCATACATAGAAATAGCAACTCAAGGTGCTTTACAGAGAGTAAAATCCCCCAGAACCCCAACCCAATAGTCCTCAGGCAGGCTGTTCCACATACGAGGGCCGTAGAAATAAAAGGAGGACTCGCCAGGGTTTTTGTTTTTACTCTGGGAACAGTTAAAAGGCCAGTACCAGAGGACCTGAGGGGTCTAGTGGGCTCATAAGATAAAAGCAAATCAGATAAATAAGGTGGGTTAAGACCATTAAGAGACTTAAAAACCAATAAAAGAATCTTAAAATCAATTCTGAAGCTGACGGGGAGCCAGTGCAGAGACTTTAAAATTGGTGTAATGTGGGCCCTCTTTCTGGTCTTTGCCAACAGACGTGCAGCTGCGTTCTGTACAAGCTGCAGCTGGTTCAGGTACTTCTCTGGAAGACCAGAAAGAAGAGCATTGCAGTAATCTAATCTTGATGTGATAAAAGCATGAATCAGTGTCTCTGCACTGGCTCGAGAGAGAAACGGCCTGATGCGGGAGATGTTCTTTAGATGATAAAAAGCAGTCTTAGTTATGTTTTTAATATGCGGCTCAAAACTGAGATCTGCATCTAAAATCACTCCCAGGTTTTTTACTTGATTAAAATGGTTGAGTGCTACTGTTTTCAGCTTGGCCTCCAGTTTCTCTCTCTCAGCTTCAGGTCCAATCATTAAAACTTCTGTTTTGTCCTGGTTGAGCTGCAAGAAGTTTTCAGGAGTCACGGCAACATATCACTGTGTGTCATCAGCATAGCTGTGGAAATTTATGCCGTGTCTCCTGATGACATCACCAAGAGGAAGCATGTAAAGATTAAAAAGGGTGGGGCCTAAAACTGAGCTATGATTAAAGTATTGAAGTGGATGATTTGAGAAAACCATTAACAGGCCAACTGTTTAATAAAAGTATGAAACTGTTCACAACCCTGCAATAGCTGACCTGTCCAGGGTGTACCTGCCTCTCACCTGCTTATTGCTGGGATAGACTCCAGTCCCCTTCAACCCTAATTTGGAATAAGCGGTTTATAAAATGAATAAATGAATTAAACATTTTCTGACACATGTTATTTGTTTATACTTTATGCTAAAATCCATTTCATATTATATCATGTAAAATATTCTAAATAAACGTTATCCTTTGTTATTCATATTATATATCATTTATGCTTTTTATATAGCTTATATTTCAAGATTCTGTTTTTGAAGCACTCTTTTTTAAAAGTGCACAACAATCCAGCGAGGACAAACCTGTCCAAGCTGGACAGATGCAGCAAGGTCAAACCTAAGCAGATGTTGGACCCACAGTAAAGATTGTCACCGTCCTTTCTGATATTAAGGAAAAGTGTTTGTTTTTTTGCTTCATTTATTGAGCTATACAGTATTTTTAAGTTCCTTTTTTTCTCTGCAGATTCTCTGGTTTGTGATCAGGGACTTTAAAACATTTCAAACCGTTTCAGTGTTTTACTCTTTGTTTCAAATTCCCACAACAAACTAAAGGGCACCAAAGACCAGACATTTCCTGTCCATGTTTTAGCAGGTTTAAAGGCAAAATAAGTAGCATTGACACCTAGTGTTTCAAATCAGAACTGCAGTCAAAAGAGACTGCAGTAACCCCCCACCCCCACCCCACAGGAAGTTTCACGTAGGTCACCGGTTTTTGAGAGTACGGTTCTTTTATACAGTCTATGAAGGATGGAGAACATAGCACCAGCAAAACATCATGATGAGAAGCGAAGATGATTTTCACACACACACACACACACACACACACACACACACACACACACACACACACACACACACACAGTAAGTTGCTATGCTTTGCAATGCTAGTGCAAATTTCAGGCGCTAATTTACATTAGCATAAAATAGAGTGTAAAGAAACGCTACATTAATCAACAAATGCCACGCAGCTGCTGTTTTCCCTTGGTCTCACTTAATAAATTAATTTCATATTAATTTCATAAGCTTATAAGGACAAACAGTATTCACTTGGCCCAAACATCATTACATTTGTTGTAGTAAACTAACAGGCCACCAATTTTCTCCACACAAATCACAGTCACACAAATTCATTTAATGAGTGCCGAGAAATAAATTAGACTAAAATCTTTGTAAATCAAGATAAACTTTTCGATTAATTTAAGCAAAATTCCAGTGCTTACCTGTGGAGGAGAAACTTTGCCAGCTCAGACTTCTCACACCCCTCCCCCTGTGTGTGGCTGGGGGCTGGCGGGGGGGGGGTGTTGCCCCGGGGCCGGGTCCTGGGGTGGCTGCGCTGCTGGCTCTGTGGGGGTTGGGTCAAGGGGGGATGTTTGGGGCTCGCTGTCAGCTGGTCCGCCTGGGGTGTCCCCCACGGGGCATGGTGGGTGGGTTGTGTGTGGCGTGACTGTGTGGTGGTGAGTGATTGTGGGTGCGGTGCAGGGGAGTGTGTGAGTCTGGGGTTATATGGGGTGCAGATTGAAGTAGGTGGGGAGTGGGGGGAGGGGGCCAATAGCACCCTAGTTCCCGGGGTGTGCGGCTGGAACATCGGGGGGTATGGCCCCAAGGGGGCCTGGTCCTCCTAGGCATGTTGCGGGCCCTCTGCCTTTGGGGGGTGGGGCGGCTGCCTCTGGGCTCTTGGGGCCCTGGGCCCTTCGCTTGGGCTGCCCTGGGTGGCCGGTCCCTGGCGGGGCTGGCGGCTGCTGATCTTGGCCCACTGGGGCCTGTGCCCCGGGACCGTGGGGGGCTTTTGCTGGGGCTCTCCTCTGCCGCCCTTCGGGTGGGGCTGGAGTCGTCTTTGTGGTGGGGTGGCATGGGTTGGTGCTCCGGGTCTGCTGCTGAGGGCCCGGCCAAGGCCTTAGTCTGCCTCTGGCCTCCGTGGAGGCGAGGTCGCATTTGCATGATCTCACTCACCACTCTTCATCACTGATCACTCATTGTTTCTCATGCTCTGCATGCTGACACAGTCACTGAGTTGTCTAGTGGGTTTTTAATACTAAGCGATAATTATAAAAAAAATTTTTTGTATTTTTTCTGTGAGTTAGTGTCTGGTCGCTGTTATGTCTTTTTGATTTGGTTATTATTTAAAAACTCTTAATGACTGGCAGTCCTGTTTTTTGTTTTTATTGTAGTCTATTTTAATGAACAAATCCAAGATACAAATATTTTGGTGAATGCCACAATTTTCGTAAAACGTTCATAAGTAGGATTTATGTTCATAAGAATGTGGTCCAATATAAATTTATTCTTGAATAAAAGAAACATACTGGGGATAGTGTTTAGTTCAACTGACTGAGCACCCGCTCCATGTTCAAAGGCTACAGGTTCAACTGGCCCAGGTTCGAATTCCAGCCTAGCACTGTTTGCTGCATGTCATCCCCCTTTCTCTCTGACCTCTTTTCCTGTCAACCTACCGAGTAATAAAGGCCACTAAGAGCCCAAGAAATTCTTTAAAGAAAGGAACATACTGTATAAGGGTCTCTGTTCTTGTGATATTCTTCATTATCTGCTTGGCAAATCTTCTTGTTTCAGAGATGGTGTCAGCATAATATTTTTCATATATATATATAAATTCCTACTGAACTATATGTCTGGTATGAATTAACACCAATAATATTTACAACAAGATTGTGTATTCTCAAACAGTAACACAATATCAGCATTTCTACTTGTCTGGAAACCAGCAGTCCCAGTCCCAGGAGGTTGTGTAGGGGGTTGTGATGGAGATTGTTTCTATGACTGCATCAGTGAGCCATCTTTGATTTAAAACTAGGAGAATTAAATAGTTCTTGAGTGATCTATGCTGGCTGACTACCTTTAGCTTTCTTGCTTTTACATATGCTCAAAAAATAAATAAATAAAATAAACCCAAAAAAAAAAATAAAAACTAATTTGGCCAAACAGTACCACAAGGGCAGACGATTTTGCATCAACCTGATAGCAGACCCCAGCTTAAGGCCACATCCAGGTGTGTCCACTGAAGGTTTTTGTTGTTTGGGTGTTTTGTCAACATCTAACAATTGTTATAGGAACCTTAAAATGCTTATTTTCTAAACCGGATCCCAAATTAAATAAATCTGAAAACACCACTTGTGTTACAAGTTTCCTGGCCACAGTGGTTCCTCACCTTTTAACCCTTTGATGCATAGTGTCCATGTGGACACGTGTTTAAAGGCTGTTCTCTTTCATAATATTCCACTCGATGTCTCACTATGGGATGCAAGCCTCTCTGCAGCCCTCAGAAGCATTAATCTGATTACGCCAACCCTGATTGGCTGATGAACGTGTGAACGTATCCGTCCGCATCACGTAGTGCCATCTGCCTTAAATAGCTCATGCGGACGGACCAACTAATTCAAAAACCTCTTCTCACTCTGAGCATATCTTGCGTACACGGCTAGCTAGCTCAATTGCTCCTTGGCTTCGGTTGCCGAGGACTACCTAGCTTGGACTCTTTGCTCTTTTGGTCACACTAGACCATAGTGCTTCCTTGCCCTTCCACGGTTCAGTCGCACTACCCTTGTTGCCCCACCACAGCGTTTCGAGCACCGAGTGTTAGCACACTAGCTAATTTCTCGGCTTCCCCACGGTTAGCACACCAGCTAGCTGCCTCGACTCCCTGCCTGCACACCAACTAGCGGGGAATGGAGGCTAAAACCCCTCGTACCAGAGGGCTCGTCCCTGTCGCTGCAGGAACAAAATATCAAGCAGAGACCCACACCAGGTCTGCTCGAGTTGCCTGGGGCTGGAACACGCCTGACTGGCTATCAATGTTCTCGGCTCGTGTCAACACTGTTTGGTGTTCACAGTGAAGAGTCTCCGCAGACGGCTAGCCCGCCAGGTTAGCCAGGACCCCTAGCCCCCCTACCGCCGGTGCTGAGGTCGAAGAGGAGGAGGAGAAGGGAGCTGCTGCGGTGGTGGTACCAGAGGCTGGCGGTTGACGTGTGTAAATGCTCGGCCGCCTGACTGGCCGTCCCCAACCCGCATTTGTAGCTGAGACCACCCGCTACGAGTGCAACCGAGTGCAATCCCTTGGCCAAGAGTGCAACAAAGCAACTTCTCCCCATCTTCCCAGAGGTGCTGGAGGAGGTGGCACGTTCATGGAAGGACTGCCCTTACAGCAGCAGGAGCCCGATTGCTGGGGCCTCGTCCCTCGATTGTGAGGCTATGGAGAGCCTGGGCCTGCTCCACATGCCTCCGATGGAACCACTCATTGCAGCCCACCTCCACCCCCGGCTGCCAGCAGTGTCCTCCAGGAGTCCCAGCCTGCCGTCTAAGTCTGACCGTTTTCCGTCGGCCTTGACCGAGAAGGCTTATAAGGCAGCTGCGCTTTCGGCCCAGGCGCTTAATGTCCTCTCCCTGCTCACTGTTTACCAAGCCGAGTTGTGCGAGGATTTTGGACAAACACAGGACCCAGCAACATGGGAGGAGATTCTGGTCATCACTGACCTATGTCTCCGCGTCCAACACTGTGCGTTCAGGCATAGGCAGAGCACTGGGAACTATGGTGCTGCAGGAGCGGGCACGATGGCTGAACCTTGTCAACCTGTCGGATAGGAAGAAGGATGAGATGCTGAACATGCCCATTGTCCTGGAGGGGATTTTTGGCTCTGCATTGGCCTCAATGCAACGGCGTTGTGAGGCCAAGAAGAAGGAAGGTGAAGCTCTCCAGCTCTGCCTCCGTCGAAAGGCTCCTACTCCCTCTCCGCCTGTGCAGTGCAAAACCTTCATGCCAGCTGTTTCTCAAGTTACGCATTTCAAGTTACCCAAACAGCCAAGGCCCCAGACCGCCCCACCTCCTCTGCCCAGTCGGGCCAGCTGGTCCAAGAAGCCCTCAGCCTCTGTTGCAGCCCCGCCGACTCCGCCCGTGCAAGCTGCTACCTTCCAGGCCAGGAAGAAGAAACAGGCAGCCTGACAGTCCCACATCTTGCCAGTGCGGCTAGATGTTCCTCGTTCTCTAGCTCCACCTGTTTGGCTTCCAAGCGTGTTTCCGGGGATAGCTCACGTCCCCGTCTCCCAGCTGCCACAAACCGTGTCAGAGCATGGGGAGAGGAACGGACACTTGTCAGCAAAGGTTTTGGCGGTTGCTCCTCTCAAACGTCCACAAGCACGCACACACACATTATGTTGGAAAGAATTAAAATGTGTTCCGCTGCAGCATCCAGGCCAAAGGTAGAGGGCGCATCTAATAAAAAAAGCCAAAATCACGAACAGCTCGGTGGTGATGCCTGCTGCTCCCTCTTCCGGGACAGCGGCAGCGGTGCACCCGTCGTTGCGCTGTCATCTCAGACGAAGATGCACAGCGCAGTCCGGGAACCATTACGATGTTTCGCTCAGGGAGGGCGCTACCGCATCACGGATGTCATTCTTTCAGGACCTGATTGACAGGAAGAAAGCCTTCTCCACGGTAAAAGTGTACTTGGCAGCTATTGCTGCCTGCCACATGGGGTTTGGGAAGCAAACAGCGAGTCAGCACCAGTTGGTCTGTTGCTTTATGAAGGGCGCATGCAGTCTTCTTCCTGTGTCCAGACTGCTGGTACCACCGTGGGATCTGGCTGTGGTTCTGGAGGGGCTTAAGGGCCCTCCCTTTGAGCCACTGGAGGGGGCAGGTTTAAAACACGTTTCCCTCAAGACGGTGTTGTTGCTAGCTCTGGCGTCAGCTAAGCGGGTCAGCGACATCCATGCGCTTTCGGTGCACCCGACATGCGCCCAGGTTTTCCGGCCCAACCCGGCTTTTGTGCCTAAGGTGGTGGGCTCATGTTCTCCTATTGATCTTGTGGCTTTACCTGCCTTGTCAGGGGAATCGCAGTCACATGCCTTGTGTCCAGTGCGAGCGGTGCGCGCTTACGTGGATAGGACTGGGGGTCTCAGGCGGAGCGATCAGTTGTTTGTCTCCTGGTTTGGTCCTCATAAGGGAAAACCTGTCACAAAGCAGAGCCTGTCACACTGGGTGGTGAAGGCGACTGCTTTGGCCTATACGAATCAGGGTTTGCAGCCTCCTGGGGGCTTGCGGGCACATTCGGCTCAGGGCATGGCCGCTTCCTGGGCCCTATTCAGAGGGGTTTCTGTTCAGGACATGTGTGGTGGCGAGTTGGTCCTCGCCTCTCACCTTTGTCCGTTTCTATATGCTGGACGTCTCGGCTCCGTGCGTGGCATGCGCAGTTTTGCTGTCCTGACCAGATCGGAGTTCTTTTCCTGGTGGGTTGGTGGACGCTAGATAACCTTGTCTGGCAATAGGGGAGCTACCACATCCCATAGTGAGACATCGAGCGGAATATTATGAAAGAGAACTTTAGGTTATTTACATAACCCCGGTTCTCTGAGTAATATGAGCGACATGTCAGGGACGAGTGAGAAGAGGTGCTTATCTTGAATGAGTTGGTCCGTCCGCATGAGCTATTTAAGGCAGATGGCACTACGTGATGCGAATGGATACGTTCACACATTCATGAGCTAATCAAGGTTGGCGCAATGAGATTAATGCTTCTAAGGGCTGCAGAAGCTTACATCCCATAGTGAGACATCTCGCTCATATTACTCAGAGAACCGGGGTTATGTAAATAACCTAAAGCTTTTAAATGTATGCATGGCTGTGGATCGTACATTAGAAACTTTATTGGACATTAGTGAGTCACCAATACTCTGCCACGTATGAAGAATAACTGCATTTAATACAGTATGTATACATACATTTTAATTACCAAGTTTGCCTCAGTGATAAACAGGACAAGAAAATGGTCCAGGTGTTTTTATAGAAAACTTATATTAATATGACAAGATATTATTTTGTAAATATTTTTATAGATAATATAGAAAATTCAATACAGAGAGTAAAAGTTAAAATAAGATTAAAATACAGAAAAACATCAATGTGCATGTCTGTAGAAGTAAAATATTTTATTTAAAAAACTGTGGTGCTGTTTTGTAATAATTCATGCACCAGAGGGTTAAGCCACGATTGCCAAGTTAACACACATTGGTGTTTGGTTTGTTCAGGGTACCTGTCAATCAAAATGACATGCCCCGAATTAAGCTGAATTTCAAGATTAAATAACATCTAAATGGATGAGTTAGAAAAAAATTCATCCCCCTCACAGTTGTCATGAAGGTAAACTTGACCTATTAATCTAAAATGTTTTTTGTACCAGGCTGTAAATGTGCCTATTTCTGCTGTGAAGTTGGCCTTTTTAACATGGGGGTCTATGGGATTGACGCTGTGTTGGAGCCAGCTCCTAGCAGATGAGGGGTGAACTGTAATTTTTTGCACTTCTGCAAAGGCTTCACATTTTACCACCGGCAATGGCCGCTTGGTGCCAATGCACTGTTACACCCTCCTATGTCTAGGGGTCTGAGAACAGAAAATAGAGTGAGTTGAACACCGGATGAAATAAAAATCCAGAATTTATTTGTCACAATTTAACATAAATGGGTTCACAAACAAATAAATGTCATCCGCATGTATCGAAAATAAACCACAATGTAATACAAACCAAACCAAACTGAAAGTGTCCCTTAGAGGGTTACCAATTATTATTTATCTAATCAAAACAAAAAGTGTCCCAATTAACGGGTTACACGCACATAGGTGACTATACAAACAAAACAACCAAAATGCCCTTTGTATCTCAAACAGGGAAACCAATTCAAACTCAGAACCATATAGGAATTAACCACTACAATGCTTAACACCACATACGAAAGTCCTTCCCACCACAAGACATGAAGTCACTCCCAAACAAGCAAACTGTCCCACAGTCCACTTGCTGACAGGCTGTGTCCCACTGTCCACAGTCTGCCTCGATTGCTGGTGCAGGTGCAGATTTAATGCAGGATGTCTTCAGGGATTGGTCGGCCTTCCCGGAAGCACTCCATCCATGTCCAGTCGGACATCGAGGAGGTGGGATCTGTACTGTCACTCTTAATTTGTACGGCTGCAGCTCCTTGAGTTAATCAGCGCTTCAGTCCCTCTTGGCTGTAGCACTGCCAGCCGTAACAGCAGCTACTGCCCGCACCCCAGTGTGGCAGCCAAGCCAGTGTATCACTACAGTTTTTTAAAAAGACTGTGGTGATAGCAAAGGTCCTAATGAGTGTGAGGGAGGTGCTGCAGACAATGACATGTACACACACCAATAGTATGATGTAGACACTGTGTATGATGTCTGGCTTGTTGAAGAAGCATTTATGGAGCTGAAGTCAATTTTGAACTATCAAAAGTCCAAAACGGAGATTAAATGTGATTGAAATGGTTAAATAATGAGCGAAATCATTCGAAAAAAGGCAGACAGAGCTAAAACACTGTGAAAATGGCAGCTGAAATGTTGTCCATTATGCGGAGGAACATCAGTGAAGTAGAGGAAAGCAGAGGAGAGGAGAGATGGAGAAGGACATATGGCCTGGTCAACCCACCGAAATCCTTTCTGCTAAGAGAAAACCATAAGTGATATCAAAATAATTCTTTCACCGTGAGTACAGTGAGTACTCACTGGTTTTTACAATGAATCAATAAAGATTAATTTTGTGTTTTACAGGTATATCTTATTCATGTCATTACAGGTTGGCATTGCAAAACTTACTAAACAATAAGACTTCTCTACCATATGGAAAACCTCCACCGATCCAGATTTGTGTCGTGGTTACAAAGCCACAATCCCGTGTCTCATCATGGGACTTCCCTAATGATCTTATTAGTTTATACAGAAGAACAATAAAGTGGCAGTAATTAGTGATGGTGACAGTATTGTTAAAGTTTCACTTTTTGAAGAATTTGCAGACAAAATTACAGAGGGGAGAAATTACCTCATGGGGGGGATATTCCCTGAATGGGAATTCTCCCCCATACAACATCCTTACAACGAAAGAAACTCAGTTCATGAGGAGCTCTCCTGTGATCGTCTCAAAGGAGCTAATCGAAGAAGCAGCTGCTCTCCTCAACCCTCCTTCAAGGACAACTCACCTCAGGGACCTTGGACAGGCCTGTAACTTCATGCAACTTATTGTAACTTCAGTGGTTCATCAGCTCTGATTGTAATTGGATAAACACACCTTAAAAAAATTATGGTGAACATAGAAAAACTACCAGTCAAGAACATAAAGCTGCAGCAGGTAAAGTGAATGTAACAGGATCAGACTGATAGGGCTGTCTTTATTGTTATTCGTTGTATGTTTTTTAAAATAGCTTTTAGTGAGTGTAGTAAATTAGGAAATTTAATTTTGCTCTACAGACGAATTGATATGCTTAGAAATGTATTGGAAAACACAGTGTGGTCAATGTTTTGGATCAATTGAAATAGAGTTGATGTCAGTTTGACTGTAATCTATTAAATCTTTCTATTTTTTTCATTTTAATATCTATTAAAATTTTTAAAAAAAGAAAAGGAAGAAAGAAAAACATGTTTACTCTATGGCCAATGGGCCAAAACTTGCCCGTCAGAAGGCTCAATTTGGAAAACACGAAGAATTTGGTGAATATTATTACATAGAAGATATTAACTGTAAGTCCTAATTTCTTCACGTGAGGTTTCATCTTTTAAGTTTAAATGCACATTTCAATTAATCCATTCAGGATACGACTGGATTTGAACCGATACAGGAAATCCTTCCTACCTTCTACAATTAGACTTTACAACTCCTCTACCTCTGACAGAGCCCCAATTACATACCTGGTCTAATTCTATCTGTCACCTTTTGTACTCTGAATCCCATCACATTGCAGTTATGGATCTTTGCATATGTTGCACAGGCTAAATATATGTATATATATATATATATGTGTGTGTGTATTATTAGTAGTATTATCATTAGTATTATTATTGTTATTGCTATTATTGTTGTTATTATTAATATTATTATCATATCACATTTTTTGGGTATTTTGACTATAATCTAGGCTTGTATTTTGAAAGAATTATTCTAACTAAATTAAATAGTCAGTTGTCAAGTGTTTTTAATTTTTCCCTACTCCACAGGCCTACAGGTAGCCTACAGTAAAATATTGAAATGTTTTTATTTGTTTCAGTTTTGAGTTTGTTATTTTAAAATGCATGAAGTGAGAGAGAGATAAAGGTTTTGGAAATAGTACTGGCACCCCTGCACTAAACACACAGGTCAGCCAACAGTTTGAGCATAGCACACATTCTTGCAGAGATAACGACTGAGGGCACATCAGCTTTTTTTTTTTTATTATTATTATTATTATTATTATTTTGTATTATGTTCTTTAATTCCTGCCTAATTTAAGGAAGCAGACAAGGGAAACTATATTTTTAAGGTCCTTTTTATAATCTTATTAAACATAGTTTTGTGTGTGTTTTTGCGTTGTTGTTTTTTGTCATCATAGAGAGATTTGAACTTTTTTTAACATCTCAAATTTTGCAAAAGACCAATGCACATTAGTCTCTAAAAAAACTATTTTCTTACATTTGCATTTGTCCCGAATCCCATTCACACACCTCTGGGATGAAATTACAGCCCTGGCTGCAAGGCAGGCTTCATCACCCACCAGCTGTGCTGAACTCACAAATGCTCTTGTGCCTGTAAGGCAGGAAATTCCTGCAGCCAGCTCCCACAATCTCAGACTAACAGAAGCTCTTATGAGAGCATATCAATGCCTACCACTTTAAAATGAGATTTCATCACCTGAATGTATGTTTGGTTGTTTGATTGTAGTTGACACAGCACATAAACCCAGGCTAGTGCAGTCTCTGTTTCTTTACTTGTAAGGTTAAATCTTGCTCTAAGAGTACAACATTGTCATCCCACGTAGCAGCTCTTGCCACATATAGGGCCACATTTCAGTTTCACAGTCGTCCAGGATCGCTGCTGTGTATAATCTACTGCCCTGCTTTACTAATGTAAAACTTTGCAGTCTTGAGATTTTCACGAAATAACTGGAGAGAATGGAGTTCAGAAAGGAAACTAGAAGCTGCAGTCAGAATGTTTGAGCAGTCAAATCCTTTTGGAGCTTACTTCAGATTAACTTTTTATCACTATGTGAGTCCCCGGATGACTTTCTCAAGCAACAATTATGCTATTTGTAACACAATATACGTCAGTGTCCCCATGTACTCTGATAGTGAGTCACTGCCATCTGTAAGCTTGTTTCTCTCATTTTCTTACAGGCTTCACCAAACTGGAACACAGTAGCGATTGTAACTACACACCAACATGTCATGCAGTTAAAAAATTTGAGACGTGACTTGAGTTTAGTTTCACAGCTGTTATATCCTTTGTTGCCTTAGAGAAAAGCTGTGTCATATTTTGCTGGTGTTGTAGAGTCCCTGCAGATTGCTGCCTTTAGGTGCCAAATGGGGAAAATAGGTGTGATTGATTCCGTCCTCGTTCTACTATACAGCAATAAAAAGCAAGACCAAGGCAAAAAATCAATAGAAGCTTATAAAGGTTGCTTTTGTGCAGTGAATGTAATGTTATAACCTCTCTGAGTTTAACAAAGTGAAGTGAAGGCAAAGCAAACGGAAGAACTGAAACTAAACGGCTTGTTTTTTAATGTAAGCAAACAGCAGGATTGTTAATCTTTCAGTTTCTGTGATTTTTCCAGTCATAGGGTCAGATGGCTAAGAAGATGTGCTAAAAACTTTGTGCTGTTGTCCATGTCTTAAGTTGTGGTATGTTCTTTTATTATATTATATGTTGTCTATGTATTATGTCATTGTACTTTATTGTTGTAAGTCAATTTACCTGCCTAGGGCCTAAAGATAAAAATTTGTCATTGACTATAATCTTGCATATTTACATGAAAATGTACAGTAAGATACCAAGTCCCTTTTTAAAAAATACTTTAACAAACAAAAATGTATAGTCTCAGGTGAGCAGACAGAAACTTCATGCTAAATTTTTACAGAAAGTCAGTCTGTTCAACCAGCTGATGTTTTACCAGTTTCACACGATGCTCTTCTCCCAATTTGTAATCGTTTACAAGCGAGAAGACAGAGTTCTAAATAGGACAAATGGTGCGAGGGCTCAAAAAAGGCAGTGATGTGTCAAAGCTTGGAATGGTTGGTGAGAGATTGTAGAGCTCGAGTGATTAAAGCAATGAATCACTACTGAGGAGGTCTCAGCCCCCTGGCGTTATCTCATATGCAAGCTGGCAATTTGAGACGCCCATAAGCAGCTACAGAAATACTTTGCTGAAACTAGAGGACCTAAAATGGTGTGCATGTGTCTAAGGGAGATGTTTTGATGTAGACACATTTCTAACTCTACTGTTTATTTAGCACTGTACAAATGTGGCCAATTTCATTCCCATTCCCCGCTAGTCGAAATAAGACTCATAAATCTAGATGGTAAATGCGTGTGAGTCATGGCCGCTTTGTAACGCTGCGAGCAAAGGAGTTCAGGTGTTACTGAGATGGGAATTGGACTGGAAAGAGACCCTGCTGCTCAACAGAGCAACACACAGAACTGGGATGATTTCATTTCACCAAACTGAAACCTAAATCCTTAAAAAAAAAACATTGCTGGGGTTTAAAACCAAACCAAAATTAAACAAAATAGTACTTTTCAAACAAGTTAATAAATCAGTTGTAAGTTTCAGTTCTTCTTTAATACAGAATGAGCTTCATATTGAAAATTAGGGTCCCTTCTCTTAATTACTTCTAGCTTTATCGCACAAAACAGGCAAGTTCAGTTGTCAGCACTTTAAATAATTGTGTTTTCACCCAGCCTAGTCTCAAAAGAAATCACGTCCACGTGTCAAAGTCAGTGTCAAATCAGGGATGAAAATATGTGTTCACATGTAATACTATAACAGAGATTCAAGTATTGAAACATTTAAGCCCTTAACATGTATATTCACATAAACAACCTTCACTCGGGCCACATGGATGGCTGGTCCCTGGCTGCCAGTCTTGGCCCACTGGGACCTGTGCCCCAAGACCACGGGGGGCTCTTCTCTGCCATTCTCCGGGTGGGGCTGGAGTCGTCTTCGGGGTGGGGTAGCATGGGTTTGTGCTCCGGGGTTGCTGCTGAGGGCCCAGGTCTCTGGACTGCCCACTAGCCTCTGTAGAGGCGGGGTTCCATTTGCATGATCTCACTCACCAGTCCCCATCACTGATCACTCCTTATTCCTCATCCTTTGCATACTGACACAGTCATTGAGTTGTCCGGTGGGTTCATATACTAAAAGATAATTTTTCTTTTTTTTTCTGAATTAGTATCTGGTTGTTGTTGTGTTAATACCCATAAGCCTCCCCTTGGCAGTAATACTGTGATGTTTACAGTTAAAAAAAAAAAACACATTTTTGGGTGCACTACCCATTTAAGTTAATGGATTTAGAGAGAGGGAAGCCTTGCAGATGACTACTTACCTATAAAGGCTGTTTCTCTGATTTCTTTCCATTACTTTTAGTAACACTTAAGATGTTAACAGTCAGCCAGCAGGTGGTAGGCAAACCAAAATCCCTGGTGACATGTAGAATTTAATAAAAACTTTACTCTGGGTCTAGTTCTGTTTGTTTTATTTACTTATTGGAATTACTATTTTAAAAAAAGCCATTTCTTATTTAAAGATAAAAAATAAAAATACTCTCACTCTACCTATTTTTTTTTCTAAATTCCATCATCATTATATTTAATTTTACAGGCATTTACCAAGTGAGTCAAGATAACCAAATATTTCCTACTGACATATCCAGATTGAACTAAATACACAAAATATATGTCCAGTAGTATTTGGGACATTATTTAAAGGGCCCCCATGGAGTCCTGATTTGTGCTGGATGAGTATTCAGTAAGAGAAGCTACGAAAGTAGAGAAGTTGATGGCAAAATCAAAGACAGGCATTCTCAGTGGAATGACAATCAGCTGTGAGCAGGTGTCCTGCTTTATTTAACCACACGGTTAAAGCCTCAGTATATCCACTCGGTTTGTCATTGTGGGGTTCTGCTTGCATTATTCATTCTCTTTGAATGAGGTACGGTTGCCAATATTTAGCAGCATGAAATTGACACTGAATTCCACAATCTGCTACAGTAGCTGTCCTCCCCAGAAAAACAGAATGGGACAGTAACATAGTCATCCAGCAGCTGTTGCCTTAATACTTGGAAACTAACAGGGAAGACAATATCAACATTTTGTTTATTGATAACAGTCTCTCTTTAGCTTTAAAGCTATTTTACAGCTTAAATGCAGTCTGGATTTATATATATATATATATATATATATATATATATATATGTATTTCACCCCTGTGTGTCTCATTTGAGCTGATCTGATATCTGTCAATCAGGGTGTTCTATGGACAAACCTCCGGTGTGTCATAGCAAAGACCGCTATTCATTTTCCTGTGATTTTTAGGCCTAATTTGATTGGGTATATGTTTGTTTGTACTGTGACAAACTCTGAATGCAAATTTATTTTAGCTTTACTTAGACTTTTAACTCATATTTAGAGTTTTTAAACCCTCACACTGTACAGTATTTTACATTTGATGTTGGTAAATCTATAAATTGTTGAAAGACTGACTACATCATATTTATTTGTAGTAATTCCAGTTTGTGACATTAAAGTGTCAATAAACTTCAAGATATCTTAAGGAGAAAGAAAGAAAAGAAAGCTGCTTCACTTTGTCAGTGTCACCTTTGGATGGGTGGCCCATCAGTAATCAATCGCTCTTGACAGGGTTCCTCCCACAGAGCAGATTTAAAGCTCGTTTTTAAACCACACACTACTAGACGAAGTGACTTTCTGCCTTAATACATGCAGAATGTTGTCATGTTAAAATAAGCACGTTTTCCCTGTAAAAGATGTTTTCTAGATTGCTCCAAACCAATATATATATTCAGATGTAAGTGGCTTTGGATAAAAGCATCTGCTAAATGACTGTAGAATAGAATAGAATATTCAGCTGTAATAGTTTTCTTCACTTTTGTGCACATGACATACCACATGCTCTAATGCTGCTCATGACTCAAGCTTCTGAAATCTGACCAAATATCAAGTAACCTGATGGTTTGATTTCAGTAACACCTGGGGGGAAAAAATAATAGAAAACTTGTAAAAAATGCTGATGTTTTGAGAA
Source organism: Melanotaenia boesemani (assembly GCF_017639745.1). Taxonomy (NCBI): domain Eukaryota; kingdom Metazoa; phylum Chordata; class Actinopteri; order Atheriniformes; family Melanotaeniidae; genus Melanotaenia; species Melanotaenia boesemani. The sequence goes on from NC_055685.1 coordinate 8,248,279, forward strand.
GCACTCGGCAGCTGGCCGGCTGAAGTAAAACTCAGCCAGTCATATTAACCAGGTGGACCCACACAAAACCATGATGTGAGTAAAAGCAGCCAGTTTTAACTGTTTGAAATTCAATTTTTATTTGCATTTTGCACCTCAGAAACAGGTTTTCAAAGTCATCTTTAAAAGTAAAAAAAAATAATTGTTAATATTCTACAATAGAAAAAAAGAATATTCCCTTCATTCACATCTGGCCATTTTAATGTGTGTATGTGTTGCATTATCGGAGTGGAAGAATTGATACCTTTGATGTTTTCTTTTTAAATCTAAATTCATAATATTATTGTAAATGCATGAAGCTATGAACCATTTAATATGTAATTTAAAAGTTTTTATGACTTCACCAGTTATTACTTCACCAAACTATGTCTCATCTCATTTCATCTCATCTCATCTCATCTTAGAATGGTCATTTAAAAGTGACAATAGAGTTTGTGTAATGGGCATTTTAATGCTCTTAGATACTGATCTAAAATGTAAAGAAGAAGAAGAACAAAAGAGAAATACATAGCAGTCAGTTTGCAGAGGAAAAAAAGATTAAATTAAAAAAATAAAAAGGAAAAAACTATTTTTTTGCTGTGCTCCTTTTCTTCACCTTCACTTTGTTTAAACTGTAGTTACCTGTCCACTATTAATGGCTCTGCTATTTTAGGCAATTTCAAATCCCTCTAAGCAGGATGGTGCAATTGAGCGTTGCAAAGAACTAATTAAAGTCCACTGACACTATTAGTAAACTGCCATTTGGCTGATAAACAGTCGTATAACAAGAGGCTAATAGCGAAGGAAAGAGGACAGGGGATGATGAACAACACAATGAAAATCTTACAGGCTTACAGCTGCATCTCCTTCTACTAGACCTGAATGTACATATGCGCATAGAGGGGCATACCGGCATAAAATGAATGCATAAATCACACAATGCTGAATAGTGCATTTTCACAGGCTGCCTTCTTAGTGCATCTCTTGACTGATTACATATGATTTCAATGAAAAAAGTTCTTAGTTACTGTGAAGCAGCAATTTAACTAAGTATGAAATGATTAAAGCAGTTTTATCTTTACAAAGGTTATTGAGTACATCTATGCATAAATACGGAAATTAGCTCTCACCACCATCACTGGCAGTTTCCCACAATGAAAAACTAACAAACCTGCAGCCTTGGCAGGGTAAACAGTATAACTATCCCATAGCTTTAAGTGGCCAGTAAATGTGCTGATCTGAGCCATCGTTTCTCCCACTGGCTGTGACTGTCTTTATTTCCCCGGGGCTGCACTGCTATCACAGTGAGGCGAAGAGGTGAGCCATCTTGCAGAATGGAAATGCTCCCATAGATGTGCAGTATATGAAAGACGACCTCCTGGGACCAATAGCGGTTAATGGATATCTGACAGACTGGGCAAAGAGAGGAAGACAGGTGAGGAAGTGAAGATGGGGAGTGCAGAAAGGTGACAAGATTGTCTGTTTGTCTTATGGTGCACTCAAGCGTAATGCCACACAAAAGATGTTTATGCATTCTTTTCATTCTCTACATATATATGTGTGTGTGTTTTTGTTCTGTGTCACCTCCTTGGCATTTTCCCTGCTCCACTAATGAAGGCTTCTTACAGCATAATGAGAGATGTGGTCAGATAATGGAGGCGGTAATTGCTCCACTGCCCAGCAGACACTGGTCAAGAATTAGGTTATTGATTGGCCACATGCAGCATCATGACAAGAGGTGCAAAGATGGAGAGGAAAGAAAGATCAACTCCTAAAACAAACACCTTGTCTGTTTGGCTTGCAGCGAAGACTGAGAAATGAGGCACACAGAGACATTCAGAAAGCATTCAGTGGCATCAGAGACTCTAGATTTGATTTATTCTGTGAGGCATTTGAACAGCTACACTTAATCTGACAGCTTTGCCCAAAGCAACTGCACTGCCATGAGTGTAAAATTCAGCATTTGCCTCATAAAAAGTTCCCTCGAGAGGTTCATTTTATTTATAAAATGATTCTAGGGGCTGAAAGTAGCACTCAACTGACAAAAGAACAATAGTTTATCCTCTTTGGATAGTATTAAGATTTATATACTACCAGGTTTTTAACCTGTTATTGCCATATTAAATTCTACTGTTTTGCAGCTCATAAACAACATGTATTTTGCTATTCACTTTTGCTCGTAATCTCTTATCCCCAGTAACAACAAATTTGTGATTGCATCTGTCATAGATAGACAATATTCTATTGAGTCAGAGTATAACAATTTGATATTTGCTGATATCACAAGTTTATCCATGTTATGATTTCAATTTGATTTGATTTACTTTGATTTAGGATCCAGCAAATCAATATGAGGCAACTTCACACTGATTTAACACAATCATGCACACAGGGAGAACATGCAAACTCCACACAAAAGGCCTCAGCTACTTGCTGTGAGGCAGCGGTGCTACATCAGCTTGCAGTCCAACAATCTGTTTTGTCAACAAAAGCAGAACGTGCCACATTGTGTACTGTATAGTAACCTTTAAAATGTTCACATCATGACAGAAAAAAAAAAAAACTTGGCCAGAGCTGATCTTAGAAGAGATGCTGTCCCATTTTCACTTTCTGGGAATATTTCTGGTAATCCAGTCTAGTAGAGAAGTGTCTTGTTTTTTTGTTTTTTTTTAATTGCACTCAAAAGATTCAATTAAAATTTGGTCATCTGAGGATATGAACAGACTGAGATATTGAAGCGTATCCTCCTGTACAGGATCCGCCTAAACTGGGTCTGTGCAAACAAAAACGTCCTCAGAACAAGTTAAAAAACAATATAATGCCTGAAAAATTCAATGAATAGAATACATCTTAGCCTGTGACAACATATCGTTTCATAACTATGAAACTATGTATTTTTAAACTAACTACAGCATTGTAAAAAAGTAAGCAATGGTGGAAGCAGAAAAGGGAATGGAGTAAAGAAATGCATGTGAAGAACCAGACTCGAACCTTCTTATTTGAATGTCATTGGCTTGATGCCATCCACCATCTCCACCAGTGTTTAATGGGGCGTTATTTGTCTTAGTTTACACTGTCTACGTCATCATGTCATGAACATGAATGTGTTGAAATGCTGTCAGCAGTGTAGTGGGAGACGTATAGCATTACAGAATTGTGCAGATGTAATGTACTTTTTTCTTATATTGTATGTATTTCTCTGTGAACCAGTGTAGCTGAAACAACCAGGTACTTAATTTTTTTGTTATTTTTTTTATCTGTGTCTAACCATATCTTTGTTCAAACCCTAGCCAAGTAATTTTAACACTGTAGTTTTAGTACTTATACCTAATTATGAATGAATGAATAAAAAACAAAATTATTGATCACCACCAAGCATATAAACTTAGGTCACAACCAAAGGGCAGAAGCCTCAGCTTATATATGGGCCCCCCTTTCTTACATCTCTAAATAATCTTTTTTCTGACATTTTTGGGACATTGCCCATGTTTCGAATACAATAAATGAATAAAAGATAACAAAAACAAAGAGCATATACCCACACACATGCATACTTATATCCACATAAGACATACAGTACACATACACAGACACATATATACATATGCACATTTCATATACGTTTTATATACATACACAGATATGTACACTAGACATGCATACACATACATATATCTGCACATACACATGTAAAAATAAATACTTAGGTAATAATCATTGTAATAATTCTCAGTGTTTTCTAACATCATTCAGTTACTCTGTACTTTGTATCCTTTTTTAAAATTCAACACATTGTGACTAAGTTTTCATTCATCCAGTAATGATTTCCATAACTTCACACCACAGACAGATTTACCGCTGCTTTTCATGACTGTATTATAACTGTATGTTGGCCTATGAGGGCATAACCCCCCTCTCTTTCTCAAACTTGAATTGTATGTTGGGAAAAAGTAAGTTTTTTTCTGGCTTTACATAAAAATAAAACTGTTTTCTGATCCACTAAGTGCATGAATTTTAGTGCTTTTGACGTAATAAATAATAAATTGGTGTGATCATAAAAGCCAGCATTATTCACTATTCGTATAGCTCTTTTCTGTGCTGTGGAAACTGTCTATAGTGTGGTTTTGCATACATTACTTCAGATCTCAACACAGTAAGTTACGTAATGCGGAATCAGCGTGCTGTTCAGAGTATTCATAGATCTGAAAGTAGGAAAGCATCTGATTTTGCTCAAATTTTGGATCTTATTTGGTTCACCTGTGGTTTCCAACTAAATTTATGATCTATTATTGCCCCCAAGAAGTTATCTTCACATACTCTTCCTAAGTCAACCCTTTCAATCCTTAAACCTATCTGACTTGTTAAATGGATCTTACAATTTCCAAAATTGGTTTTATCTAAATTCAAAGATAACTTGGTAACATCAAACCACATTTTCAGTTTACCCAGTTCGACTGTCACTTTCTTCTGTAGCCTCTGTAAACAGTCGCCTGAGAAGACAATAGTTGTATCATCAGCAAAAATGGCATATTTCAAAATATTGCACACTTTACAGATGTTGTGTACATAATAAATCATTTTAGCCCACCTTTTGAACCTTGTGGCGCTACACAAGTAATGTCTGCTGACTTGGACATGGTGATGGAAAATCTTGTATTGATGATATTGTGACCATCTGTAAGAGACACAACTAGTCATTAATGATTGTGACCAGAACTGTTTTTACAGGACAATGTTATCTTTAGTGCCCCTGGGAGTGAATACAGTTGTAGAAGCACATCAAAGGACTTCATTGCCTTCTTCTGTGGCCGGTCAACATGAACCTTACTCCAGGGGTCCAGCACCACAGGCCAAGAGAGACCATTGTTCCCAGGGGGATGAGCTATATAAGGATGTGTCCTGAGACTGGACTTCAGTTCTAACATTGTTGGCTGGCCTGTGTTTACCTTGTCTTCTGGTTGCATTTGAACTCCTGTGATTGCAGTAAACAGCTGTGTCTTTTCACCAATCTGAGTGTCTGTCTTTCATGTGAGGAATTTTCCTAACAAATGGCATCCCCCACCTATACATACAGGCTCCTATATCGATGTAGCTCTTTAGTCATTCCACCCCTCTGACTCTATTCATTTCCATTTTTTTCAACATAATATTATGGTCTAAGGTATCGAAAGCTTTCTTCAGGTCTATGAAAACCCCCACCGTAAACTTATTCTCATCAACTGAACTTGAAAGTTCTTACATAAGCTTCATTAAAGCCATTGTGACAGTGAGTGAAAACAACCAAAGAACAATCTCGTTCCATCTATCCTACAGCCACTTCTGTGCCTCTTTTTCATTACAGAAATGCTAAAAAAAAGCCATTTCATAAAAAAATGCAAATTGTTTTTCATGTCGGTAACAAGAAGACTACAGAAACAATAAAGTAAATGACTTTTTCAGGAAAAAAAGATTGATAACCAATCTTTATTAAAGAGGAGAAATTTTGACCCTCCTCCTGTCATCATTCCATTCTTACAATTTTGTAACTCGTGCTGAAACAAGAGGCTACTGAAGTAATTCATGATTAATTCCCATTTATGACAATGCCTGAAATGTGCCTTTTTTATTGTATTGTATTAACAGTAAGGGGAAGCTCAATGTCTATTTGGGTTTTTCTCCACTTTTTTAAATTACATGACGACTTTGTAATAATCAGTTTTAATATTACATAAAAGAATATTAAAAAAAATGTATCTCATTTGTGCCACCCTTTTCCTGCCCCCCCATCAAAAATTTTCTAGACCTGCCCCTGCATAGCTGAAGCATAAATTATTTCTACTGCCCATCAACTACTTTGTCAAAGAGGAGAGCTCCCCTGATTTGTATCTTAGAACCTGTTCATAATTTCTCTCATCACATTCATGGCCCCTATAATCAGCCCTGTGTCTCCAACATCTGCACAGCACCAGTGATTTAGAGAAGACGTCCCCTTGCTTCCTTTTGTTGTTTTTCTCTCGCTAGATATCTGTTAAAATACAAATTATTATCAAACAAATTGCTTTCAAATAACTGGATTCTGAAGAAAGATGTAGAAGCACTAAAAGACTTGCAAAACACTGCGTCAGCCAGTGTAGGGTGCTGACCTGCTTTAATGTTCCTAAATGACCTACATAGCTGTTGTAGAACATTAGTGTTGCCCCTTTACACGGTTCAACAAATTGTGGCAAAATATTATTGATAGAAGTCCATTAAAACCTCATTACATCCCCACCCATATAGTAACATCAGCACGTTGTGGCCAAGTGAGAGCTTGTTGGTGGTTCCAGGCCTAATGGAAGATCTAAAACCTTTCAGCAGTGTAAGGAAATTGAAATTATGGCCAGCTTAACCTAACTGGGTTCTGCCAGAAGTTTTTCCTTCCTGTTAAAAAGGAGTCAAGATTTGATGTAATCCACTGTAAATATACACTACCGTTCAAAAGTTTGGGGTCACTTTGCAATGGGATTCAATAGGGAAGTGACCCCAAACCTTTGAACGGTAGTGTATATATATATATATATTTTTTATTTTATTTTTTTTTTAAGAATATCAACTGGGATGCAATAAATTAGCTTGAATTGATTTAGTCTCTAAAGTACTCTGAGGAAGGATATTTCTAATTCCTTATAAAACCCTGCATTTTGCTGTTGTTTGATATCAGAGGTAGTGGGTATTTTTTCTCTTTAATAATTTGTAAAAAGAATACGTCTCCTCCTCTGTCCACACATACAGCGCCATCGTTACATGAAATGCCCTGGTCACGTGACCCCCTACGACACATCCGGTGACATGTAAATGTGAAAAAAGTGTTTCCATAAAACTTTTGGAATATACTTCTTATATAGACAAAAACCACCTCATGAGAGAGTTCATCCTTTTTAGCGATATATGAAAGGTTTTTCTAAATGTAGGTGTTTCCATTACTGGTTTTTAATTGCGGTATTCAGGTTTTGTGCACTTCTAGGGGTAATGGAAACGCAGCTTGTGATTCTGTAGGGAGTGTTGCAGCAAGCAGGACTCAATTTAGCCTGGTCTAGGCCCTCACTACAGTCCCGGTGCAGGCCACGGTCCTTGCTACAGCTACAGTTAAAGCTACAGCTAGCGCTTTCTGGCATTGCTAACATCATAAGGGAACTTACCTTGCCGGTCTACCCAGCCTCACATCAGCTCCAAAGAGCTTCATAGCTGCTCCCTGAAGTATTATCAACCACAATAGCACCCTTAAACAACTGTGCTGAGGTGACATTCTGAGTTTTGCCCTTCCCAAATTGAGACCAAACTATTATTACAGACTTGTTCTAAGTATTATGACCAACCTCATCATTCATATGCTGTTGCTCTTACGACCACTAAACCACATTTTGTTAAAACGTAAACATAAGCATATTCGTCTATATCAACAAACACCATATGTGGATGTTTTGGGATGAAGGACAGACTCAGTATTTCATGTAACTGAAAGATACATCAGAGAGATGAGGACTGCAAATTAAGTGCCTAAAATGTAAACGCTATTGAGTGGAACATGTGTTAATTCCTAACATTTTTAACATAACAACAACATGCCTAAACAGGATTTTTGAATCGCCCCCACTTGTACAACACATGCATGCACAAGCGTCTACTATTTCCTGGAACCTTAATATCTGAGTTTTGATCTTTACTTTCAGTAGTCCTCCTTTGTCAGAGATGATGTACTTAGTGTTCTTGAACTTTCTAAGACAGCCCTGTAGTCATTCTTTGTATTGTTCTGGTGATTTAATGGGACTGCTTTAACCACACAGCCTTTGGTGATCTGCCATCCCAAACATGAACTGATTTTGATTGCTGGGATCAGAGCAGACAGGTCCTGCTGCTGCAGCTGTTAGATGAGGACTTTCAAGGCAGTGGTGATATAAACACTGATTTAAATTCTTTGACATGTTTTGATATTCCAATGCTAATTTTGGCACATTGTCAAATTGACGCCTACTTCTTTGATGTAAGAGCTATGAGTGAAATACCTACGCTTCCCTTTCCACAATCATTCTGCTAGAACAATGGAGGTTGTTGGTTTTAAATATAGCATAGCAGTGATATACACAGTATGTACAGTATGTGTGTAATGGTGGAGTTCCAAAGCAAGATTTACTTATAAGTATTTTTCTTTTGCATTTGGGTCCTTAATACTTTCTTCACTTCCTTTCACTCCACTTCAGCCATCAACCCCTCTCATCTCCAATGAGGATCCTTCACACCTTAAATCTGCAGGGATTGTTAAAACCTGCCATTGATGTTTGGTTCCTGTGTTAATGACCTTTAAGGCAAATATAATCGATTATGCTTCCTTCCCGTTCCAGCCTGGACAAGAATTCTCTTCAGGCTGTCAACGAGGTGTGGGCGTACTGATAGTGGCAATCTTCATTAGCACTCAAACGGCTCATCTGATGGTCTGTTCCTAATGGAGCGGGGTATCATTTAGGAAGGGTAATGCCTTCAAAGGGGACGTCAATAGAGACTAATGATGTGATCGGCTCTCCATCTGAGGGAATTCTTTTTTTTAAAAGTGACATTTAGCCAAGCTTTTATGAGGTGCTTCCAGTAATCAGTAATAAGCTCATCAAAGTAACATTGATATTAGAATATTGCCAAGCATTTTATATATTCATGGAGTCATTTATAACCAAGATGTTGCTAGTGAATGCAAAAACATTGTATATAAATGTGTCTCCAGCTATCATTTATTGAGCCTAAAGGTCATGGTTTGTGTGGATTAGATCTCTTTTGACAGCCTGATCTCAGAAAACATACAAATTAGTGCTACATGTCAGTACTACTCTTTTCAGTTAAATTAATCTTTATTTGTATAGCACCAATTCACAACAGTCATCTCAAGGGACTTTTAAAGGTAGGCTACAGTCCACTTTAGTCCAATTTATTGTAGTCTAATTAAATCCAATGGAAAAAAAACATTATATGATCCACATAAGCTGTCAAATAAACCCATTTATTTAAAAAAAATAGTAAAAGAAAAATTACTAAGCTAAGAATTTCCAGGGATTGCATTGAATCTTCTTTTTCATGCAATTCCTCATCTTGAGCATGAGGTGGTGGGTGATAGTGGAAAGGAAACAGCTCCCTTTTAACTGGAAGGAAAACATCCAGCAGAACCACAAACGGCGACAATCTGCTTTGACTGGTTGAGAACAGGAAAGGGACTATAACGGCTAGTCAGGGATATCTGCTGAGGAAAAAAAAAAGAGAAACAAAAGTTTCAAAACAAAGCTTTAACTTTCATCAAAAGTAAAGTTTTAAGACTTATCTTCAAGATAGAGAGGGTGTTTGCTTTCTGAACAAATACTGGGAGCTGGTTACTTAAGGAAGGGGCCTGATGTTATAATGCTCTGCCTCCCTACTTCTAGAAACTAGAAACCACAACTAAACCTGCATTCTGAGAGCTGTGTTGAGAACTATGAGATCTTTAACATACAATGGAGCTTGGTCATGATGGTTATATGTGAGTATATTTTTATACTGTATTCTGAATTTAACAGGGAATCAATTAAGAGAAATAAAAATTTGATAAATGTGATCTATCCTGCTAATTCTCACCAGAGGTCTCTCTGCAGCATCTTGGATCAACTGGAAACTGAAGAGCATTTTTGGGACATCTCAATGATAAGGAATTGCAGTAGTCCAATCTTGAAGTAACAAACCTTTGTTGTTTTGTGTGTCATTACATAACATATATGTGGAAAAGAACCCCATGTATCATTTTAATCCCATAAAAGGATATGCAACAATGCACAAAAATGACAATTCTCTCCGGTAAATACTTTGTCTCACTTGCAAAAGCCTTAATAAATTGTCCCCACTCCAAATGTAATTCCCTTCCCCCCGCAACTAATTTATTTATCAGAAGTCAGAAACTTGTGCATGCAGGTGTGCAAGCTCTAACTCATACCCACATATGTCTAGTGTAGATACACTTTTTCTTCCCTTTTCATCACTGCCAGTTGAGGTCCCCACAGCACGCTGTAAACAAAAGCATAAATCACCTATGCTTCTTCTCAACCACCTGACTGAAAATTCATGCTTCCCCAGCTCCACTAAATCACAGCAGTGAGCGCCCCGGGGAGGCTGCAAGGCTAATACACACTATCCATGAATACCATCAGCAGTGAGGCCAGTCCAATATGTCTAAACATAGTCAATTCAAAGATGGATGGACCCATGCTGCGCAACCACAGGGGAGGCGAGAACACCTGTGAAACTGCCGAGCATTCGATAATTGTACACACAGTTTGGGCTGAAGATGTAATACTAGGGGGACAGTTTGAGAGAGCATTAAGAGGGATGCCACCTTCCTGGTTAACAAACACTTATGTCTACTGGCCCTAACAATAGAAGGTTAAAGGAAATGGGTTTCCTTCCCTCCATAGTGTGTTTCCGCACAATGTGTGGATGGAGCTGCCAAACGAGTGGCAGAACATGTGTTGTTTCTTTCTCTACATATTTATGTTCCTGACATTTATGTGTTACTTTGTCTTAGACACACCATGCAGCCAGCACATGATGTATTGCCTCCACGGGGTTTACTGCACTGTTGTTAGTACGGCATTATTACAAATATATTGTGGGAAAGATGTTTTATTTATTTTTCTTTTGATTTTCTTCCTTGCAACACATGGTATCTCTACAGATAGTCATTATTTGTCCAGACTGAAACATCCCAATTATTTATTGCAAAGAAGTCCGATTTTCCTTTATGTCCTAACACATTATTTTTATGTTAGGACAATAAGGTTTGTTTGTTTGTTTGTTTTGTTTTGTTTGGTCTGCGGCACTGCATTGTTGTACTGTTTTCTAATTTTTGTACTATTACATTTTTTGTGCTGCACCTTCGTCCTCAAGGAATGTTGTTTTGTGTCACCATGCACAGTGTATATCATGGCTATTCAGTTTGGTCCCATTAGAGCCACAGTCCTGCAGGTTTTCAATGTTTCCCTGCTCCAAAACACATGACTCAAATTAAACAGATCCAACAGCCTATTAAGTTCTGTTTTTTAATCGCACTGGTATACGTGGTTGAATGACAATTAAACCTTCTTGACTTGACAGTATACACACACACACACACGCACACACACACACACACACACACACACACACACACACACACAAGCATATATATTTATAACAAACATCTTATATATATATATATATATATATATATATATATACAATTATGTTTTTAACATTTTACACATTTTGTAACTTCACATTAATGTTTTTGTTTCTGATCACTTGTTTGTTATAGTCCGTAGTTTTTCTTGTATAGCAAAAATTTAAAGAGAGTACCAAGGCATTGGAGTAGAAGCCCATTAGAGCTACAGTATGCACAGCCTCCAAACCCAACCACTTTAAAAGCTGAGGATTTTGCACCACATGTAATAATGATATATATGGGCGGCAGTGGCTCAGGCGGTAGAGCAGGTCGTCCAATGATCGGAAGGTCGGCGGTTCGATTCCCGCTCCCGCAGTCATCTGTCGTTGTGTCCTTGGGCAAGACACTTAACCCTCCTTGCCTCCAGTGTTGGCATCGCTGGTGTATGAATGTGTGGATGAATGTTCGGTGATGGTCGGAGAGGCCGTAGGCGCAGACTGGCAGCCACGTTTCCGTCAGCTTGCCCCAGGGCAGCTGTGGCTACACAAGTAGCTTACCATCACCAGGTATGAGTGAGGAGTGGATGAATAATGGATTCACAATGTAAAGCGCTTTGGGTGCCTTGAAAAGCGCTATATAAATCTAATCCATTATTATTATTATTATTATTACTTCTCGGAGCACTGCACTTTGTCTTTCTTTCTATGATGTTTCATTGGAAATGTGATATTGATAGTGAAAGCAAGTTGATCCCGTTCAGCCTCCATAAAAACCCAGCAGTAGTGATGCTGTGTATCTCAACTAGCTGAGCAATCATCCTACGCACAGAGGCTGAAGCTTCTCAACGCAGCTGGTGCAGGTTCAAATCTGGGTCAGAGGACTTTGCTGCATGTCATTCCCTTTCTTGTCAAACTACTGTAAAAATGAAGGTCACTAGTGCATGGAAATTAGAAAAAAATAAATCAGTATTGGATCGGTGACTGCATTTAGTTTTTCTTAGCCAGCAGCACATTGCTGGATCTGTTTACAACACTTAAGAGACAACTGAGACATCTATAAACATGTTTCCCTCTGTTTGCAATTCACCTTCATCTCTTCTCCTGCCTCCATTCAGCAATGTGACCAATCAGAAGACACTTCCCCAAATCCTCTCATCTTCAGAAGGAGGCTTGCCCCAGGAGAAACCGCTCTTCCATTCTGAAATAATAACAAACTAAAGCTACTAAGGGTGCAAAGCAATTTGAGAGGCACCTAAAATTTTATAATTACATGAATGGAAATGATAATGCCAGGCCCACTTTAATGAAGGCATGAAATGCATAGACCCTCTTGTGCCTCCTGTTTCATGACCATAATCATTTCCTTTTTATAGCTGACAGAAATACAATCAGTTTAAATCTCTGGAAATGGAAACCCTCCACCTTTAAGCACTTCAGTGGGAGATGGTTGTCTAAGCATTGTTAATCACACAGGGGGTCATCTTATTCAGCAGGCCAGTTCCAAGCACATTTAATCATCCTATCACAAAACACCTTCAGAGGCCAGAATCTAATTTGGGAGTTGAGCCAAGTTAAAGGATATAGTGAGGCCCACTAATACTGTAATAACACATCAGTGACCACAAAGTGCAAGCAAACATAGAAAAGTAATCCTGGCATTAAATATTAGCATGGCTCTATGTTTGCTGAGAAGGTAGGCCAGCATTCCTGCATCCTCTATGCCAGATTAGCTTTCTGATTCGGCAAAACATGTCTTTGATCTCCTCAAAGCTGCTTGCAGAGCGATAAACTCTTCCTCAAACACAAAGTCGTGATGCATCAAAGCTGCTGACAACACTGGGCTTACAGGAACCAGAGGATCCGTGCATCCAAACGTGGTTTATCACCTATTTTAAGTCCAAACAAAAGAAAAACATGCGCTGACTGCTGCTTTGGAGATTAGAGAGAATTACAACTCAGAAAATAGTAATTGTGCAGGGCAGAATGATGATCAGCTGGTATTCTGTGTATGGACTTTTCATGTATCAGTACAAGAAACAACTCAAATAAACCACCAAGTCTCCTTGAAGATTCACACTGGTACAATAAAAACTACTGGAAACATTATTTTAAAATTGTGAATCAGCCTGAAAGTTGGTGCAAAAGCAAATTCATCTGATGTGCTGTAGGTATCATGTCTTTCGTGTCAGAACATTTTCAGCCCAGGTCAGCACTCATAATGTCAGATCGCTTAAAGTCTGTTGTTTGAAGCCAGCAGCTGCACTACAATCAAGATTATTCAGTTGCATCCTTTTGAAGTTTAGCTATCTGTAGATTATTGTGAAACTGGTGTTTAATGGGGGGCACAGATGGCAAAGCACAATGCTGCCTAATGTCTCAGTGTCCTTGTAGTCACTGCAGCTTTTTCTTAGCATGGGGGTAATTTCTGCAAGTGTAGATTTTTGTTCATATAACCAAGCTTTTTCCAGCTGTGATGTTGATGTCTTTTAAACATTACAACGAAAGGACCTATGAATTTCGTTCTTTATTTGTTTAATTATGTTGTTTTATCTTATTTATTTGGGATTATGGAATTTATGTAACCTTGCTGGACCTGACCAGAGGAGACAGAAAAAAAGGAGAGTAGTGATGAAAAGTAAAAAGGAAACTGGAAAAAAGGAAGAGGAGACACAACAAAGTCAAAGGGCAGCTTGCAATACAGTTAATCAGTGTTACATTTTAATGCACTATTTATATTTTAAAGAATGAATCTAAATAGGTTTTTTTTAGAAACAGAAAACCTTATTTGGTGTATTTACTGGACTTGCTCCGCCTCTTCTTTGTAGACTTATAAATGATTTACAAGGTTCGCCTGGAGAGAGCTGCTCTAAAGTAAATAAAAGGAAGGAAAAGTCAAAGTTCAAGTGAGCTGAAGGTGTGGCAGGAGGAGTGAGGAAAGCAAGACAAACTGCAGAATAAACCCTTTATTTCAAAGAATACAAGTTTGATTTTTTTTGTTTTTTTTGTTTTGTTTTTTTCAAAAAACTTGTTTTAAATGTGCAGTGAATTGATTCCTTGCGAATTTGGGCAAATTTGTCATAGAGTAGTATTGTGTCTTTGACAAGTGATCAGGGATTTATGAAGTGCTGCAAAATTTATCCTAACTTGTTATTACCTCTCAAACTGCACATAAATCCTTGAAGTGTGAAGCATGTCTCATGTGTTTTTATTTTTTGAAAAATATTGTATGCCTTAAACCAACATAATAAAAAAAAATAGCAAAAATACACACACACACACACACACACACACACACACACACACACACACACACACACACACACAGACAGACATATATATATATATATATATATATATACATATATATACAACATACATTGTGTGCATATTGTGTGCATACAATTACAGGCTCACTTAGATTTTAGTAAAGTTTTAGAAAAACTGCACTTTTAAGAGTTTTTAATAACCTGTTTTTAATTACTGACTCTGGAAGTCCTGCGGTTTTGATTCTTTTAGACCTGACTGCAGCCTTTGACACACTGGACCACCAAATCCTCCTGACTTGCTTGGAGCAGTGTGTCTGTATCAGAGGAACTGTCCTGCGCTGGTTCCAGTCTTACTTGTTGGATCAGTCTTTTTGTCTTCACCCTGAGGAGTTTCCCTCAGCTGCAGCCCCTCTCAGTTATGGGGCCCCACAGGGGTCTATTTTGGGTCCACTGCTTTTTTCCCTGTATATGCTGCCCTCAGGGTCTATTTTTCAGAAGCACAATACTGCTCACCATTGCTTTGCTGATGATGTCTAGATCTATATCCCCTTAAAACCACAGGGGGATTCTCTGACTAACCTTCTCAGCTGTTTGTGTGATCTAAAAGCATGGATGGATTTACATTTTCTCCACTTAAATAAGGAAAAAACTGATATTGTGGTTTTTGGAAGTTCTGAGCTTCTAAATGGTACAGTTAGTGTTCTCAGTCCGCTTACTTCGGTTTGTCGAACCCATGCTAACAATCTGGGTGTGATTATTGACAACTCCTTTAACTTCCACTGGCAGGTTAATTCTGAAGTCAAAAGCGTTTTCTTCCATTTGAGGCTGCTTGGCAAGGTAAAGCCCCATCTGACCTTGAAAAAGTTATCCACCTGCTCATTTTGTCCTGCATAGATTACTGCAAATCCCTATATTATGGCATTGACCAGTCATCTCTACACCGACTGCAGCTTGCCCAAAACGCTGCTGCTCAGTTGCTGACAGGGACGAGACGACATGATTTCATCATACCTGTACTCGCCTCCTTGCATTG